>NC_056753.1:16672500-17017500 GCF_018687715.1 Carya illinoinensis | reverse complement strand
TCATACAAGTCTTTCGATCTCTATACTTACCTATGCTGAAATATCCAAGATCTACCCTATGATTCCCTCTTTCGACAGCAAATCACAAGATTACTTATCATCTAATCAATGGCCAGTTAATTCGAAGCAATAAATTCAGAATAAATCAGATAAACAAAGAGAGAATTGCATTAAATTAGCATAGACAATCAAGCATAGTTCGGAAATAGGTTACATCGTTTTCCTAAAATGAAGAAAATTTAGCTCATGCTAGAAATGGAATTCAACATAAACGAATTCACCATAATTGTTCTGAGAAGATAGGAAGAAGAAAATAAACACTGAAAAATCCTCCTTGTAGCCTCAACTCGTCGTCAAAAGCTCAAGGGAACGATTCAACGCTTTTCTCTCGTCCGTGCTCGTGTATGATGCCAACGTACGTGCAATAATTGGAATTCCGTCTCCAAAAATAGATGAATTGAATCCCTCTAACTGTGTTTTTCTCTCCCAAGAAGTGTTCTCCAGTCAAAACTCGCGGCTCTAGAGTGAAAAATTGCTTTTATATGGTCTCACGGCGGAAAACATAAAATCTGTCAAAATACGATGTTCGCTCGAGCAGGGTGTCGAGCGCGCGTCGAGCATTCGACTCTGCCTGATTTCGCTCGAGCGTCCTATCGAGCGCACATCGAGCGTTCGACTCTGCCTGATTTCGCTCGAGCGGCCAATATCTCCGCTCGAGCGATCTTTGTTTTTCAGCAACCCGCTCGAGCTCACTGTCGAGCGACAGTCGAGCGTTTGAATCTGCCTGAATTCGCTAGAGCGGCCAAAAGCCTCCGCTCGAGCGAACTTGTAAAATCTGCAATATGAAATTTTGCAAGTCATCAACAAGCAATAAGAAAACCAAACGTTTAAATGATAGAGAGTTTGGCAATTTGAGGAAACCGAATACAGAATAAAAATGGAAGAATCCTTAGGAAAAGCAGCACAACCACAAGGAAAACAAATAAAAGAAAAGACTTTGAACAACATATATAATAAAAGAGAGGAAAATGCCAACCAAAGTAGATTAACATTTAGTAATTTGGCAATCCACGCTCTTGCTGCTGGTTCTACTTCTTTGTTCAGTCACTTTTATGTATTTTTTTATATAGTCTATTAATGTGATTGATTATATATTAAAAAAATTAATACAGTTAATTACGTCAATAAAATTTACTAAAAATATGTAAAAAATGATTATATGTAGTAGTATTATTTAACAAAAAAAAAAGCATAATTTTATTTTGAACCATGGTCAGTAAAATCCATTCCAAGCAACAGAAATTAAACCATCTTATAACCACGCATAGGGCTGTTATAAGATGGTTTAATTGAACCAGTCTGCTCGGTAGCTCGTTTGATACTCGTTTGGTTAAACTCGAACTGAACTCGACTCGTGAAAAAAAAAAACTCGTTCGTTAAAGCAGATACTCGCTCGATTTGTAAATGATACATACTCGACAAAACTCGACTCGACTCGACTAAGACTCATTTAGGCTTGCTCGTTTATGCTCGAGTTGACTCCTTAGCTCAACTCGATTAAAACTCATTCATATATTGATAAATATATATATACACCTATGCATGTATACCACTTTTATAATTAAATATGCAATATGTATTCTAATTACTTATGTCTATATAGTAAATATACTTCATAGGTATATTTTATAATTTATATAATAATTAGTTGAATAATAATTAGTTGATAAAATTTAATAATTTCATATACTATTATGTAGGAACCATATATGAAATAGATATATTCTATTATATTAAGTGTATGTATTAATAATATATGTAGGCATATAATATATCGTTATTTTGGATAAATATCAACTAGTTAGATATTAATTATTTATAAATTTTGTAAAATTTTATAATTTAATAGAGGTTCTACTTGTTCATTGTATAAATTCAATATTAGTTCTTTTTTATTTATTTATTTAATTTATTAATTATTAAATCTTATTAAAAAAAACAATTCAAGTTCGAGCTCGGCTCGACTTGAACTCGTTTGTGGGACGAGCTAGAACTCGAGCTCGAGTTGAGATTTTAGCTTATCAAGTCGAGCTCGAACAAAGAATTAAAAAAAAATCTCGAGTTCGGACTCGAGATCGAACTCGAGTACTTTAAGTCGAGCCGAGCTCAGCAAGCCAAAACTCGGCTCGGCTCGATTACAGCCCTAACCGCGCAAAAAGTTGGCAATCCCGATACATTAACCTAAGGAAAACTAATCTGATTTGGCTGAGATTTTCAAACACCGATCGGCCATTCATGGCTACTCTTTTCTCTTGTAAAGAATGGTTCCAACAAAATCATCCACTGCCTTCAAAGAAGAACCCTTCTCGTCTCCCTCTTCTCGTACTGCTAACTTTATCAGCTCTTTAAACTCAGCTGCCTTCTTCCTCATATCCCCCCCTTTTCCGTGTTCGTCCATGGCAGATTCTATGACCCTCTTCACCTCCTTCGCCTCAATCACACTTTGAATCCCTCTTGTCAACTCCACACTCACACCCATCTCCTCCATTAACATCTTTGAATTGAACGCTTGCTCTGCCGCCATTGGCCACCCTACAATCGGTACGCCCTGGCTTAAGCTTTCTAACACTGAGTTCCATCCGCAATGGCTCAGAAAAGCTCCCGTCGATTTGTGTGAAAGAATTTCCAACTGGGGTGCCCAGTTGCGAACAATCAAACCTCGTCTGCTTTGTTTGATTCGTTCTTCAAATCCCTCTGGCAACCACTCAGCTCTGAATTCACCGTTCAGGTCGAAGCCAAGGGGTGGCCTCACGACCCATATGAAAGATTTTCGACTCCCCTCCAAGCCAATGGCTAATTGCATCATCTGGGAGGCACCGATGGTGTTCTGAGAACCAAAAGAAATGTAGAGGACCGAATCGGGACTTTGTAAATCAAGCCAATCGAGGAATTTTTCAAGTGGGAGACCAGGTTTTTTCCCTGCATGTTGTCTGGAAATACTTGCGTGTGAGGAGGACGAGCTCTTAAGAGCCGCTGGGGGAGTAAGAGGACCAATAGCCCAAACAGGAAGTCGGATATATTTCATGAGAAGATCCAGGCCCAAAGGTTCGATTTCCTCGACTGAGTTACACAGCCACCCATAAGACTCCAGACAACGTGAAAACTGCTGCTGCATAAACTTAGACCACACGTCTGTACCATCAGCAGCTCTCAGATATTGATGCAGAGCGATGGAAACGAACACTTTCTGGGAAGCCCGGTACCAGGAACTCATCGGAATCTGTAAAACGATGTGGGAGGTTGAGACAAAACGAGACGTAGGCCAAGGTGCCGTAGGAGCCACTTGTGCTGAACGAGACGTTCACGGTGCCAACACTCTTTGCAACATCAACAGCCCACCCAAAGAAAATGTCGGAAATTATGCAAAGTGGAGGTCGCCCTTCTTGGTCTATGATATCATTGAGAAGGCGCAAGAGAGGATATTCAAGACTCTGGGACGCATAAAAGAGCTTTATCACTCTGTCCAGAGACAAGTTTTCGGTGTTCTCGGAGTTGGGCGGTAAGTCGTGGGCAGAGCTGCAGAAGGGGAGCTCGGCAAAGAGGATTTTGAAATCAGAGTCGGTAGAAATGGAGGAGCGGAGGTACTGGATGTTGAGCTTGGTGCTGGCAATGGTGATGGTGAAACCAGTTCTTTCTTGGAGCTGCTTCGCGAGTGCAAGAAATGGTATGAGATGTCCATGTGCCAGGAATGGTAGCATTACAATATGCTCCTGAGAGTCCATCCTAATTATTTTTTCGTTGTGGAGTTGAATGGCAGCAGTAGGCGATGAAGAATCCTAAATTGAACTTTGACCTTTGGAGAGAAGGGGTTAGGGCTGCTTTTTGCGTCAGCCTTTCTGTTTTCATTTCCAGCCACTGGTGCACAGAAATGGCGGGGGCGGATGTGTACCACTTTTTTTTTTTTTTTTTTTTACTATAAAATAATAATAATGTTAGCAGTTCTATATTATGTAATACTGTATATTCTTTTTAAAAAAAAAAGTATAATTATTATTTTTTTATATAAATATTATATTTACTTATTTTTTTTAAAAAAATATACAGTATTTATATACAACGATGATACATATCATCTTTTAATACAAGAGAGCTACACTCTATTATATGATGAAAAAAATTTTAAAAATCGATTATTAGTATGTTGATGTTTTTTTTATATTTTTTAATATATTAAAAAATTATATAAATTAAAAATAAAATAAAAAATTTTGCCTTAGGACAGACGAGCGTCACTGCTGGACGGCATCTGGCAATACTCTTTAACTCAATTTGGGCACTCCAGTGGTTTGGCACCTAGGGAGAGCTTTGGGGGCAACACCCACCACTTCCATAAAGGTTGGTAGCGGTACGCCCATGCTAGCACAAATGTAGGGAATTAATTAAAAAAATTAAAATACATTAACGATAGGACGGTTCTAAACCTACCGCTGGAGCTCCTGCTAAGTCTTTTTTTTTTTTTTTTTTTTTTTTTTTTTTTTTTTTAATACTTTTAAATATTTTCAAAAAATAAAAAATTTATAATAATATTAAAAAAAATTAATCATTAAAAAATTTAAAAAGAACTGGGAGCATTAACTCCGAGCTAGGATGCCTAGCTTTATTCTTAACGATAACATTGAACTACGGTAACATTAAAGGGCTCTTCCGATCTATAAAACTAGGAATTTTTTTTTTTTTTTTTTGATAAAAATGAATATCTCAGTATTTCATTGATGATAATCGGTATTACATAATTAGTCAAATTTCAGACCCTTTGCAACAAAGGCCGTATCTAAACCGTTTTTTTTAACAAGCCTAAAGCTGTTTTTGCTAAATAATGTGTCACTGTATTTTTCTCTCTATATGCAAATTGTAACTGCCAATCTCTATAATTTCTAAAAAAAAACTTTGCATCCTCAATCAATGGACCTAAAATTGACAAATCTTCTTCTTCCCTTTGGACTGCCATTATAACATTCTTAGCATCACCTTCAAAAGTAGCATTGTGAATATTTAACTCACTACATATCTCCAAAGCCAACCTCAAAACCATGCATTTTGCCACCACTGGAGCTTCCACATGATTCCTTTGGTCACAAACAGAAACTAAAGGTTCTCCCTCCTCATCCCTTATAATGATCCCCACTCCCATCTTCCTCTCTTTTTCCTCAAAAGAAGCATCCCAATTCACTTTGACAAAACCATTTCTTGGTTTTTTTCCATTTTTGTAACCCTCTAGCAGGCACTGGAAACTGGTTTTCATTCAACTGTGAACTATGAGCCTTCTTATATTCTACCAAAGCTTCCCTGGATGTCCTTATCACTGCTTTCGGGCAAGACATATGGTTTTCAAAAACAAATATGTTCCTACGTAACCATAAATTTCTGAACACTATTGAAGCTTAATCTTCCAACTATTGCAAGGAGTCCCAAATACTTTTCATAAGTACCACAAACCACTGAATTCCCAGCTTCCACAATCCTCTTTCTATCCCCTTCCTTTGTGTTGCTGCTAAAGAAAACTGAAGTCTTCTCCTTATTTAGAAACTGACCCAATGCTTTCTCATATTTCTTCAATACCCCTTGTAATATATGCCATTCTTCTAGCTTTGCTCTCCCAAAAAGGATGCAATCATCTGCAGAAAGCAAATGATTGATGCTGGTACCTCCTCGAGCCACCTGTGCTCCCTTTGTAAGCCTCTGGTTTTCATAGGAGTTTAAAAGGGTGCTCAAAGCTTCAGCACAAAGAATAAAGAGGTAGGGTGACAAAGGATCACCCTGCCTCAAACCCCTTCTAGGCCAAAATTTTCTACCAGGAAAGCCATTGATTAGAACAGAAAATGATACAGATTTGACACAACTCATGACCAGCTTCACCCATTTTTCATGAAAACCCAGTTTTTTCATAATAGTCTCCAAGAGCAACCACTCAACTCGATCATAAACTTTTGACATATCTAATTTTA
The DNA here is from genome assembly GCF_018687715.1 of Carya illinoinensis. Classification (NCBI taxonomy): domain Eukaryota; kingdom Viridiplantae; phylum Streptophyta; class Magnoliopsida; order Fagales; family Juglandaceae; genus Carya; species Carya illinoinensis. The sequence continues at coordinate 17,011,495 of NC_056753.1, read as the reverse complement.
TTTCCATGTTTCCTACTCTCCCCTTCTGCCTAGATTTCATAGAGTGCAACAATTCATATGCTACCATTATATTGTCAGTGATTAACCTCCCAGGCAAAAAGGCACTTTGGGTTGGGGAAATTATCACATAAAGAATCTTTTTAAGCCTATTTGAGATAGTTTTGGAGACTATTTTGTACATAACATTACAAAGGCTTATTGGTCTAAAATCACTAGCTTTCTTTGGTTCTTTACATTTAGGAATCAAAGCTATATAGGTATGATTAAGACCAGGATCCATGGGATTACCATTTAGAATATGCAAAGCATTTTGACATACCTCTTCAGCAACTACCCCCTAGTGGTTCTGATAAAAACATGGTCCAAAACCATCTGGTCCAGGGGCCTTTAATGGGGCCATTTGTTTCAAAGCTTGCTCCACCTCCATCCTAGAGAAACTCTTCGTCAAAGAGGCATTCATTGAAGGAGTCACTCTCTCTTCCAGCCCCACCAAACCCTCCTCAATTTCCTCACCACTAGGTTTAGAAGACTGAAAAGGCTTCTCAAAATATGATCTGAAAGTTGCTTCAACATCTTTGTACCCCTCCTTTCTTCTATTTTCTTCATCATACACTGAATTTATGAAATTCTTCCTTCTTCTCTGATTGGCACATGCATGGAAATATTTTGTATTCCTATCTCCATGCCTATACCAATTGCATTTTGCCCTTTGTTTCCACTTTAAATTCTCTTTTTCTAATAATATATGCAATTCCTCTTTTAAGCTCCTTATTTCACCTATATTACTGCTGTTCTTCTCTTGTTGTAAGCTTTTTAATAGTTTTGTTTTAGCTTCAATCTCTTTTTCTCCCCCCAGCCTTTTCTCTTTACTCCATTTCTGTAGTGCATCCCCACTTCTCTGCAGTGAATCTACCACAAACCTGAAATTCATCTCTTCATTTCCATTTTTCTTCCATACCTTTTTGAGAACCCCCTCACACTCTTCTTCTAGAGCCCAGCATGCTTCATACTTAAAGCCTCTTTTCCTCCTCCATCTTCTATCTTTTTGTTTCAGGATGTGTACCAATAAAGGTTTATGATCTAAGGTTCTAGCCAGCAGAATCTCCACCCATGTTTCTTTGTAGGACTCGATCCATTCATGGTTTGCTAAGGCTCTGTCCAATCTTTCCTTAGTGAAAGACTCATCCTCATGAGAATTACTCCAAGTAAACTTCTGCCCTTTCCATCCCAGATCAAAAAGGTTCCCCTCCTGCAACACCTCTCTGAACATCTCCATTTGTCCTTCTGTCCTTGTTCTTCCCCCCCATTTTTCATCATTTGTGAGAATTTCATTAAAATCCCCCACTATACACCACCCAGCATTGTTTGGAGGTTTAAAAGACTTCAACATATTCCAAACTTCCCTTCTTTTTGCAACTTGTGGCTCTCCATAAAAGCATGTTAATAACCAGCCCTTCTCCCCTTCCTCTTATACCCACACATTGATATGTCTTTGAGAGTAGTTAATGATTTCCACTCTCATGCATGACTTCCATAGCAGGATCATACCCCCACTCTTTCCCAAAGCTTCTGCCACAAAACAACCTTCACAAAGTATCCCTTTTTTCAAACTATCAAAACTTTTATTCATAGACTTAGTCTCCATTACAAAGACTAAGCTGGGTTTATTCTTCTCTGCCATATTGCAGAGATCTTGAGCTTTCTAAGGGTTCCCCAACCCTCAACAGTTCCAACTCAAGATTTTCATAATGCTTGGTGGGGCTGAGAAGTAGCCTCCGCCATTACAATGGAATTTTCAATCTCCTCTCCCTCACTACCCCATCTCCCCTTCTTATACCTTCCTGTACTCTCTCCTACAATACTCTCTTCACAACCTCTTTTTTTCTTTTTAACTATTAGAGTTTCTGCCCCCTCCTTATTCCCTTTGTCCCTAGCTTTCCTTTTCCAACCTCCCTTTTTCTGTGACTGTTTTTCCACCTCAGTGCTCACCCTTTCTATCTCCTTGCCTTCCTGCATCACTAGCATATTACATTCAGTATCCTCAGAAATGTTCTCGCCATTAGTGTTATTTTCTGCCATAGCACACACAATTTCCTTTAAACCCTTCTCAGTATTATTCTTTTCCCCCTTAGATTGTCTTGTTTCTACCTCCTCTTCTATCCTTCCAACCTTCTCAACCTTATCACTCACAGCAACCTCTCCCCTCTCCCAACCAGTCCCCATCTCATTCATCTCCTTACTTTTTTGGCTCCCCACCTCACTCATTTTTTCTTCCACTTTCCTCCACCAGTTTGACTCCTCCCTCCTCCCTCTACCTTCATTAAATCCCTTTGGTATTTGAGCAAACTTTGCCCGCAACCAAGAGCCATATTGTTGCTCCTCACCCTCCTTTATCGACCTATCCCCAGTACAGCCCTCCTCTCCATGGACAATACACCCACAAGAGAAGCAAATTTTTGGTAACTTCTCGTATGTGAAAGGAACCCAAAAACTGCACCCTCTCACATTAATTGTTCTTCCTCTTGCAATTGGCTTAGTCAAGTCTAGATGAATCTGGAATCTCAAAAAGTTTCCCCAACCACTTCCATCCTCCTGCACTTTTACATCCTCCACCTTCCCCACTGAACTTCCTATTTGCTCAGCTTTTACTTTTATCATACACGAGAGAGGCAAATCATGAACTCTCATCCAGAAACTTTCAAAGTCAAACTTAACTCGATTAATAGGAGTGAATCCCTCAAATTCCTTAAGCACTAAAAGCTGGTTGTCAAACAACCAAGGTCTTCCAGACCATACTCTTTCTTTGTCAGCAATCGTCTCAAAAATTAAAACAAAGACATTTAGACATACCTTAGTTAGCTTCACAGCCTTACTTAACCTCTATATCTTCGCCAAAGTAGCTTCCAGTACCTCCTTGCTAATCATTCTCGATGAGCAAATTTTCCCCAACGGACTCCTCTGTTCTTTGTAGTCTAGTTCAGAAGTAGAATCATCATCCAGATTGATGACCACTTGCTCCTCTTCCCTCAGCCTGAACCTCTTCCATTTTTCCTCTAATGAGTCCATCCTGTCTTCCCCTGAGAATTTGTCTCCCTCTGTTCTTACTCAACGTAGTACTCCTTAACCTTCCGCCACCAACATGCAACCGTAGGCATGCCTATCTCACCCTCTCTCTACATTTGTAACCGCCTACAAGTCTTTGCTCTACGGTCCAAAACCTCAAAAAACCGTTATAACAAACTTCACGTGCCTATCACACCAACTCTTTTTTCAGAGAGAAAAAAGAGAGGAGAATTAAAAAAATATTATATCCACAAGACTGAAATTATAAAACTAGGAATTAAATACGCAACTTCAAGTCATCTGGATGGCTAGTCGGGTCCAATTCCAAAGCTGTCAAAATACAGCAAATGCGTCAGTGCTCACGTACGTATGGTAGAGAGCATACAGCCCATTCACGGGGAAGCGTGGTTCTTTTTTTGAAATGATACCTCAGTATTTCATTGATGAATTTCACTTCTACAAGGCTTGTCATATTCCAGCTCCTTCACAACGAAGGCTGGCATATCTTCTATCCATACTTTTTGCTCTAACAAGCCTAAAGCAGTCCTAGCTAAAGAATGTGCTACTGTATTGTTTTCTCTATATGTAAATTGCAGCTACCAATATCTATTCTTTTTAAAGAAAAACTTTACATCTTCAACCAAAGAGCCAATACATGACAGTTCCTCTTCTTCCCTATTTAGTGCCATAATAACAATTTTTGCATCCCCTTCAAAAATTGCCTTCCTTATGTTAAGATCAATGCATAATTCCAAAGCTTTACACAAAGCAATGCACTCTGCCACCATGGGATCTTCAACATAATTATGTTGGTTGCATACAACCACCATCAGGTCTCCCTCTTCATCCCTTATAATAATTCTCACTCCCATTTTTTTCTTTTTCGATTCTAAGGAAGCATCCCAGTTCACTTTTACATATCCACCAGCTAATTTTTCCCATTTTTGAGCCTCTCTAGAAGACCCTTGGACCTGTTTTTCAAGAATTTGAGAAACCTAGGCATTCTAATACTCTAATAAAGCTTCCCTTGCTGACCTTATTACTCCTTTAGGGCATAGCATCTTTTTTTCAAAAACAAAAGTGTTTCTACGCAACCATACTTTTCTGAGTATCATAGCTACCTCTTCCATTTGGTTTTTACTCAAACTCTACATCATTCTCTCCCATAACCCCATAAAGTCTTCTTCTTTCCTGCTCCATTTATGAACTATGGTTTCTGTTTCTACCCATATGTCATTTGCTGCAGGGCAAGTCCAAAGCACATGCATTATAGTTTCAATCTCTGCATTGCACACTGGACAGGACCTTTCTTCCACTATCTTCCTTTTAAACAGGTTTCCCTTAGTAGGTAGAAGATCATTCCCAGCCTTCCATAAGAATAATTTGTAACACTGGGCACTGTTAGATCCCACATGTATCTCCATCTTTCATCCATATGGTCCCTCTAGGAACTTTCACCCTTCTCCCTCTTCCTTCTTTCCAATTGTAAGTACTATGGATTGTCCAGCAAGAACACCCCCTTCTTTGTAGGTCCCAAGCATATTCTGTCTTATGCCATCCCTCTACTTAGTGGAATTCTCAAAATCTGTTCAGCTTCCTCCTACTTAAAGATGGCACGGATTTTATTCTCATCCCACTCCCTCCTTTGCTTGTCAATAAGTTCTTATTCTTAAAGATGCCTTTAGGAGACCATGGCCTAGATTTTTTTTTTCACTTTCTATTTTCAAAAATCATTTTTCCTTGTAAAAAGTTATTTTATTTTATTTTTTACAAAAAAATTTCTTTTCATTTATTTTGAAAAGTCTACAAAATCCTTCAACCTGGGCTCTGATACCAACTGTAGCATTCCCCTCCCCAAGTTTAAGAATAAAATCACTTTCAAAAATTCTCGGGAGCATAAGTGCTACTACTAAACCTAACTTAAAAATATATTTGTTTCTTTTTCTAAATGAAGTGCCAAGTACAAAGATTCATTACAATAAATAAAGTCATTTTGTATTAAAATAATGAAATCATAAATGAGATGGCGCGGAAGAATTTATTAAAATTTCTTAAAATTTGTGCCACAAAAATCATAACTTAAAATCTTTGTATATGATCTAAGTCATTGTTATGTCTTCCAACCTTAATAAATATTCTGACCTAGCATAGTTTAAAAACATAAAAACAAACTAAAATAAGTCAATAACTAAGTAAGAAACTCATCATAACATAAATATACTTAATATAAAGTTTTCATAAAATATTTCATGCTGAGTTTAAAATCATGACCGATCATATGATACTTATACAATGCATGACTGATTTATCTAAATTAAATGACTAATCTAATTTATCTGACTAATTTGATATCCAACAAACTTAACCCTGTGTGCAAGGTTGTGCACTAGCCTCACTTCTCATGGCCACAAGGGGAGTCGCTGATAGTATTCTAGCATATTATGATTGACCATGCTTGGGTCCATGGCTTGCACATCCACCCTGAAACTGCATTGTTACCATGTGTTGACGTCATGTTTTGGTCAATAGGGTAGAAAGGGAGAAGGATCCCTCCCTGGCACGCTGAGGTGGTGCTGTGTCTGGATTGGTGCTACGTGGGCCCCCAGTGTGTTGGGCCTAGGTTGGTGCAAAAAGGGGATCCCATCAACTTGTTTTGACCTAGGAAAATAAGCTCATGGCCCTCGGCTAATCCGGTGCGACTATACGATGTCGATGCGTATCCATAGAGATGAATAGTACATAAATGTAGGAAAAATAGTGAGAGATAGACACGCAGATTTACGTAGTTCGACATTGGACCTACATCCATAGAGGCTTAGGGAGGGGATAATCCACCATAATAAGCTTAATTTATAGTCTTTCAGAGATTTTCATCCTCACAGTATAATAGATTTCATAGATCTCTCTTCTCATTCTCAACTCCCTAGTTGGAACCCATGTCTGGATGTTGAAGAAGCCTTCTTGAGAAGTTTTGTGCCTAAAGTGACTCACTCAAAAATGAGTAGCACTAAAGCTATCCCAAGTGCAGGAGGATGTCGTGTAATAATTAGGAATAAATTCCTAGATCGTCTCCTCAGGGAAAGTTACTTAAAAATCAAACTCGTTGAAAATGGTGAAAAACTTCACAAAGAGAAAATAAAATGATGGTATGTGCAATGGATGGAAAAGGGTACTAGTCATGGACTAGATTCATGTTTTTAGATTTTGATTGTCGGATTGGAATGTAAAGGACTAATAGATTAAACTCATAAATTAATAAAAATAAATTAAGAATTAAACTAAATTAGGAAGTAATTGACAAAACATGCACTGAAAATTGAAAAGCCCCAAAATCAATGTTCTAGGGTTCATCATTGTATTCAAATCACAAATTCTCAAATTAAACCACTGTAATTGTAATCACTATTAAATGAAAGCTTAACGAAATGATAAAAATAAATAACATGAATTAAATGAATAACAACTAAATTACTCAAACGTCTAAATCAAAATCCTCCAAAATAATTCAGAAACTCAAAACTGAAATGAAATAGCAAGTAGGGAATTGAAAAGATCAAGTCAATTGAATGGAGATGGAGATTCGAAGCGGTGGAGGAGCCTGAGCTGCAGTGGCAATTGGACCCCTCAAGGAGTTCTTCAATCTGCTGCCGTGTGAGTGAATGATCCAGTGGAAATTGTGTAGCTACGTGAATGATCGATTGTATGAATCCTCCTCTCCGAATCTAAATGAACATCAATGGAAAATAATGAATTCTAAGTGTTTCTCTACCCAAAACCGAGTTCTCCTAGCCAAGAGTCGGCCATAAGATGTAAAAATTCATTTACATACTCTGACAGCGGAATAAACCCTGATCTATAAAATATGATATTCGCTCGAGCGAACATCGAGCGTTCGACTCTGCCTAAGTTCTCTGAGCAGCCTGTCGAGCGAACATCAGGCGTTCGACTCTGCCTAAATTCGCTCGAGCGGCCAAATGTCTCCGCTCGAGCGATCTCTTTTCCTGCAACTCGGTCGAGCCCACTGTCGAGCGAAAGTCGAGCGTTTGAATCTGCCTGACTTCGCTCGAGCGGCCAGAAGCCGCCGCTCGAGCGATATGTACCATAAACCATATTAATCAACAGTTGATAAAATTAGAGTAGAAATTCATGCTTTTAATCAATTAAAATCACAATTTTGATTTATTCATTTTTTCATATAAAACCAATGATAAAGTAATGAAAGAATTAATATAAATTGGTTCCAAAAACATTAAAAATGTAATAATTCAGCTCAATCACACCCCCCAACTAGCATTTTGCTAATCCTTGAGCAAAATAGTGAAAATTAATTGAGATGAATATTGCATAAAGATCAAAATTCAAAAAAAAACAATTAAACACAATTCTGAATTCTCACAAAAGTGACACGTTACTACTCAACCCCCAAGGGTTATACCCACCAAGACTATCTCAACAATCTTTCACATAGAATTAAGGCAAATGTCTCAGAACTCAAATGTGTGTGTGGAGCTAGACCGGTTGTGTGTTCCTCATTACTAGCCATGATTTGCCATAGGAGTTTTCAACCTTAAGATTAATCATTGCTGATTCTAACTACCTCAAAGCCCAAGGGTCTAGCAGTTTTAACGCCAGCTCTGTTTTTAAAGGTTAGACACTCAACCCCCAAAGTCTTGGGTAACTGTTTCTAGCCCTTTTTACTTAGAAAAGTTCACTAAGTTGCCTTTATTCCTTTTCTCTCTTTTTTTTTCTTTTTATTGTTTTTTTCTTTTCTTTTCATTCTAATCTTTTCAAATCCTTTTCCTTTTTTTTTTTTTTTGGCATGGCTCGGTAGTCCTGCAGTTTACTTCTCCAGTGTTAAATCAATGAATGGTAAATAAGGACCACTACAAGCGTAAGCATGTGCAAAATGTCCTTCAAAATTTACCTTTCGTTTTACAAAAATTTTATCAAGTTTCATCTCAATAAGCATAACATCTTGGTGTTTCAAGCCACATATCAACAAAATATGATGCATCAAAATCATGCTCTATGTTTAAGCATGAAAATAAATCTTCACAAATGATCCCGCTCAACTACTCCACCAAGATGCTCAAATTTCACAAATCTTATTTACTTATTTATTTATTTTTAAACTGTGCATACATGCTACCCCCCAACTAGTGAGAGACATAGTCATCAATGAGTCGAACGAAAGAAAAGAAAGTGCACAGAACTAAGCAAGCAAAACAAACAATCTACATGAAATATAAAATCAAAACAAAAGAAAAATAAAAACAAAGCAAGTAAAGAAAACTGTAAAGAAGGAGAAGCAAATCAAAACACTTCCCTGGGGTCTTGCACAAGCAAGATCTCTTCATGTGGATCAAAGACCTTCAGAAATGACTTTAGACGTTGTTCGTTGACAGTGAAGCTATTACCATTCTTCGGATTGACAATGTCTACCGCACCATGAGGATGAACGGTCTTTACAATGTACGGCCCACTCCATCGGGATTTCAACTTTCCAGGAAAAATGTGCAAGTGAGAGTTGTAAAGAAGAACTTCCTGGCCAAGTGTGAAATGCTTTGGATGAATTTTCTGATCATGCAAAATTTTCATGCGTTCCTTTGCAATCTGAGCGTTGTCATAAGCATTCCGACGAGCTTCATCCAATTCATTGATCTGCAATTTTCTCAACCCTGAAGCTTCATCAAGTGACATGTTAACATGTTTTATGGCCCAAAGAGCTCGATGCTGAATATCAACAGGTAAATGACAAGCTTTACCATAAACTAATCGATAAGGATACATCCCTAGATTTGTTTTAAAAGCTGTCTTATAAGCCCACAAAGCATCAAGAAGTTTAACAGACCAATCTTTCCTATTAGGCTTGATGGTTTTCTCTAAAATAATTTTTATCTCTCTGTTTGCCAATTCAGCTTGCCCATTTGTTTGAGGGTGATAAGGGGTAGAAACTCTGTGTGTGATACCATATTTCTTCACAAGTGTAGAAAATGGTTTATTGCAAAAATGAGAACCCCCATCACTTATAATAACTTTTGGCATGCCAAAACGAGCAAATAAAGATTGCAAAAATTTCAGGACAACATGATGGTCATTTGTTTTGCAAGCAATGGCCTCCACCCATTTTGAAACATAATCCACAACCAAAAGAATATATGTGTTTCCAAAAGAAACCGGAAAAGGTCCCATGAAGTCTATTCCCCAACAATCAAAAATTTCTAAAGTCATAATAGGGGAAAGAGGCATCATGTCTCTTTTGCTAATGGATCCCAATTTTTGACAAGGCTCACAAGCCTTGCAAAAATTATAAGCATCTTTAAACATGGAAGGCCAGTAAAAACCGCTTTGCAAAATTTTTGAAACTGTTTTCTTTGCTGAAAAATGACCACCACATGCACCCATATGACAAAATCTCAAAACCGAAGAAAACTCATCATCAGGAATGCATCTTCGAATCAATTGGTCCGAACAATATTTAAAAAGATATGGATCATCAAAATAAAAGTGTCGTACCTCAGAGAGAAACCGACGCTTATCTTGGGTGGACCATTCAGAAGGCATTCGCTCAGTCACTAGATAATTGACTATGTCAGCATACCAGGGAGCTCTATCAACCACAAATAGCTGCTCATCCGGGAAACTATCATCAAGAGGAAGGCTGACATTTGAAGAAGGAGATGATGACAATCTAGAGAGTTGGTCAGCTACCACGTTTTCAACTCATTTCTTGTCCTTAATGTTGATGTTGAACTCTTGAAGTAATAGAATCCAGCGAATCAAGCGTGGCTTTGTATCTTTCTTAGCCAACAAATACTTAAGAGCAGAGTGGTCAGTGAAAATAGTAACAGGAGAACCAAGAATATAAGTCTGAAATTTATCAAGTGTAAAAACCACTGCAAGCAATTCTTTTTCAGTAGTGGTATAATTTTTCTGGGCATCATTCAAGGTTCTACTAGCATAATAAATCACAAATGGCCTATTATCCACCCGCTGCCCCAAAACAGCTCCTAAGGCATAGTCACTAGCATCTGTCATAATCTCAAAGGGAAGGTCCCACTGCGGAGGTTGCACAATAGGTGCAGTGGTAAGCGATTTCTTAAGGGTATCAAAAGCTTTTTGGCACTCATCAGTCCAAACAAATTCAATATCATTTTGTAAAAGAGTGCACAAAGGTTTTGCAATAGAACTAAACCCTTGAATAAACCACCTATAAAAGCCAGCATGACCAAGAAAAGAACGAATATCCCTAACCGTCCTAGGAATAGGAAGTTTAGATATTAATTCAATCTTTGCCTTGTCAACCTTTATACCCTCAGAAGACACAATATGCCCCAATACAATGCCCTGAGTGACCATAAATTGGCATTTCTCCCAATTAAGCAAAAGATTTTTTTCCTCACATCTTTGGAGAATACGTGCCAAATTATGCAAACAACTCTCAAAGGATTTTCCAAAAACAGAGAAATCATCCATGAATATTTCATAAATATCATCAATCATGTCAGAAAAAATACTCATCATGCATCTCTAAAAAGTAGCTGGAGCATTACACAAACCAAAAGGCATTCTAGTAAAAGCAAAAGTGCCAAAAGGACAGGTGAAAGTGATTTTCTCCTGATCCTCAGGCGCTACTGCAATTTGATAATAACCAGAATAGCCATCCAAGAAACAATAATATGCATTGCCAGCTACTCTTTCCAAAATTTGATCCAAGAATGGTAAAGGAAAATGATCCTTCCTACTGGCTAAATTAAGTTTTCTATAGTCAATGCACATTCTCCAGCCAGTAACCATTCTAGTTGGAATCAACTCATTTTTATCATTTTTTATGACAATCAAACCAGATTTTTTTGGTACCACTTGAGTTGGACTTACCCACTTACTGTCTGAGATAGGGTAAATGATACCTACTGCGAGTAGCTTAAGCACTTCCTCTTTCACAACTTCCTTCATGGTAGGATTGAGCCTACGTTGAGCATCACGAACCGGTCTAGCATCATCTTCAAGATGGATTCTGTGGGTACATACAGCGGCATCAATGCCTTTGATGTCGGCTATTGTCCAACCAATTGCACCTCGATGCTTCCTTAATACTTCAATCAACTGGGCTTCATCCTTCTGATTTAGTTTTGAGGAAATCACTACCGGAAAAGTGCCTTCTTCAGGACCAAGAAACACATACTTTAAATCTTGAGGAAGTGGTTTCAGCTCCAACTGGGGAACTTCTTCCTCTAAAGATTTAAGCATGTCTGGTGGTGGTAGAGCTTCAAACTGGGGTTTCCATCTTGCTCCCGCAAATTGTACTTCAAGTGGTAAAGAAGAATCTGCAAAACAATCAAAAAAATCAAAGTCATCTTCATTGATACGATCAATTTTCTCATCAAGTAAAAATTCAGGTATCTGAAAAATATAATCATCATCAGAGAAGGGAGAAGTTGAGCAAATAAAATCTGTTGGTGTCAAACTCTCCACAACATTCAAATCACTTGTGTCATCAAAATGTGCTGGCATCTTGCAAGCGTTGAAAACGTTCAACTCAAGTGCCATGTTCCCAAAGGTAAGCTTCAAAACTCCACTTCTTCAATTGATCAATGCATTTGATGTAGCTAGAAATGGTCTTCCTAGAATGACAAGAGCTTGGTAAATAGTGGAGACCGGCTGCTGCATGTCAAGAACCACAAAATCCACTGGGTAGTAGAATTTGTCCACCTGGACCAACACGTCCTCTACAATACCCCTCGGTACCTTAACTGATCTGTCAGCCAGCTGTAGCATGATGAAGGTCTTTTTCAACTCACCCAATCCCAACTGCTCATATACTGAGAACAGTAGCAAGTTCACACTACTCCCCAAATCAAGTAAAGCTCTCCCAATGCGTGATTCACCAATCATAATGGAAATGTTGGGAGAGCCAGGATCTCCAAACTTCTGAGGAGTCTCACTCAATATCAATGCACTAACTTGCTCCGTTAGAAAAGCTTTCTTCTTCACATTCAGCTTCCTCTTCACTGTGCACAAGTCTTTCAAAAATTTTGCATATGAAAGCACTTGTTGTATGGCATCCAAGAGTGGAATATTGATCTTCACTTGCTTGAAAATCTCTTGAATCTCCGTGTGAGACTTGTTCTTTTGGCCAGCTGCCAATCTCTGAGGATAGGGAACCACAGGTTGGTATCCCTTACTAGTCTCAACATCTGCACTCACAGGCTTCTTCAGCTCTGGTCTCACTACTTCTGATTCTTTCTCAACTTCATCAATCTCTGTTACATCTTCAGGTGTAGGACCAACTACCTATGTGTCTATAGGCATCTCTGGTTGGGGAACTTCCTTCCCACTTCTCAAAGTAAGAACTGTCTTCGCTGTCTCAATAACATCCCCTGAGACATTATGCACTTGTTGTTGTTCCTGCCTGTACACTTGAGGATTAGGCTAAGGCTGTGCTGGAAATTTCCCTTTCTCTAGGGTGCTCAAGGTTGTGCTCATCTTATTAATAGTGCCTCGCAACACATTTATAGCCTGAGTGTTCTGATTATTTGTGGTGGCCTAAATCTGCATGAATTGCTGAAGTGTATTGGCCATCTGAGCCATACTGTCATCTAAAGTCTTCTTTGTAGATGATGAAGGCTGAGAACTCTGTGCAGCTACATGAGGCTGAAATCCAGGAGTAGCTACATAAGGATAGCTCTGAGGATTCCGATATGGCAGATACTGGTGCTGAGGAGCACCCTTATTAAATTGATGCTGCTGAGTGGTGGGAACCGACCAGGCTGATTATTTCTCCATGAGAAATTTGGGTGATTCCTCCACCCTGGATTATATGTGTTGGAGAAATGCTGATTCTGTGCTCTATTAACCCAGTTAGCTAATTGCATCTGCTCAGACCCACCTTCTTGAAATACTGGCATAATCGGGTAGTCTTGGGTCTTATGGTTTGAATCAGCACATATAGAACATGCCTCTACTACTTTCACAGACTTCACTTTTTCCATTTCCATGACCTCTAGTCTTCTAGTCAATGCAGCTATTCGGGCTTGAACATCAGTGTGTTCTTTAAGCTCATATCTACCCCCTCCAGAACTAGCCCTCAGTGGCTGTGCTGCTAATGGAACTTGATCAGTACGAGTGTTCCACTGTTGTGCGCTCTCAGCAAGGTAGTCAAAAAATGATAGTGCTTCATAAGGTTCCTTGCTGAAGAACTCCCCATTGCACATTGTCTGAACAAACTGCTTTCATTCTGGAGTGAGACCAGTGTAAAAATATCTCACCAACCTCCAAGATTCAAAACCATGATGTGGACAAATGTTCACCAAATCTTTAAATTTTTCCCAACTGGCCTGAAAGGTCTCATCAGGTCTTTGATTGAACTGGCTGATTTGCTCTTGCAAAAACTGAGTTCTCTGAAAAGGAAAAAATTTTTGTAAGAATTCAGGCTGCATATCAGACCAACTAGAAATAGAATTAGGCATCAAAGAATTAAACCAAATCTTCGCTTCATCCTTTAAAGAGAAAGGAAATAAACGAAGTCTAATGAATTCATCAGTAACAGCCCTAGTGATAAAAGTAGTGCAAGCCAACTCAAAATCTGTCAAGTGCTGGTAAGGACTCTCAGAATCCATCCCGTGGAACTGAGGTATCACTGACATCATGCCATGCTTAATAGAGAAATTAGATGCATTTTCAGGTAAAACAATGCATGAAGGTGTAGTGGTGCGAGTGGGTTGCAAATAATCCTTAAGAGTGCGTGGTGCAGGTGCAGCCATGTTTTCTAGTTCAATTTCAATTTCCTCACCTCACTCACCAATAGAAAAGACAGAAGAGCTATCTATCTCCAAATTGTGTATACTACTCTCAACACTCGATGTGACTCTATGCAACCTATTTGAACTGTCCCTCACCCATGACATGAAACATCAGTTTAAAGAGCATAACAAAAATAACGAGTTTAAATTTAAGCTAAAATACTTTCCCCGGCAACGGCGCCAAAAACTTGACTCACTCAAAAATGAGTAGCACTAAAGCTATCCCAAGTGCAGGAGGATGTCGTGTAATAACTAGGAATAAATTCCTAGATCGTCTCCTCAGGGAAAGTTACTTAAAAATCAAACTCGTTGAAAAGGGTGAAAAACTTCACAAAGAGAAAATAAAATGATGGTATGTGCATTGGATGGAAAATGGTACTAGTCATGGACTAGATTCATGTTTTTAGATTTTGATTGTCGGATTGGAATGTAAAGGACTAATAGATTAAACTCAGAAATTAATAAAATTAAATTAAGAATTAAACTAAATTAAGAAGTAATTGACAAAACATGCACTGAAAATTGAAAAGCCCCAAAATCAATGTTCTAGGGTTCATCATTGTATTCAAATCACAAATTCTCAAATTAAACCACCGTAATTGTAATCACTATTAAAATGAAAGCTTAATGAAATGATAAAAATAAATAACATGAATTAAATGAATAACAACTAAATTACTCAAACGTCTAAATCAAAATTCTCCAAAATAATTCAGAAACTCAAAACTGAAATGAAATAGCAAGTAGGGAATTGAAAAGATCAAGCCAATTGAATGGAGATGAAGATTCGAAGCGGTGGAAGAGGCTGAGTTGCAGTGGCAATAGGACCCCTCAAGGAGTTCTTCAATCTGCTATCGTGTGAGTGAATGATCCAGTGGAAATTGTGTAGCTGCGTGAATGATCGATTGTATGAATCCTCCTCTCCGAATCTGAATGAAAATCAATGGAAAATAATGAATTCTAAGTGTTTCTCTACCCAAAACCGAGTTCTCCCAGCCAAGAGTCGGCCATAAGATGTAAAAAATCATTTATATACTCTGACGGCGGAATAAACCCTGATCTGTAAAATACGATATTCGCTCGAGCGAACATCGAGCGTTCGACTTTGCCTAAGTTCGCTCGAGCGGCCTGTCGAGCCAACATCGAGCGTTCGACTCTGCCTGAATTAGCTTGAGCAGCCAAATGCCTCCGCTCGAGTGATCTCTTTTCCTGCAACTCACTCAAGCCCACTATCGAGCAGAAGTCGAGCGTTTGAATCTACTTGACTTCGCTCGAGCGGCCAGAAGCCGCCGTTTGAGCGATATGTACCATAAACCATATTAATCAACAGTTGATAAAATTATAGCAGAAATTCATGCTTTTAATCAATTAAAATCACAACTTTGATTTATTCATTTTTCCATATAAAACCAATGATAAAGTAATGAAAGAATTAATATAAATTGGTTCCAAAAACATTAAAAATGCAATAATTCAGCTCAATCATGAAGCCTAGCCAAGAGTCTACCAGAAGGTCCCCTTAAGTCATAAGTACCTTGCATTTTATCTTAGGTCTTCCCTTACTTTATGTCACATCACCCCCCTTTATGTCCCCTCCCCTCTTTTTTTCCTGACATCCTAACATTACCTTGCATTCTCTTCCTTCTACATCTCCTCTCTTTTTCCCCTCTTTTGTCCTCTAGTGATAGCCCTTTGATGAGCTGGACCTTGAAAATCCTTTTGGATCTGTTGAAGGGATTTTTGTCACAGGGCCCAAACCATTTAACTTAGCTTTTGATTAATAAAAACATTTTAAATTAAAAAAAAAAAACACAACAACAACTCCTCAAACCATTTAACTATTCAACTAAATATTTTTGATTCAAAGTTCTTATGGTATAACTTTTTTTATAAAAATAACTTATAATTATAAATGAAAAGAATAATATACAGGATAAATGTAATAAACTAAACTATTTAATACATATAGATAATATGATAAATCAATAGTTGTAGTTAATGATATTATTATAAAAATTATCCTATACACATTTTGGGAACATAACATATATATATATGAAATTAGATAAACTATAAATAAATTAATAATATATAATTAAGTATATAAAATATAACTAATATGTAATATATATAACACATATATAAAACATATTATGAGCGTCAAAAAGAGTTCAAACGAGTCAAGCTGAGTTTATACGAGTTTTGTTCACGAGTTTAAACCAAATCAAGCCAAGTTTATACGAGTTTTACTTGTTTAATATTCAAACCTATGTTGGTGTTTACAAACATCTCATTTATTAAATAAATCGAGTTTGAACCGAGTATACACTAGTCGAGCTCGAGCTATTCATGAGCTACTCTATTCATTTGCAGCCTATCAGCAACCCATAACTAATAAAACCAACAAATAAAATAACAATCAAAAGACTCTTTTACCCTGAACATTCCAAAATAAGACATAACCCACATAACCCTCTTTTCCCTTACATAAAAATACCATCTCTTTCTTTTCTCAGACACCAACCCTAAATTAGTGCACGTAACATGCTCTCCCCCTTCAAAAGATCTTGCCAACAAGGTATGGGAATTTCTGTTTCACCATATCAAGATCCTCCCATGTTGCATCTTCCGTTGCGACTAGCTCCCTTCCATTGGATTAGAACTTCAACCCCTACTTGAGACCCCTTCCTCACCAAACGCCATTGGAGGATGGCTTCTAGCTCTAAAGATAATGACCCTTTCTTTGTAACTATAAACTAGCTTGGACTTGAGCTCCCACTTGGGTTTGAGATAGGATACATGAAAGGTTGAATAGATCTAAGACTCCTTTGAAAGGGCTCATAGTATCGTGAAGACAGCTTGAGATTCCTCCTCATTAGTACAAAAATATGATGATAAGGCCTCAAACATAAGTAAACCCATTCACCTTCTTGATATTCCCAATATGTTCTCTTCTTGTCCGCATGCCTTTTCATCCTCACTTATGCTACTTGTAGGTTTTCTTGTACTAGAGTAGCGATAAAATCATAGTGGCACAACTCCTCCTTTAATGCTAGCACATGGGTAGACCATAGTTCATATGGTAAGAGCTTTGGTGGTGATTGTCCATGCACAACCTCGAAAGGTGAGATCTATGTTGAACTATGCCTTGAAGTGTTATAAACGTACTCTGCTAGAGCTAGCCATTTGGTCCAATCCCTATCATTGGAAAAACTACATAAATAACATTCTAGATTTTTGTTAAGTACCTCAGTTTGTCCATCCATTTGTGGCTGATATACATAACTCAATAGGAGATCTGTGCCACAGATCTTGAGTAATTTTGTCCAGAACTAGCTTGTAAAAATTGGATCTCTGTCACTAACTATAGTTTGTGGCATCCCAAGCAGTCAAAATATATTGTCCATGAATTCCCTTTTACTCTTAATGCTGTGTAAGGATGGAAAAGTAGCATGAAATGAGCATACTTGCTCAATCTATCAACAACTACCATTATCACAGTACGCCCAACTGAGGGTGGCAGCTCTTCTATGAAATCCATGCTTTTACCTACTCAATTCTTCTCTTGTATAGGAAGAGGTTGAAGCAATCCCCTCGAGTGAAGGGTTTCAACCTTATTCATCTGGCATGTATCACACTCCTTAATGAAGACTCGAACATCTCCCCTTAAGCCAGGCCAGTAAAACCCCATTCATCAACCCTTGAAAAGTTGATGGAGTATTGGTGAGACCGAATAGCATCACCAAGAACTCATAGTGACCCTCATATGTCCGGAAAGCCGTCCTCGGAATGTCTTCCGGATTCAACTTGATTTTATGATACCTTGACCTTCGATCCAATTTAGAAAAAATGATTGTATCATAAAACCTATTTAATAACTCATCAATGTTAGGAATGGGGTATTTATCTTTTAACATATCCTTGTTAAGGGCACGGTAATCCACACACATCCACTAACTCCCATCCACCTTCCTCATAAGTAAAACTGGTGATGAATATGGGCTTTGACTGATTTTAATAATTCCACTAGTCAACATTTCTACCACTAAATGCTCAATCTCCTCCTTTTGATAATAAGGATAGTTGTATGGCCTAATTCAAAGGGTTTTAGAGCCCACTTGTAGCTGTATTTTATGATCAAAACTATGGGGAGCGGGTAGTTCCTTTGGTTCATCAAAGACCTTCCCAAATTCCTCAATAAGTTGCTGCACTTTAGAAGGATCAACTTTTTTGAACATGTGGGAACTTCCTCTATCGATTGCAACCAAATCTCTTTAATAGCACCCTTTTTCAATGGTCGAATATGTTCTTCCTCTTCCAAGAGCTTAGTTGGTAACTATATTCCCTGATGAATAACCTCAGCATCTCCACAAGTAATTTTCATGGTTAGATCCATAAAATCCCATATAATAGACCTTAAACTTCTCAAACCCCCAAGACAACTTCACAGTCCCTTAAAGTAAGTTAATAGAGGTTAAGAGTAATATGCAGATTCTCTAATTGTAGTGGAATAACCCTACATAAACTTGAGCAATGTAGACTAGCACCATTAGTCACTTTAACTAACGATTAGCTCTCCTCTACTACTAGTTTTGCTTTTCTTGCTACTTATGAATAGATGAAACTATAAATACTCCTAGTGTCAATGAGCACCAACACCCTCTGTGACTTATGACTCCCATTAATCTCATGGTCCTTCGGGCCAAGAACCTGCCATGGCATTTAATGAGATGCCTATTAGTTCTCCAACCTTTCCCTTATCGTCCTTAGGCTCTTCAAGTTGTATTAGAGCTAGAGCTGCCTCAACATTACTCTCCCTTCTTCTTCTTCTCCCATACCCTCTAATAGGAAGATTTTGGGTCTGTTACATCTATGACCTGGTTAGAATTTCTCATCACAATAATAATATAAGCCTTTTTCCCTCCTTTCTTGCATTTGTGTAAGGGTCATTCTTCTCATTGGTAAGGTTGACCTTCCGTTTGGGCTAAATGGTTTGTAGTTGGGATTTGTGTTTATGGTTTATGGTCTGGTTGGCGATGCAAGTAATCTTAAGAGGGCTTTGGCTGCAGGTAGTTTTGGAGTTTGGGTTAAGGTGGGTTGGTTGGGAGTTGGTCCCCTAGGTCGGTACCCCAAGCTTCTCCTCCACACCACTTTTTCCTACAATTTTTCCAATCCAAAGGCAGCTGAGAGGGTTTTTGGTTTGAACATAGTAATAGTAATTCTGAGATCCTCTCTTAGCCCACTTAAAAATGTGTTGATACGAAACTCCTCCGTAAGGCCATGAATTCTGTTGATAACACCTCAAATTGAGACTGATATTCTTCCACTGTACTAGTTTGCCAGAGCTTGGTAAAGGCTCCAACAGGGTCTTCATAAGCCAAAGGCCTAATCTTTAAGGCCACAACAAATTCTTCCCAAGAATGAATTGGGCTAGAGTCCATTAGCCAACAATACCATGAGAGAGCTTTCCTTCCATATGGAAGAAAGCAATCTGTAGTTTTTGACCCTTTGGGGTATTATAGTAGGAGAAAAAATGATGGGCTTTTAAAACCCAGGCAATGAGTTTTGAACCACCAAATCGAGAAAAATCTAGCCTGAGGGTTCTAGCCTGAATTCCCCTGTGGTCTTCAAACAACGGGTTTCCAATGAATCTAAATGCATTAGCTATTGAGCTTTCTCTCATGTTTTGATTGCCAGCTGCCACTACTAGTTGATCATAGCTTGCTGCTAGATTGTTGAGCTGCTGCAATACTGCCTCCAACATCTGCTTCCACCTCTCTTGTTCCTCCCTTAAGTTCACTAACTCCCCTTTCAATGCCAACACTGCCTTGGCCAATTGAGCATGACGGGTCCCCTCAACCATGTCACAGGAACACGGCTCTAAGACCATTGTTAGGTGCAATGTCATTTTGAGGAAAATGTGTAATGTAAAAATCGTGGCAATTTGAGGAGCCATAGCCTCCACCGCTTATAAATTGGAATAAAATTTTGACGCTTTTCATTAATGAAGATATATGAATAAATAGATAAAAAAAGGAACTAACAAACTGAACATGATCAGCTAATGGCCATACCTGGCCCAACTACCCTGAACTACCCACGTTCTACTAGTGGACTAACTGGCCCACAACCCCAACAATACTTAAGAGCCGGTCTGCTTTAGCAACCCATAACTAATAAAACCAACAAATAAAATAATGATCAAAAGACTCTTCTACCCTGAACATCTCAAAATAAGACATAACCAACATAACCCCTTACATACAAATACCATCTATTTCTTTTCTCAAACACCAACCCTAAATCGGCGCATGAAACAGTAGTGGTGGCTTTGATGTTTTAGGGTGGTTGCTTCCAATGGCGGTTTGGGTGGCACATGGTTGCAGTTACAAGGATCGTGAGATTGAGGGTAGTGCATGTTTATGTCTTTCATGGGTGTCTCCATGAACCACCCGTGCATGGCTATGCAAGGAGGTGTTGCGGGGCTGTTGGTTGGCAGGATGTGCACGACAAAGGTGGAAAACAAAGATGGAAGAGAGAGGCTTTGGCTGGGGTAGGGCTTGGGCGGTGAAACTCACAAAGAAAAAGAGAGAGATCTCTGCATATAGGGTGCAAAGAAGAGAGAGAGAAAAAAAGACTTGGTAGAGTAAAGTAACTACTAGGAGAGATTTTCGGATGTATAAACCAAACTAGCATGAGAAGGGAGAAAGAGGAAGAAAGGGATTCTTCGTGGGCTAGGTTGGGACTTGGGTATTACATACTATTTTGGTTGAAGTGCCCATCACCTCTTGGGCAACCACTATGTTGAAAAACGCATCTACACCCCGAAACTCAAGCAAAAGTGCTTGGCTAGGAAGGGTAAGTAAAAGTGTTTGAACTCTAGGTTGAGAAACAGATCTCTCCATCAACCAAACAAAACGAGGAAAAGATTGCTAGGTTTGAGCGAGCACTATGTTGAGTAAAAATGGTCACCACCCTCGTGGTGGGCTCCATGGAGATTGAATGTAGGAAGGATGGAAGAATAAAGGTAGAGTGGAGAAATGAAAGTAGGACTCAAAATGAATGTAGGATGAAAGAATGAAACTATAACAAAAAAAATGAACATAAGGTGGAAAAATGATGGTAGTACGTAAAATGATAGTTGGAAAGAACAATAAACATTGGGCGGAAAAATGATGGTAGGACAAAAAAATGAACAATGGATGGAAAAATGAACCCGTTCCCCAAGGCAAGTAAAAGTGTTTGCCTCATGGGCAAGTAGCGGTGGTGATCAAAGCATGGTCATACCCAATCCTCACGTCGGGTGAGCAACTAGAAGTGCCCAATATAGGCAATGACTATATTGATCAAAAGTGCGTGTCACCATCATGAACGAGCACTATATCGATCAATAGTGCTTGACATCTCGAAGAGTGAGCAAAGATTTTGTCCCAAAGGACAAGAGAACTGCTCCAAACTAGGGTGAGTGACAATTGTTTTAAGTTGCCTCAATTGTATAAAAGGTCAAAGGCCTTTAGTTTTTCATGTCTATTGTGTTATGATGCCTCAATTGTATTCATCAATACTATACTTCCATTAATTGGTCATGTATTAGTTAATGATATATTCCTCTTAGAAATCAAGATATAAGACTTCTTAATCAATTCATTATCTTTCTTCTTCTTTTTTTCTAAGCAAGTATTTTATATATATATATATATATATATTGAAAGGAAAGTAACATAGTTATAAGGCATACAAAGAACTAGGAGGATCTTTTCCACTATGGAAATTTAGGACACATTGTGAAAGTTTAATAAGGGGTATGCAGCCGAATCCATTAGTTTTGGAAATTCAAAACTCTCTAGTTTTGGAAACCCTTTAAAATATTTGCGATGTCTAAAATGATGTTGAAGATGGTCAAATCTGGAGTCAATGAAGAGTTACTAATTGCATTTGTGACCACTTGACTATCTCCTTCAATAAGAATATCAAAAAGGTGCCGAGAAAAAGCTTCCTCAATTGCTAGTTTTGCTGTCATTGCTTCACCAAAGGTAGGGTTAAGAGAATCTATTTGTTGGGTTGTTGCAAAAATAATATCTTCTGAGTTTGACCTGCAGATTGCAACTGCAGTTGATCCTTGGTTCATAACTACTACATTGTAGGACAATGAGTATTGACCTACTAGTGGTGGGATCCATTCGGTAAAATGGTTGATGGTTGAGTCTTGGTCTTCCATATGAGTTGATGCTCTTTGAAGATTTTGATCACAGAATTCGTGAAGGGGATGGGTGCCTGGCAAGGGTGGTTATGAATAACCTAGTTTCTTAAAAACCAAAAAGAATCCATTGCTATTATTACAAATAGTTGGAAGTTATGAGAAATCTCTTTGTCAAAAAGCTTGGATGGGTCCAGAATTATTTTTAATCATTCTCTAAGGGTTTTTTCAGCAAATGAAGAGAGGTTGAGAGGCCAGGGAGAGAGCCTCTAGAGGATTTTTGAATGAGCACACTTGAGGAATAAGTGGTCTGTGGTTTCTTCTTATGTTTTTGTCTGAGAGAGTTAAGGGGGATTTTAATCTTGTCCTAGTTGGAAGTATGTTGGAAATGACTTTCCAGAGAAACAACTTGAGTCCATCTTGTATTTTGATTTTCCATAGCTTTTTCAAGTCGTGCCTCGAGAAAAAGGGGCAATTGACCGGTTGCGTATTTCTTTGAGAGATGATAGAGTCATATGCTAATTTCACGGAATTTGCTAGATGTGTTGTTAATCCAGATAGGTTTCTTAGTCAATCAAGGATGATATGCTTGAGGCAAATGAATTCTTGTGATTTCCTATGCACTTTCTAGTTGGAATAAAACAGTTAGAAGGATGTCATTCCATCTTCGAGGTTGCTCTAACATTAATTCAAATACAGTTAAATCTAGATCAAGTGGAATGGAACTATCTTTGGGAGATTGTTTGAAATGTTGTAGGGTTGGAACCCATGGATCTTTCCAAACTTTTATTCTAGTTCCATTAACAATCTGGTGATAGAAATTGGCTTGGATGAGAGGTTTGCTTTTAAGTATATTTTTTCGAAGCCAAGAATAAAATTTTTGGTGTAACTTCTAAGAAGGAAGATGTTTTCAAGTACCCTGAAGAAAAAATTGAAGACACATGCTTGGTGCTTTCACAGTGAGGTTCCAACCTATTTTAGAAAGGAGTGCAGAGTTAAAATCAGTTGTCTGTCTTATTCCTAGACCACCTTTGGGCTTTGGTTGACAAATGGAGTGCCAAGCTTTTGGAGTGAAGTTTGATCCTTTTTGTGGATGAAAACCCCACCAAAAATTCTTGATTTGAGAATCTATTTTTCTATGGATAGATTCAAGAAGCATTTGAGAAGACATGGCATAGGAAGGTGCTAAAGTGGCCACTGATTTTATTAAGGTGGTGTGGCCAACTTGAGAAGGAGCTTTGAACTCTAGCCACTGAGTCTTGATTGGATTTTTTCAATGATTCCTACAAACATATTTCTTTTGGATCTTTCAATCTTGAGGTGAAGGCCAAGATGCTTGATTGGTGAGGTGGTTGTTTTGAATGGAATGATGGAGGTTATGGAAGAGATTGTGGTTGGACTAGTGTTTGCACTAAATTGAATGGTTGATTTGTCTGAGTGGTTTTTTTTTTTTTCTTTTTTTACCTGACCAATTAGAGTAGGAGTTGAGACAGTTGAGTATGGCATGTGCTAATTCAAGGGTGGCTTTATTGAAGATAATCATATCATCTACAAACAGTAAATGGGATATGGTGGGGCCATCTCTACTTATCCTGATCCCCTCAAAAAGATTAGTATTACTATCTTTGTTTATGAGCCTAGCCAATATGAAGAGGAAGGGGGAAAGGGGGATCCCCTTGCCATAGACCTCTTGATGGTTTGAATAGACCACATGGTAAGCCTTTTATGAGAACTGAGTAAGAGGTAGTGGATATGCATTTAGATATCCAATTGATCCAGATTTGATTGAATCCTAGGCATTTGAATACATTGAGGAGGAGGGGCCACTCCATTGGGTCAAAAGCTTTTTCTATGTCCACTTTAATGGTCATTAGCCCCTTTTTGCCTTTTTTTCTTTTTCATGAGGGAGAGTATTTCCTGGGCAATTATGATTTTTTCTTGGATAATACGTACCTCGGACAAAGGCTATTTGGAAAGGGGGGGATGACGGCTGGAATTATGGACTTCAGACGGTTAGCTAGAATTTTTTATATGATTTTGTAGCAAACATTTGCTAGGCTAATAGGTTTGAATTGGTGCACAGAAGTTGGGGATTGAGTCTTTGGAATCAAAGCTATATGGGTATGGTTCATTTCTTTGAGGAGTTGGCCATTTTGGAAGAAATTCTAGATTGCTTTTTTCATATCATGTTGGACTACTTCCCAATAGAACTTGTAGAACAATCTAGTAAAGCCATCTAGGCTAGGGGCTTTGGATGATGAAGTGTTTTTTTTTTTTTTTTTTTCTATTTTTTATGTCAATGGCATCTAGTATAAAGGTTAGGAAGGCATTTTCTAAATCTGTGACTTTGGAAGGGAACAAGTTCTCTATATTTTCTGGGATGGTTTGGGTGCGGTGAATATATTTTTAAAATGCTCAATGAATGTGTTCTAAATGATGTTTGAGTCAAAGGTCCATGTACCTTGGCCAATCTTGAGATTGTCAATAGCATTGCTTCTCCTCTTGATGGTTGTTGATAGATGGAAGATTTTGGTATTAAGGTTAATTGTGGTAAGCCAAGTGAGATGAGATTTTTGTCTCTAAAGTTGTTCTTGTCTCTTTAGAAGCTCATTTTAATTTTTCTTGGAGAATTTCTTCTAAATGCATGTCAAAGGGCCCTAAGGTGGAGGATTGCATTTCTGTGAAGAATTCATTGAGGGACTGAATGCCTGATTGGATGTGCCCAAAAGTGTCTTTGTTCCAATTTTTCAAAGCATACTTGGTGGCTTTTAATTTTTTGCAAAGAAGATAGGTAGGGGGGCTCAAGTTTTGGTGAGACCAAGTTGTTTTGACAATATCTATGCTAGAGGGGTCTCTGGTCCAAAATTTCACAAATTTGAAGGGATTTTTCTAATTCTTATTGCCAAATGTAGAGAGAAGTATGGGGGCATGATCTAAGGAAGTTATTGGGAGGTTTGAAAGGTGGGCATATGAAAACAAGATTTCCATTGACTGTTTGCTATGCTTCTATCTAGTCTTTCACAAATGTTGGCAAGTCCACTTCTTTCGTTTGACCAGGTAAATAGAGGGCCAGAGGCACCTAGATCTACAAGTCCATTTTTATTCATGAATGAAAGGAGACCAAAGGGGCTTGAGGTACATGCAAAAGGATGTCCCCCTCTCTTTTCTAATTGGTTAGTAATACAATTAAAATCTCCTATTTCTAACCAAGGTCCTAAGTAGGAGTCGATGATTAAGGTTAGTAATTAAGAAAATGCTTGTTTTTGCTTATATTGGGTAGGATGGTATACAAAAGTAAGTAATCATAGGTTATGCACCGGATCATAATACACTAAAAGAGCTATTATATTACTAGAAATATTTACAATCTCCACTTTTCCATATAAACAGCAAACCTCCCCATTTTCCAGTTGGGGGAATATTCACATAGTAGGGAAAGCCTAGTCTATTTACAACATCATGAGTAT
The DNA here is from genome assembly GCF_018687715.1 of Carya illinoinensis. Lineage (NCBI taxonomy): Eukaryota > Viridiplantae > Streptophyta > Magnoliopsida > Fagales > Juglandaceae > Carya > Carya illinoinensis. The sequence goes on along the minus strand of NC_056753.1, from coordinate 16,985,966 downwards.
TCTCATGATTCAAACGTGTCTCTACTGTTCTAGCTTCTGGCTTGCTACGTCAACCTTAGAAGCAGCTGGAAAAAATTGGATTGTGGGGAGTGGGGTTTTCCTGATAGATGTGGAATTATCTATCGTGCTGTAAGGATTGTAAATGGATTTTTTTACAGATGAACAAGTTTTGATACTGAGTTTGGCTTTTTGTGGGGATATTAAGGTTGACAGAGTAGGATTCTCCTCAATTCTAGTTCTCTGCACCAGAACATTTGGAGATGATGCATGTTGGCCTTCTGGAGTTAGGTTGATGAGCTCTAAAAGAGAATTACATTGGATGGGTCATTCACCAGTGGTTTGGCAAAATTTCTCTTGCGGGGGGTGGAGTGGTCACTGGGATGTCCAGAGTTGCTTGGTTCTTTGTGTTGACATTAGAATGAGTTATTTTGTGAGGATTGGTTTCAGTTGGAGGTTGAGGGGGGATAAGGAGCTGAAAAGATGTTGAGGAAGAGTCTTAAGTTTGGCTATGGGCTATTGGGCTTAGTGAAAGAATGGCTTTACCAGTTGGGCTGACTAGGAAAGATATCTTTTGATTTTGTTGGGAGAAATCTGATGGGCTTAGTATTTGGTTGAATTGAGAGATGATGGTTTTGAAAAGGGATGGCCCAGTTTGGTGTTGGTTTGTTTGTGTGGGTTCTGGGTTGGGGAAACAAGCAGAAGGATAGTTCATTAATTGGGTACCAAAGTTTTGGGTCAAAAATGAGATTCGGAGGCTGGGTGGGATTTCTTGGATTTGCGTTTCTCAAAGTGGTTGGTTGGATTCAAAGGAATAGGTGAGATAGGGAACAAGTTGTTTGTTTGGACATCCCAATGTGGGCTCCAGGGGTTGTGGAAGGAGACAGGCCGCTATTTAATTAATGGGTGTGTTTTTCTAAGGGTACTGATATCTTCATGCCACATTGTATTATTTGATTTATTGAAGATATCTCCTGCGTGCAAGGAGAATCAGAAATAGCTACTACAGTGTTCCTGCGGTGGTCAAGATTGGATGTGGGGACTGCTAGTCCAAGGTTTGTAAAGTGGGTTTCACAAAGCACTTCGAGGGCATGCTCAATTTTTTCCTTTCCCTTCCAAGAAGATGTGCCAGAATAAGCTAGGGATGGGTTGGTGTTTTCAATTTCGATGTTGGATTGGAATTAGGGAGGGTTTGTCATTATAATACCTTGGGTTGGGTTCGTTTGAGGGGGTGGATGAGAATCTGTACTGTTTGTAGAAAGTTGGTTTGGGATTTCTTGCCTTAGCAAGCTTGATGAATCTGCCCTCATCCGATGGCCAAAATTTAGATTTTCAGATGAACTTGCAGGGTGTGCATCGGTGTTGCATGTGGCCTAGTCTTCCGCAATTATAACAAAAATCTAAAAGACGTTCATATTTGAAAGAGATTTTTCCTGGTGGTTGGTTGGGTCTAAGGAGCTAGAAACCTTCTTGTAAAGGGGTCAAAGCCCTAATTTTGAATTTGATTCTCAAAAAAATTTCGAGGAGGCTCCTAGGCAAGATGAATAATCTACACAAGGTATAGTCAATTTCAAGAGTGGTTTCCAGAATCCTGCCTTTTTTTTTTTATGGCATTTTCAAAAGTCATTAGCTCTAAGGAAACTCCATGGATTTGTAGCCAAAAGGAGGTGTGTTCTAGGTCTACTTCTAAGAGGCTTTGGCCTGGTTTCCAGTGTTGCAAAATCATACGAAAGCCACAAAAATTCCATGGGTTTGTGAAATGATGCAATATGATAACCTAGACCTAGTAGAGCATGGGTCACAACCTTATTTTTTTAAAAGGCCATAGTATTTTAGGGCCTTTGTGTTTTGAGTAAAGATGAGGCCTTAGAAGTTTAGTAAAGAAACTTGAGCTCAAGAGACGGAGCTAACCCTAAAATCCTTAGTGAATTTCGGCCCCTACAAGAAACTCAAAGCCCACAACCCAAGTCTTTGTCAATGGTGCCATGTGTCGTACATGCAAGGCACTATGTATTTAGACTTGATAGTGGATTAAGGGGGAGAGAGAAGTGTAGGGGAAGCCAAGGGATGGTTTGCACAGCTACCTTAGTGGGATTGACACTTGTTCTACATGCATGAAACTTCTAGAAGAACTAAGTGACAAGATGACCTAGAGAAGACCAAGGGATTTTCGGATTTGCCTTCCCCACATGCCTAGAACCACCCATTTGGCCCAAATCTGAGTTCCTATGTTGATGCTTCTCAAAAAGAGAGCTCAGGGAAGATAAAAGTAGAGTTCCAAGGAGATTTGCATAGGGAAACTAAAGCGAATCAAGGAGATTATGAATTTCTTAGCTTACACTCAAAATATTTTCAGATTTTGCCAAATGTCAAACTTGCCATGGGTTTCTAGAAGATTTGAAGAAGGGACATTTGTACAATGGATTGATTTACCCTTGAATTTTCAGTCACCACTAGTCCAACTTCAACCCTTACTTGCCACTTGTCATTTTATTTAAAAAATGGACCAATTGCACATGAAAAGTCATCGTAGGAAGATGAAGCAACAAAATGGAGGGAGAAGAAAAGATGGTGGACGGCCATAGAGTTTGCTTGTTAGAAAAAGGAAGAGACATAAGCTATTTTACCCAAGTACCCTTGAAGGAAGTTCACTTGTTTATGAAGGAGGAAGGGCAAAAGAGGGAAAAGATGATTTTTGGCTAAGGGAAGGAAACCCTAACTGTGACGCCCCCAAATCCCCACGCACGAACACGGGGAAATCGAGACGTCCGGATGGTGACAACCCGGGTCACCACCCTAACAACGGGTGCCAAGTGTGTGCAAAGGCAACATATGTGCACGAAGAAACACGCAGTGGATAACGAAAGTCATACAACTAAGTACCAGAATTTTTCTTAACGTAATACAAGCTGTCCAAATCATACATAAAATATTACAAAACACTAACATAGCTTTAAACCAAAAACAAAGCATAACATCAGCAACCCGGCGGAGCCGCATCCTCGGGCTCAGCCTCCTCCTCCTCATCCTCAAAACCTGCACCAAAAGCTACGGAACCAAAAATGGTACCGCAGGTAAGTAAAACCCAAACACTACCAGATAAAAACATATAGAACTCAAACAAAATGCATGAAGTATGCCCAATGCACAAATCCCAAAAACATAATTTTCCACACACGCCAAAAATCCCATTTGGCCCAAAAACACATCTTTTCCAAAAACCACGCCAAAAGTCACATTTGGCCTCTATAAACGTCTCAAACCAAAATCCATTTTATCCGTATGCGCCATGACCTCCCCTAGGGGTCATCCGCACACCCTGGCTCCAGTGCCACACCGCAGAGTACCACTACGCATGTGACACCTAACGAGCGATGCCCAGTTCCACGCCCCGCGTGTTCGTAGCCAAGCATCCTCTAGCCCTCACCAGTGAAGGGCCACGGAGTCGGTGCTTAGGGCGATGCCCAGTTCCGCGCCCGACGCGTTCGTAGCCAAGCAACCCCTAGCCCCCGCTCCCGTTGTCGCCCCGCGACAACCCAGGGGACATCACTCAGTTTATTCCGCTCCCGAGTGACCAGAAGAGCTCCACCGAGATAATACCCCATCCCGGCTTGGGGTCGTGATACACACGCACCCGTAAGTCCACTTACGCCAATAAACAGGCTTTTCACAATTACACAATAACACACGTGCATGCACCATGTAAATGCCATATCAATGCACCAAAATAAACAACCAACATATATCAATTAAACAAGCAACTCCGTCCTCCATCCATCCGACCCCCGAACTCCTCGGACTCAGTCCGGAATCAACCAACCAGCAGATAAAATAATTGAATGAGCAATATATTTTTAAATCTAAAAATAGGGTTTGGAAAATACTTACAGCGCTATACGGTAATTTTAGAAAACACCCGGCGTTGCAAACGGCGGAGAAAAAGTAACGTTACAGTGAAAATTCACTGTGGCCGTGGGTTGTGAAATACCCACTTTTGAACGGGGACAAACCAGGGCTTGGGATTGATAGGGAATGGTCTAGGGATGATTGTGAAGCTATTGGAAGTGGTGGTTGGCCGTGGGTGGCGGCGAAAACGCCGGAGAGAGGCCGGATTTCCCAAAAAGGAAAGCTAGCTCGTGGGAGCTGTTCCGGTGGTCGTTGGAGGCCGAAAATAGGTGGGTTAGGAAGGCAAGGGACCGGTGATGAAGTGGTGAAGAAATGGTGGCCGGAGGTGGAGCGACGGAGGCGGATCAGAGCAAAACCCGTGCAGGCTTTAAAGGGGTTTTCCAGCCAAACGGCCGGCCGGATGGGGGTGGGAATTGGTGGGAAGGTGCGCCGGAGGGAGGGGAGTCGAACGGTGGTGGCGGTGTGCTGCACGGCGGCCGGACGGCGGTGGGTCGGGGGGTTGGGCTGTCACACGGCGTGGGTGAGGAGAGAGAGAGAGGGTCGACAGACGCGGGGAGAAGGAAAGAAAAGGAAGAAGAAAAGAAAAAAAGAAAAAGAAAGAAAGAAAAAAGAAAAAAAGAAAAGAGAAAAAGGGAAAAGAAAAAGGAAAAAGGGAAAGGAGGTGTAGGGAAAGAAGATGAGGTCTAGTCCTCATTCCGGGAAAACAACACTAAACCGCCGCAACGAGATTAAAAACTGTAAACAACTAAAAGAAATGAAACACAACATCAAATAAATTAAAAACCAATTTTTAAAACGCAATAAATTAAAATAAATAAACTAATATATTAATTAAAATAAAAACAACCATTTCAGCGAAAACACAAGCGAAAACGGGTCATCACACTAACACTCCACATATGCTTGTCCATTCCCAATGCACCCCAATGAGGGAATTCTATGAGACCATTTCAGTAATGGAGGTGAACAAGAACAAGATGAAGGGACCAAATATAAAAGAGCAGAGGAGAACACGCTTAAGGGCTTTTCTTCTTGCCATTTTTAGAACTTGCATGTATCCTCATCCTCGCCAAACGAAATCCACACATTCACTTGAAGATCCTTACACTTTTTTACATTTTCTCTTCAACCAAATAAGGGAAGTTCATCCAAGAAGAGGGTTTCGATATCTTCAAGAAAGACCAAGGTAAGGCTCGGTTTTTCTTAGCTCTTTACACTCACTCTTCATCAGTCTAACTCATGAGATCCAAATCTCAAGAGAATTCAAAATTGATGAAGCACACACATATCCTTCACGTTTTCTTGGAAACCCATGAAGCCGATTGATGGAAGGTGTCTATTCTTCCTATTTTTGATCCCCATCATAAGTTCTTGTCTCATTTTAAATTTGGTTTGAGTTTAGGAGTGAAATGAAGGATTTCTTGACTTAAAACCCTAGAGGTTGAATGGTCTAGTTTTGTTTGAGCCCTAGTGGTAACCCTAGAAACAACATACACTCAAGAATCACAGATTAGGGTTTTTAGAACTCTCATTCTAACTAGTTACACTTCAATTTACAGCTTGCGATTTATTACTCTCCTTGGATTTTTGTAAGTATACACCCAACTTATTTCTTGTTAATTCATGTATACTTTTGTATAAATCCTTGATTTGTTTCTATGACTTTGGTTGCTATTCTTATTTGCTTGATTGAACACTCTTACATAGACTTGGAATATGATTATGGAATTACTAATATGAATCGGTTTATGATGAAAATGGTGATAAGATTCCTTACATGTTTTAGTTTTGAGGAAAATGATATTGATGTTTTAAGATTTGTGATGATTCGGTTTTACCATACCTTAAGTGATTCGGATCTTGTTCAAATGCCATGATTTCATGTCTTGCTTTACTATGCCATGAATTCTAAGTATCTTGAATGAAGTTTGAAGCATGTTTAAGTGATGATCTTCCATGTTCTTGTGCATTTATGTTTCAACCAAGGCTATTTTACCTAATTCCATGATTGTGTTTCAAAATCTTATAAGTTCTATGTCATCTTACTATGAATTAAACATGTTATGCATGGTTATTTCATGCATGGTATCTCATATGACATATATCAAGTACTAGCACACATGTCTTTAGTCTCATATCACATGCATTTGGGAAAAGTGACTTCAAAGAGAGAAGTTTTCAAAGAACAAAAAGGTTTTTTTTTTTTTTTTTTTGGAAATGAAGTAATGTTTTAAAAATAAAAAAGTTTTATCACGACCCCAAATTCTAGGGCAAGGGCTAGTGGAACTTCTTTGTCCATTTTGGAGTGCTTAAGAATGGAGTGGTAACCCCTAAATCGATAAAGAATCGTCGACGTGCCTCAAATTGATTCTTTTAAAAGAATGTCGAAGCGGGGTAGCACCTAACGCTAGTGAGTGCACAAGGCATGTAACCCAACATAGTATTGTCGAGTTAATAAATTAATTTATGTTAAGACGTAGTCATCACAATACATAGACCGGTTATGGTGCAGTAACTAGCAGGAAAATGCAATGCATAGAAGAGTCGTGATGTGTTCACAAGTGTTATAAGAACAATGCCACACACCTACATGAATGTTATGGATCACATAATGTGAATCATGCGATATGATATGATACGTTCCAGATCACATGATTAACTAAGATATGAATGATGATAAAAGTATGTTTTTCTCCGAAAAAACTAAATCTCCATTACAAGTGTTAAGAATGGTCAAAGCATGAGTCTCAGCTCAATCTCAATTATGAGTTAAGTACATGTCCATGCATGCATTGCATAATATATCTCTTGTATGCTTATGTTATAACTATGATATGATGTGTGATTACTTACTGAGATTTCTCGAAATCTCACTGTTGCAATTTTTCCACTATAGTTCTTTTCTCGGAATAGTAGAAGTAGTTACAAGTATGCCCAATAACCCCGAAGCATAAATTTAGACGGTACTATGATAGAAGACGAGTACACCATTTGGGGGCGTATACACTATGCAGAAGCTGTGTTGGATTGCACTATTCCATTTCTCCAAGAATTACTGAAGGGTCTTCATGACCCTAATTTTGATGTTTTGCTTTTGGATCCCTTATGGGTATTAAAATTTTCTTGAAATTTGGACCAAGTAACGTGACTTCTTAAAGAAGCTAATGAAGCCTACGCGAATGGAATGAGGCTCATTATGGTTATAGGACTCCGTCGCTAGAAATGCGAAAGTCGATAGGAGTTGTTTAATTCTGTCTCCTGATGAATCACTAATATTGGGGAGACTACATAATGAGAACCTAGGAAGGTTTAGGTGGTCCCATGTTTTGAAAAATGCAATCTCTTATTATATTTTGAAAACTCTCTTTGTTTATGGATGTCAATGATTGGGACAAGGTTTGGGTAAACAAAATTTTGTACCATGTACTTTGAAATTGCCTACAGCATTGTTTAGATTCTCTTTTCCTTTTTACTGTTTTCCGTTGAACATTTATTGCATATTGGTATAATATCTAAGAGCATTGCATATTATCTGTCATGAACGATGAGTGTGTAACCTTGTGTTGTATATCCCGACGTCTCAGTCACCGCCAAATCCCAAGTGAGAGCTGGAAGCACCACATACAATCTTTGTCACTGGCCAGTGGGAATAAGAAGAGAAAAGTGTTGTTGTATGTCTTCTTTGGTAATTCCTGCCGCAAAATTCCATATTGCTTTGATGGTAGAGTGAAATGTGTGTCTATTGAGTGGGCGGGAGGAGATTAGACAACCTACCACTGTATGATTTGAGGTGAAGGTCGTGGCTTCTATTGCAGGATCTAGGATTAGATCTTCCCACGAGAGCGCTTCTGTGAGCAAGATGATGTTTTCCACGGGAGAGTCCATATGGGAAAAGTGGATGGGGACAGGTAGTTGTGGGGCTTTGTTGACTGGATGGTGGGGGATTCTGATGGATGGTTAGGTATTAGAAAGGTCCTCAGAAGGGGTTGGGGAGAGCTCACTGTGGAGCTTGGGGAATCTCAGACATGTTAAAAATAAAAAAGTGTTGAATTCCATTCATCATCTTACAATCGCAAACACAATACTTGTAGATTACATCAAGTATATACAAGTTGTTATAAACTATCTTGAATTGTATGACCACATTTATCTAGTCGTCAAATGCATAGTGCATAGTGCTAGCATAGTGAGCTAGCATAATCCCCTTTGTACGCCTATATATATCGTTGAATTCTTTAAGAAATTGATAAGTTTGATAATAGATCAATAAGAAAATCTCGTCCCTCACTCTCTCTCTCAATCTTGAAACTCTCTCTTTATTTTGATTGATTTACAACACGTTATCAGCACAATTACTCTTCAATCTCTTCTCCCTCTAAAGATCTTCGTTTCTCTGTTATCTGTGTTGGTTATTTTGGATTCTTTGAAGTCTTGCATAGAGAGGGGCTTCTGTTGTATTTTACTCAGAAGATCCGAGCAGCTCCATCAAAATCGATTCCTCCACTCTCTGTGATTTTAATTTCTTTATTTTTTCCTGAATTTCCTGCATAATCTTTTCTGATGCTTGGCAGGGACTTGACGAACTGTAGGAAACCGATTTCAGTAATCAAAGGGTGGTTCTCGCCCTCTATGAGGCCATGTGCTTGCAGGACGTAGCCACGGTGACCCCAGATCAGATGAGGATTTGATGGAGAAGAAAGGGAAAATCTGTGTCAGACTCGCGAGACTCCGACCCTTTCACCAACACACAAGCACAATGAGATCAACTACATCATCCGTTTCTCTTCCTTTCTCTCTATAGGTCTACAACCAAATTCAACTCTGGTTGTGATTGGCCAGCTTTCTATGAAGGTCTCCCTGGAGCCATAAATCGAAATCACATGCACAGCTTGTGGTGGGCATCTTGGCCATGTATCTAAAGGAGAGGGTTTTCAGACACCCACGGATGAGCGCCATTGTGTCAATAGCGTTTCACTCAAATTCACTCCAGCAAATTCAGATCCTTCCAAATGAAGCTAGTTATAATGCAGTTGGAGAAACAGAGGTCTTCCTCATTGCTGGGTTATTGCTGGGTCCCCTCTGTTATACTCGGCATCGTCGTTTTAGGCATGCCAGAGTCACCAATGTGGCTGGTCATGCAGGGTCGACTCGGTGACGCGAAGAAAGTCCTTGATAAAACCTCAGACTCACAAAAAGAGGCCGATATAAGATTAGCAGTGTCGCCGGCATGATTTTTTTTCTTTCGCGATGCTTGGAACGGGCATGACAATCATCGAACACTCCGATACAAAACTAACGTGGGCAGTAGCTCTGTGCATAGCCATGACTCTAGCATTCGTTGCTTTTTTCATCGGGATGGGGCCCATCGCGTGGCTGGTGTCATGGTATTCCATTTCATGGTAAGGGAAGTTCAACACGTTACGCAAGCTTTTAACACGTGGGGGCATACATTTATTGGCTTTAATATTAAAACCAAGATGAGTACAGCATAGATATTAAAGAAAATAAAGGTATAGACAAAAATATAAAGACTTTTGAGGGATGGCGTGAGGGAATCTTCTCTCATTTGTCTAGGCAGCTAGCTGGATACTTGGACTTTTCTTCAAAGCTTTTAAGCATTAAGTGGAGTTGGTAACACACCCTCACATGATAACGTCCTCATGGAGAGCTGCACGAGGTTCTCATGATCTTCAAGTTAGTGATCTTTTATTTTAAATAAGTTTTTAAAATATTATTTATAATTGCTGAGGTGAATATTTATAGTTATATTTATTATTATTATTTGATAAATTTTATATTTATTTACATAGTTTAGATATAAGTTTTATTTATTTATACTTGTTATAAATTATTGATGATATGATTTATCTGAGAATAGAAATGGAGCATCCCTGAAGGATCGCCCTAAATCAATAATAGCTTTTGAGTATCTCATAATTTAAATGATTGATACTTGTATCAAAAGTTCATTAAGATTAATGCACCTGAAGTTGCATAATTGAAATTGTGTAGAGAAAAGTCTCTAAAGAATATATATTTGAATGAACGTCTCGAATGTGCTCCTGAAGTAGCAATATTGAGTATGCTCCTGAAGTAACAATATGAAATGTAAACATTCACAATATATTTTAAATTTATATCTGGTCTTTCAGTGACTGAGAAAAATAATGAGCTTTTGATTAAAATCATTAGTCACGTCTTATTAGATCTACATCATTCCTTGAAGTGAATGATGATGAATTTATATCATTCTATTCCCTGAAGTGAAAAGAATGATGTGTTTCATTCAAAGAAACTAAGAGATTGGACATGATAATGAATATTTTTTCGGGCCAGAAGCTCGTATTGGAAAAGCTGTAAGCTTTCTCTTTGAGATGATATTATACAAATTATTGAATCAAATATTATGATGCATCAAAAGGTGATATGATTCAAAATATTTGTATCTTTTAATGGTTATCTTGATCATCCAAAATCAATTACGATAAGTCGAATGATTTTCATATGGACGTCCATGAAAGAACCAGAAGATTCTTTTACTATAAAGTCTTACTACCAGAAGTGGAAAGAAAAGATTTGCCAGAAGCAAATAAGATGAAATTATTCGACATTATCTTGATTATCATATGTGAACCAGAAGTTCAGATGATAATTAAATTTTGGATACAATAAGATAAAAATGTCTCATATTCTAGCTGCTAAAATCTCAGCGAGGATTGAAGTCCCTGTAGGACAATTAAGAAATTCAGCAGTCTAAAGACATGTTTAAAGGCATGTGAGACGTATTGATACAAAAGATAGAGCATCTCAAAAGAAAAAAGCACAAATAATTTGGTGCTCCTGAAGAGGCCATACCCACAGAACAAGAAATAAAGTTCATCCAAATTTTCTGTATAAAATTCTCCTATATAAACTCTTAAAGAGTATAAATCTCCTAAAGAGTGCCTCCTGAAGAGGTTTTTCATGAAAATGTCTTCCCTTGAAAAAGGACAGGTACCTGAAAATAACGAGATCTCGTTACATTTCATGAATAATGGAGAAATTATGAATAGAAATAAAATCGTTGTCAACAACGTATTTCCATATGAGATGGCAATTGACATTACCAGAAGTAATGATGAAAGTGAATCAAGAATCGTCAAAGAATACGACGTAAAATATTGGCCAAATTTGAAAGAAACAATTCCTGCAGAATTGATTCACTAGTAAAATATGATGCATCGGGACTTATAGTCCAAACACCTAAAGAGGTGATGCTTGTTGAATGTCAGTGGGTATTTATAGAAAGGAAATAAAAATGTGATATATAAATCACGAGTCAGTTTCTCAATTCCTGCAGAATTGATATGCAGAATTGATATCACTAAGTAAAATGTGATAAATATTGACTTAAAGTCCAAATACCTAAAGAGGTGATTTTTGTTAAATATCAGTGGATATTTATATACATGATATAAAAAGCCTGAAGCTTTTAATATGAAAATGTGATATAGAGATCACAAGTTAGTTTCTCGAAGAAACAATATTGATATGTTTTTAAAGTGGTTGAAATCATATTGAGATTTTTATTAGCTTGAAAGTTACCTAGAGTTTGGATATGCATGATTAACTGCATATTTATATGAATCATTGGATCATGATATATATATATGAAAATCCCTGAAGGATAGAAAATGTCTGAAACTTCTAATATGAATACATCTGGAAATATGTATTCTATCAAGTTTCAAAGATCCTTATATGATCTAAAGTAGGGGTGAATTCGGTCCGGTCCGGTCCGGTCCGAGGAGGTTTTACGGACCGGACCGGACCTATTCGGTCTAGGGTTTTCGCACCCTGGACCGGACCGAACTTCATACGGTCCGGTCCAGTCCGGTCCCATTCGGTCCGGTCCGGTCCGGTCGGTCCGTTCGGTCCACCGAGTTTTTTTTTTTTTTTTTTTTCAATGACATTTTGTTTAATACTTATGTAATTATATTGTGACATATTTAATATATATACATATACTATACTATTATATATATTAGTAATATACTACTACTATTAGTAATAGTGATAATTATATATGTAACTATATCATGTAATAATAATAGTAAAAATAGTAATATATGTAACTATATGTAAGTTAACTATACTAATACTATTATAAATTTACAAATATATGATATATTATAATTTATACTATAACTTTTATAATATGTTAATACATTAATATATATATTAGTACTATATTTTTTTTTGATCGGTTATTCTAGTACTATATATTATAGTTAATAGTTATATACTAAAGAATATAGTAATACATTGATACTAAATATATATATAATATAGTTATAGACTTACAATGATTTAGTTATTATGAATTTATAATTAGTATAACTATATAATTGTATTAGTATTAGACTATTAGTAATTCAACTATTATATAAATAATAAAATTTTTTTTTTAATCTATTCGGTCCGGTCCGGTCCGGTCCGGGGTGAAAAACCCCCGGACCGGGACCGGACCGAATACCTTCGGTCCCTTAAAAATTGGACCGGGACCGGACCGGACTCATTCGGTCCGGTCCGGTCCGGTCCAAAAATGACCGGTCCGGTCGGTTTTTTCGGTCCGGACCGTTCGACTTTCAGCCCTAATCTAAAGCAATCCAAACGCAAATGAAAACAAGTTATTATTGCAGTTTATATATATGATTTAAATGTCATTGAAACTCTAGAAGAGCTCATAAAAACTGCACATATTTGAAATATAAATCTGAAACCCTTGCGACTTCAAAGGGAAGATGGATGATGTTATTAGTCATGAAATGCCATCTTTTAATACAATTAGTATTTCAGATTCATATTATGGGTTTGATATGACATATGCATTATTAAAGAAGAAATAAAACACACAGAACATTTACCAAAAGATAGAAACACAAATATGAATATTTGTGAAATATTATTTTATTATCTTGAAACAAGAATTACAGAAATTTAAGGCACTTTGCCTCATTCTTCAAATGCTCTTGTTCTTCAAGAATCTGCATGGCATCCCTATCTAAAGCAGTAGGCAATCGAAAAGAAGATTTAAGTAAGGATTTTAAATTCCTATTCTCTTGCTTTATTGATTCTATCTTCATGTTGGACTCCAGAAGAAGTCGCTGAAATATAGCAATATTCTCGTGGAGATCGTCAACTCCACAAGTTCTGAATTGCAGTCGCTGAGAAAATGCGACAATGGATGATGAGTATCGGGTACCGAGACTCACAAGCTCATAGATAGCTTCATTATCTGCCCTACGAGTCAGATCATTATATTGCATGATAGCACCTGTGGTAGAAGCAGGAACAGCTGATGAACGAGGTGCAGAGTACCTCATATATTGGCCATGAGAAGATCGCTGAGCCATTTCAGAGTAAAAATGCAGAAAGAGATTGCAGAGTAAAAATGCAGTATGATTACAGAAAAGTGAAGAAGATGAGATGTGAATGAAGATGAGCTGAATATCTCTTTTATAGAGAAAATTATGATACATCTCTCGTGAAGCAAGAGAAAGAGACGAAATATAGTTTCATAGCTCTGCGGCGCCCGACAGCACGCCTGACAGCTGAGGCGCCTGACAGCACGCCTGACACCTACAGAGGAGTTGAAAATCTGCAGTGCTTGTCTGATCTCAAAAGGCTGGCCACCATTTTTATTAAAAATGAGGTTAGCGGTTTAATGTTGATGAATTCTCCACTAACTGTGTTATTTACAAGAACTCCAGAAGAGTACAACTCTAGAAGAGTAGTGATCAGCAGAAAGATCCAGTTGTGATTATTTTATCAACATGGATCAAGTCCATAGTTAGTTGTATGTACAAATGCGAGTTATCTTTCAGATACACACAAGAAGATCATTGCAATTCATGAGAAGAAAGTTGAAATTGGTATCAAGAAGGTACGGTCAAGTAAAAAATCTGGCAGATTTATTCACTAAAGCATTACCAACTGCAACATTTAAGAAGATTATGCAGAACATTGAAATGCGGAGGTTTGAAGACCTGTTATCATGCACTTTTCAGGGGAAGTAATGTCTGAAGACTTGTGCTGATTGTACTCTTTTTCCTTCGCTAAGGTTTTATCCCACAGGGTTTTCCTTTGCAAGGTTTTAATGAGGCAATCCTAAAGCACTCGGCGATACATATGAATACTGTACTCTTTTTCCTTCGCCATTGGTTTTTCCCATAGGGTTTTTCCTTGGCAAGGTTTTTCCTTGGCAAGGTTTTAACGAGGCATATTCTTTAAATATGGTCATCCAAAGGGGAAGTGTTATAAACTATCTTGAATTGTATGACCACATTTATCTAGTCGTCAAATACATAGTGCATAGTGCTAGCATAGTGAGCTAGCATAGTCCCCTTTGTACGCCTATATATATCGTTGAATTCTTTAAGAAATTGATAAGTTTGATAATAGATCAATAAGAAAATCTCGTCTCTCGCTCTCTCTCTCTCAATCTTGAAACTCTCTCTTTATTTTGATTGATTTACAACACAAGTAAAATATTTAGGAAGCGAAGAAGCAAAAAGAACAAATATCAAAGAGTCAATAACTACAAAAAGGTAAATAGTCTTTTTTTCTTTATTGAAATATTAACAATAAAATAATAGAAGAGTTAAGTAGAGAGAAAGCCAGAAAGACAAGTAATGAGAAAATAATGAATAACCACTATAAGATAAAGTCTTTTTTTCCTCTATCAAATTAGTAAATTATAATTAGTAACAAACCTTCGTCCTTATACATTTTTTAATCTTAATGTTAATGAATCGGTAGGTTTACTGTAGGAATAAAGACAAAACCATGAACTCTTTATATAATATGAACTATTAAAAAAAAGTGATGTGCTCAATCATATTAGTGAAGTGCACAAAAAATTTACAAAAATGACTGTACATAGAATTTTTGTTGAAAAATATAATGTCCATCTCTTGCCAGAAACAAGTCATTAATGGAAGTTAAGAAGAGGTTCTCCTCACTCAAGTGCAGTCCCTTATCGCTTTGAAAGGATCAAGATAAAGACAATTTCTAGTCTTTCAGGAAACAATGATGAAGACAATTTCTTTTTAGTATTCATGCATCCTTTTTGGGTTGAAACAAAAAATATAAGCCATAGAATGTTAAAATAGCATCCATAAAGATATCCATGCGGGAGGGAACAGGCCAACTTCCAACTCTTATTGAGGACTGGAGATGTTAGAACAGTTTTGATTGTCGAAGACATGATTCAACATATTGTAAGGATTTTATTTCTGCACTGGGAGCAAGCTTCCAGAGAGGTAACCCTGGAATTCCAGAAAGAAATCTCACAAGAATTGGTCTGGCGGATTGCATAATTTATCCCATTCTAAACTGGTAATCTTTGTTTCCCCAAGACATTGGGACAAAGTGTATTGTGTGGAAAGAAGTTATTGCTCTTTAGGATT
Organism: Carya illinoinensis; assembly: GCF_018687715.1. Taxonomy (NCBI): domain Eukaryota; kingdom Viridiplantae; phylum Streptophyta; class Magnoliopsida; order Fagales; family Juglandaceae; genus Carya; species Carya illinoinensis. Next base: position 16,970,613 of record NC_056753.1, on the reverse strand, counting down.
TCAATTCAACACCAAGTTATATCCATATTAAGGTCTGAGAGACTTTGCCGTGCAAAACATGGATTATTACCATGGAGCCATCAATGCGAGTATATAAAACACATACCTTCGGGTTTTAACGAGGATAAAATTAACGCTCCTTCCTGAGCCATATATAATAAGTAATCAAAGTGAACAAAAAAGATTATATATATGTATATCAGAATATTACAAACAACAGATGGGGAAGAATTGCCGAGATAACAAATATAAAAGCCGGTGATTGACATGAGTAAATCCCTAGATGAATTACCTCCGATATGTACAGCGCCATACTGCTCTTGCTGTGTTCTTCACAGAAGACTGAGGCATAATCCTTGTTGAGTGAGATAACATGGAAGTCCCTCTCTACACTTTATGATTAGGGAGATTGGTGCAATTTCAGCTCATCTCGTTGTGGAAGATAGAGGTTGATCTAATGTTTCAAGCATGTACAGAATGTTCCCTAGATGATGCAGCTGGCTCCTCCTCCATCGTATAACTCCAAAGGTGCGTCAGCTCACCTCTCACAAAACCCAGAATAAAAACAAGACCTGATAACATAGACGGAGAAAGGGTGGAAATGGTCAAGAGCATATATATTTCCTATTGCAGGTAGAAAAAATTTCCTCTTCATTGGCAAAGCAGAAAGAGTGAAGTCTGCCAAAGCTAAATAGCATAATTATTACCTAGTGTACATGGAACAAGATAGAGGAGTGCAGGCTGGCCATGCCCATCCATTAGATATAAGCCCACATATGTAAATATAAGGCCTGAAAATCGGGAAAACCATACTTTCAGTACCACTGAAAAGAGAACATTGAAACATATATGCATATGCATGAATCATACTGCAGCTGATCAGAAGCTCTGAATCAAGATATCATAAGCTTAAGTAACAAACTTTTGACGTCAGATATCAACATATACATTTGTAGAAATCTAAACTTGATCCATCAACGGACCTGGAAGAGTTAACCCACGGATGGGAACAATTAGATCGGAAAAGAAGCGGCATCTAATAACCAAATGAAGTTGGAGACTTGAACAAAGTTTTGAATACCATTCCGGTGACTATTTCAGTTGAGACTGGAACAAAATATTTCAGTATCGGTACCATTTCAGGATAGTCTATATATGAATAAATTAATTATATATATAATTAATCTACAGGAAAATTATTTAAGTGTTTCAAACATATCTTGATCAATCTACAGTTAATGGTTACTTCAATATATTTACAACACTGCAAAGGCCCATTCAATGAGCATCGGATAATCTGCTCCTTCACAATCATCAAATCCTCCCCTTATTCCTCCACCTGTCAATCCTCCTAACGGCTACATTTTTCCTTTGCTACATGAACAAAGGTAGTACAGAATAGAATATAGATATCCTCCAAGATTCAAAGACAAATAAACCTTTATAATAATAATAAAAAAGAATAGGGAAAGTCGGTGCCTACAGTGGATTCCATCGTTTTCACTTCTTGAAGGCCAAAAACAACGTTGCTCTCCTCATACACTCAACTGTGACTGCCACAAGGGTAGCCACGACCCACACTAGGAATCTCATGAAGCTCGACCTTTCTCTCTTCCACCATGGCTTCAACTCCTCCAAATGGTACATTTCTCTCCCTCTTTTTTCTTTTATTTTCCCAGTTTATCACACCTGTTTTTGTTTGCTTGCCAAGAAAATGTGTGAACGTTTTTTTTTTTCTGTAATTGATTCTGGGTACTGAGTTCCTTGGGAGTAGAGGCTAGTGTTTTATTTATTTATTCTTTTCCTTTGGAATAAAATGGATAATGCATAACAGCAAGACAGCAGCGAAGATGGTGGTGGTGACACCGTTTTTCCTTCCAGACCAGTTTTTGTATACCAGGTGAAATACTGAAAACCGGCTGGTATTGACACCGAAACATACCAAAATGACCGGTATTTGACCTAGTACAAAACACCCAACTCCTGCGTGCCAGGTACTGTTCCGGCACAGTAAATTTTGGCCATACTGGCAATATGAAACAGTATTAAAAATTTGGACTTGAGAACATGGCATCACTGCTTGCGCTAGAGCGTGTAGGATGACATGATTAAATTTTACCAGTCTATTACATCTATAAGTTGTAGGAAGCAAAACCAACCAGGCTTTTGTTGCCTTAGCAAGGAGAGTTCAAAGGATTCAAACCATTTATAAATAGTCTATTTCATGATCCCTTGCACTCTCCGAAATCTTCAATTCTTCAATTTGAGCATCTTTTACCAAATCTATAGGAAGGGACGTAGAAGGTTCTTGCCTAACACCTAACTACTTAAAGAAATAACAACAAACACACAATCAAGGATAAGTAAGACTATTTCCCATGGTTTTGGTCATCAGCAATCTCAATATGTAGCCAGATGACGTCATCCGACGATAAGTCTATTATCTGACCACTAATCAGAAACAAGCACTGATGCAAGAATATTTGTTTTTATATGCATGGAATCCAAGATATTTTCCTATAAATTGAATGTATTCTAGAAAGGTAAGACAGGATAGTGAAGATAAACTCATATAGGGCCCCTCTATTAAAGGGGTTTCAGATTACATTGTTTTACAATGTCTTATGCTCTCAAGTTCATAGCCCCTTTCCTTGGAAGATAATCTGGTAGAACAAGACTCCTTTGAAAGGGATTTTTTCCTTGTTACATGAATAGCCGCTTTAGAAAAGAAGTTATAATAGTGGACTGGTGTTGTATGAATGAGAGATGTGGGGGTTTGATCACCGTTTCCTTCACTGTGAGGTAGCCAACACCTTTTGAATTATGATAGTCTACCTTTATGGATAACTGCCCTGTCACATGGTGGACCTATTTACATGTTGGAAAGAGAAGTTTGGCAGTCATTAACGTGCAGTATCATCCGAGATAATACTGTCATGAGAATGAAATCAGCATAGTTTTGAAGATTTAGACGTATGTGATAGATCTCAAAACACTCTTTCTGAACACCCTTTGTCACTGGATGATTATTTATAATTGTTGCTCTTTCCCAGTTTCTAATTCCAAGACTTTCTTGTCTTTCATTTTATTTTTCAGTATATCTTTTACGCTCCCATATCTTAAGAAAAAACGAAGATATAGAAATACACAAGACTGGGAGCATTTGTCACCATTCAACCCCCTAACTGCCTCCCGCACTCCATTTTCTGCAAACTCCCTTTCCAAACACTCTCATTTGCATCAATAGATAATTGATAGACCATCAACTTTTGGTTGCCATGAAAAATTGTTAAGAATACAATGGGAATTTGCCTCCCAGTAAAAAGATTTAGCATTTCGATCACCCTCTCTACCACATGGCTCTTGACTTCTGGCACCAAATAAGTTCCTCAAATAAGCTAATTCTTTCCAACCATTCTGAAATATCTTCCTTGCTCAATCTTTCTGTCTCAGTTAAAGGTCTTCCTTCTGCAGTAATATCTAAGTCCTTAACTAGATCATTCAAACACCTCCTTATTCCATTTCTTTAAATCTGACTTCAAAGCTTTCAATTTACAAGCCAGAACATAACTAGGAAAACCCAGAAAGAAGATGACAGCCACATGTTTTCACCTGTTCCACAAAGCCCTCTGATACTACAACCCAACATCAGCGGAATATCATCAGATAGGATTCCAGGAAGACTCTTCAGAGCAAAATCCAGAAAACATAAACCTATCAATTTGATACCAAGACTGCAACTCACTATTATTACACCTAGTAAAATTTCCACCAAACTAGAGGGATATCCATGAGTTCTCGATCAAAATAAATTCTGAAAACTGCAACATAGCTGTTGATTTTCTCTTTTTCACACAGAAACTGAACAAGGTTAAAATTTCCAATACACCACATCTACTTCTCATGCAGAAACTGAAATAAGTTTCATGAGTTTATATATGCATGCCATTTTAGTCTAGTTTGAAGGGGGAAGATAAATCACTATGATGCAAAGGCAAACAATTTAAGTTGAAGATGCATGTTGAAAGAGCACTAACCAAATCCATAGCCAATCATCAGCCAAAGAAAATATCCATTCAATATCCCCTTCTTATTCGCTTTGTCATATCTAAGACAACCAAAGTCACAGAGAAAAAAAGATATTAAAATGAAAAGCGGACCCATTACAATAACCTCAAGAGTAAAATATAGATCTAACAAAGTTCATTAATATTCAAAATACATTATGCCTGTGTTTGACACAAGATCCTGACGCAACAAACCCGTAATTGAGTTTCAAATGCACAATTCTAAAAGTGTTGGCCATTCAGCAACAAATTCAGAATAAGCTTTTGAATGGATCTGATCACCATAAAGCTCAGTAAGCTCAAGAAAAATGGAATCCCTAAACTTTATAACATTCTTCAACATAATACTTTCATATGGTAAAAATACATTGAATCATTACCTGAAAGAAAATGATAGCAGCAAACCAGGAAATATAATGTCCCCGAAGCCAATCATATCATAACCACCCCAGGGGTCAAAAATGCGAGGGACTCTCAAAAGCATGGGAATGGATTCTCCACCACTGTTGTCACCTCGAGCAACCTATAGAAAATGATGAAATCTCATATTTGAATAACACATGTAAAGCATTATTCCATTTAAAACATAATCCATCTAAATATAAAATCGGATCGCGGTTATCAAGAAATATACATACATATACATATATATACAATGACATGTATATATATATATATATATTATGCAATCACCATGAGCTTAATAGCAAAGAAATATGGAAACGTAAAATATTCATAATACAGAAATTTATTGGAATGTTAGAAGAGGAAGCAAAGGGAAATATATACATATATCCACTAAAACAATCAGGTGAAATTTTTTTCAGTAGTTTATGCTGTTCAAAAAAGCATTTGATATATTTATGTGCACATGCTAGCTTGAAAAAGAACACTGTAGGTTCCATGTGTTATGACATCATACAGAATATATTGCGAGCTTAGTACCCTTATAATTTCAGAGGAACAGACTTATATACAATCACACACACACACACACAGAGAGAGGGCATAAACAGAATTCCAGATGGCCACACCACCCCCTGCCCAATAAAAGATTGTAACAATCAATCCATGCCAGTGTTTTCTTCCTCCAATAAACTATCCCTATAAACTGCTATCATCTCATCGACACCAACCTAATTTATAAAAAAATAAAATAAAAATAAAAATAAAAAAGCATCTCCATGAACATAATTCACCACCATCAAATCCAAGTACCAGCTATCCTAACCTAAGCCAATTGCCATGATGGAACATAAACGGCAATGAAGTGGCAGTTACAATTAAACTTAATAACAAAGATGTTTGGAAGAAAGGAATAACAAACCTTCATCCATAGTTATAAAAAAATTTCTGTTTGATGATCGGACCATTTATATGGGTCAATTGACCCACCCACCTTGGAATTGAAATCTAATTCATAAACCCTTTTGCTAGTCCATTCCCAATCTAAATTGCAAAAGCAATAATCAAACAATACTAGACAACATCCAAACTTGATCAATATGTCACAGTATATAGGAAATAAAGAAAACTAGGGGAAGTCATTGCCAAAAACTCTGATTTGCCTCTTCCATGTCAAACATGAAGGTTATCAATGTGGTATTTTTTTTTCCTGAACATTAGTTATATTCAAATATAATATCAGTTTCTTTTTGGTACGTTATATTATTGTATATACTTGGGATACATTTTTAGAGAGATACGCAATCTTAACATGACCCAAATGAGCATTAAGTAAAGCACAACCCAAAATAGCAATTCAATTAAACATGCCACAACATACCATGGAAAGAAAAAATACCATGTATATGAGCAAAGTATCAGACCTAGATCCTACAATGAACAAAAATGCAGCATGTTATAAATGAACATTGATTTAGTTTGTACCCTCTCTTGAACCAACAATAGAAAACGAACTTAAGACTTAAGATTCTCCATTATAATTCATTTGCATGTTAAATAAGAACAAATATAGAATTCGATAATATTCATAAACATTATTAGTCAGCAGGTCCCTTTACAGAAATGGAGGCGGTAAATGTTACATGAAAAGAATTAGGAGGCTATATGCACAGCTAGTCCAAACTAAAACATTGGTTTCCCCCTGATACGGTTGGAAGTTCCCTATAATCGTTTATAAGACCCAATTCCACTTAATAAATATTCCATGAGGGGCTTGGCACCCATGCAACTCCCTTCATAACTCACCCACCCAATGTACACAAAATTTTGAGCTCTCACAATATTTACTCTGGAAACCACTATTAAATAATTTTTTAAGGCATTCTTAAAACCTAAACAGGACAGAAGAAAGAATACTAAAAGAGAAAAGGGGAATCTGGTCCTGGATATATCCTTCTAAGGAGAATGTTCTAGGAAAGATCAAGTTAAAATTTTATTATGGTAGGAGAAAGATGTGTCATAAATAAATATAATAACAAGTATTCAGGTCTACCTAAAAAGAACAAGCATGGTAAACTTAAATGCCACATTACTTCAAGTCATTGCCCTTCTATAATTTTTGATTCTTTCCGATGTTCCCGTAAACCTATATGCATATATATAGTCATAAATGTAGTAAGAAGTTCATAACTTTAAATGGGAGAAAAACACTCACAATTTAGCAAGACAGGCAAAAGCAACGTAGGAAATGAGATCAAAGCTTACCGAAACCATAACACTGTCATTGAAGATCACTTGAGATATGAACACCCAAAAGATGTCATAAAAAAATGCACAACAAAGAAGTATGGTAGCAACCTGCAGTATCAAAATTCTATCATGACAAAGTAATGAAAATTATGATGTCAAATGCATCTTCAAAACACTTACATACCTTGATGTTAGGTAATTGGGCCATCTGCAAGACTGTTATGATCAAGCAGATACCCTGCAAGAATAAAGCCAAATCATAGTGAGGAGACAAATAAGAAGGATTTGAACATCTTCAAGTATCAATTCAGAATGCTAGATACAAAACCAGTATACAACTTAGTGCAGCAAACCAAAAGATTTACAATGGCACAAAACATTATCCTTCGTGACAACATGGCCAACAAAAGAGGCAAAACTCAGTGGCACACGTCTTTAGCTGTGCTAACGCAACAGCTTTTTCTAAATTATACTCTATACTCAAGTGAACCCCTAATGGACTCAATCTTTTAATGATGAGTAAGATCACTATTACATCCTTCAAAGCTAAGATCATTCTAGGTGACAGTTTAACAAGGTTTCTTCTTTGCCCATGAAGTATCTTGGTCTCCCCTTGGGCACCCCTTTTAGAGCAAAGTCTATTTGGGATGATGTGATAGAGAAAATTGAGAGTACACTAGCAAGTTGGAAGAGGTTGTATTCATCAAGAGGGGATCATAATCATACCACATTAATCAGGAGGCTTTGTAAAAGATGGTGATTGATTTCCCGCCACGCCGGCGGGGGGGGGGGGGGGGAGTATTTTCACAAGATTAGTAGGGGAGGATGGTTCCAAGACTAGATTCTGGCATGACACTTGGTGTGGAGATAGAGCCCACAAAGGACAACTCTCCCCCTTTTTTTTTTTTTTTTTTTACAAAGGACAACTCTCCCGTTGTTTACAGAATTGCGTGTTAACAAGAGGTTTCGGTGGCAGAGTTAATGGAGATTTTAGGGGATTCTCACCAATGGAATGTTATCTTTATTACAGCTGCACATGATTGGGAAATCAGGATCGTTGCCGAATTCTTCAACTTATTGTACTCCATGGAGGTAAGAAATCAAGGGGCGTAGTTGTTGCTATGGACCCCTTCTAGAAAGGAAAATTTTCTGTTCGCTCTTTCTACAAGACCATCGCCAATCAAGAAAGCAATTATTTCCCTTGGAAGAGCATTTGGAAGAGTAAGGCCCCTCTAAAGGCAGCATTCTTTGTACGGATTACCTCATTGGGGAACCTACAAAAAAGGCGGATTATTGTAATGGATTGGTGTTGCATGTGTAGGAGAAGTGGTGAAACTGTGGATGATTTGCTTCTTCAATGTGAGGTTGCTAGGGCCTTATGGGATGATCTATTGAACAGGATGGGGATAGAATGGCTAATGCCGGGGAGGGTGGTTGATCTTCTTGCCAGCTGAGGAGTCTATATGGTGTTCAGCAAATTGCATCAATTTGGAAGATGGTCCCTATATGCCTTCTATGGTGTATTTGGAAGGACTGAAATGAACAAATATTCGAAGCCAAAGTACATTTGGTAAAGGAGCTTAGAAGGTTTTTTTCCAATAAATTATTTGTTTGGACAATAGCTATGGATTTCAATGGTCATAATGTGCACGAGTTCCTAGTATCTATCTCTTCCTCTTCTTCCTAACTAGGTGTGTCCTCTTGTATATGTCCTGTGTACTTGGGCATTTGCCGACTTCTATCAATAAAATTTTTACTTACAAAAAAAGTATATATATATTTTAAAAAAAAAATCAGAAAGATAAAATTCCAAATATGTAAAATTAGACATGTATCGGTTTAGAATCAAATGAGTTTCATTAGCTGCGGTAATCTTGTCATCTACATTCCTCTTTGACTCATCTGCTACTACTAACAATGAAGGGGTTAGAAACCTGGAAAACAATTCCGCAAGGACTTCATGAGGAAAAGATAATGAATTAAGATTTCAAATGAAGTATTTTATGGGTTCTAAATCCCAGCAGAAATTCCTGCACCAAATATATTTAGCCTGATGCATTGCACATCTATGTTGCCAAATATATTAGCAACATCATATTCAAGTAACTCTATGTAAATCTATACAGCCTTATCTACTGCAGTCATTTCCAATTCAGACCTCAATGTAAACCTGTATCCAGCATTTTGAAAGTCCAGATTTTAGAAGATGAATTCATTTGTTTCTATCAAAATAGAAGAAATAGCCTAGCACACAGATATCATTTGGAACTTACAAGAACATCTTGACCAACCCATGAATATGATGCCTTCCGAGTAGTAACCCAGAAAATTGCAAATGCCACACAGAAAAGTAGCACCACAAGTGAGAAAATTGAAACCTCCCCAAAACAAGGCAAATTTACTGTCTTATGCCCACAGTTTCTGCCTTTTCTGCTGAACAAACGATAAGAAGATGAGGAACGTATCGTAGGTATAGATCCCAGCTAGCTAATAGGCTTAGCAGAAAGAAAAATTGATATGAAGTGTACCTTAACACCAGGCTAACTATACAAGCATGCATTCCCTGAAAACAAAAAACAGATTTAGTTCAGAATCAATGTTCACCAACAAATTTATCTTTGAAATATTTGACATTATAGCAGAAGTAATACAAACAAACAGAACCCCAAAAGGAGACAAATAACCTAATACCATGTCTAAATAGCGTCAATTCCATTTACAAATACATTGGGTCAGCTCTACATCATATTCAACATAACTAGGTCACAGATATTCCTTTTGGCCATACCTATTTGTTTCTGCTATCTTTGTTTCACCCATTATTTTTGTTAAGATTAATATTTATTTTATTGAGGAATGCTGACATGAATACTTGTTTCATTTTTCTCATAATGATAGGTACATTGTCAGGATGCACAAGGCTAAGCTTGTGAAATGCTCATCTCACTCTTCAGGTTGAGGGATGGGGCGTGACACTTGCCTTCTTTTATCAATATGAATGTCAGAGATGATAAATTCTAGCAATAATAGCGATTAGAACGCAATAGGGTATTCTGCAACTACTAGAAAAACATAAATCAATTAACAAGTGAAAGAAAACATGTTTTGAAAATTGAGTTTTTTAGAGAAATGGGAAGAAAAGGTGAGATGTTCAAGGGCCATAATGTCCAACCACCGGACTGACCCAGGTCATACAATGACATCATAAATATATTTAAAAAACATTTCCTAATGAATGTAAATTTATTTTCCACATATGACCCGGGTTGCAAAATTAAGGATTCAATTGTTTCAAATAAAATATTAATATTTATTTTACATGGCTCAGTCAAGACCTTCATGTGATTGATATTTTTTGCTGTTTGATCAAAACCCTAAAAAAATCTTGAAATCAATTTAAACTTTTGGATCTTTAATGAAAGTCATGAAGTAAAATGATCACCAATGAAATGTAACTAATATCCAAAAAAAACCCTCCCTCCTACCTGCCTCCCTCACTCTCCATTCATCCCAAACAAATCACTAATATTCAAAATAACATTATCCAAATTGGTCTTGAAGTGCTTGGCCTATTTGATGATGCTTCTAGATAAATTGAGCCATTTCAATCTATTGGATTTGTTCTCTATTATATTGGCTAACACCCTGGAGAGGGTGTTGAAAGGAAGTTCCAACGGGTTGAGTACGTGCTCGGTTAATGTACCTGTTGAGACAATACACCAACTGACTTTAGCTTTTGGTTGGACACTTTAACATGAACCACTTCACTTCGACATTAACCTAAAATAATTCTGTTTTCTAAAATATGTTCCTGGAAACTGCTACTAAATGAACAACCAGAAAACCTTTCAAGTGAATATAAGATTAAAACAAGCCATGATGATACAGCAACCAATGAATTATCTAGTTCTAGACATAAAAACAAAATAAATGAATAAATAAATTTGTTTTCTGATTGGTACCGGGTGTCTGAGAACAAAGTCCTGACTAATCCCAAAGGGTGCACAGGCCCTCAACAGGAAGTTTCCGGAAGTACACCTCAGGTAATTCAATGGGAAATTCTCCCAGTCCGATGGCCATAAAAATTGTTTGCACCCACAAGGATTCGAACCTTAGGCTTGGAGGAAGCATACCATCAAGCCCAAGACCCTTACCACTTGAGCCAACCCCTAGGGGTTAAAACAAATAAATATACAAGTGTCAAAAAGAACTACCTTACCTCAACACCACCAATGCAGAAAAGTATAATCAGCACCCACACAAACCAGGACGACATAAAAAAATATAGTAGCACCAGAAATGCCGATGCTGTTATGATGAAAAATATAGCACCCATGGCACTAATATTAAGGACTTCATTCTCAGAATCATTGTTGGGTGTCTCAGCTTTGGAAGATTTCTGCACAATGAAGGGAAAGACAGTTCACTCCAAAAGCTCCTCCACATAACCACTATGCAATATACAATACTGAAGGGCAAGAAAAGGGAAAAGATAGAAGAAAAATCATTGTGATGGAAAACCAAATTTAGATAGAACACATGAGAGAGAAAATAAAAGTGAATATGGATTTTTTCAGACTGGTGCAGTAACCACTCAGTTCACCAATGATATCAATATCCTTTATGAAGCAGTGCACTCATAGTTGAGGCATTTTGACTTCTAAAGGCAGGAGATGGAAGGATTACCTTCAATTTCTATCAAGGTAAGCATCGAGGGGCAATGACAAGCCATTAACTAAATTTTATCTAGCAAAGTATCTAAAATAATGAGTAGAACTTTACCATTGCTTGCCTGTAACATCCAGGGACCGATTAAAGCAAATATTTGATTTAGTTTTTTTGTTTTGTGGGATCAGGGAGAAGGAAATGGGTTGTCGAGAGACACAAAGAGAAAACTATTATTTTCTGTAGAAGAAAAAAAGGTTAGAACACAACAGAAGATGTCTCACTGCCAACTAGAGCACAAATTTTCCGATTCCTGGAGAATAACACATTTCGGTCTCAATTCCAGCAATTCTTAAAAAGGTTATATAAAATTCTTGTAAAACTTGACAATTTAACAAGGTTTCAATGATGATAAATATACATTGTAGCTACAAATGGATGAAAATGTTGGCCAATAAAGAAACAGATCCATAATATTATCGAATATGATGATGATAGACGGAAGCAGCAACATGAGGGGAAAAAAAAAAAAAAAAAAGGCTTGTTGGCATGGAGGCTGAGACAGCGTGACCTGCTGTCTTTGTTACTTGTTATTTTCATGGAGGTCTTTAGCAAAATGTTATTAACTACTGTTGATGGGGGCTTTCTCTCAAGCCTTTCTGTGGAGGCTAGGAATCCTGGGGTGCTTAACATATCTCATCTCTTCTCTTGCTTGCAGATCATACCTTAATATTCTGTGGGGCAAACCTGAACCACATCTGCTCTTTGAAGACTCTTTTTCTATGCTGTAAAGCTGTTTTTGGGTTGAGCTAAGTCAGAGATGATTTCTGTGGGGAATGTTTTCTAATGTAGATAATTTTGCCAACAAATTTGGATGCAAGACATTACTTGGCCTATGAAGTTTTTAGGCCCATCTTTAAGAGCCTTTTTTACGGATAAGTTTATTTGGGATGGTATAATTGAAAACATTTAGCGTCGTTTGGGTGGTTGGATGAGGATGTATCTATTGAAAGGTGGTAGGATCTCCCTTGCATACATATAATTTATCGTTGTTTTCCCTTCCCACAAGTGTGGCTAACTGCATAGAGAAGTTACAGTGACACCTTTTTATGGATCATACAACATGAAATTTAAATTTCACCTAGTAAACTGCACTAAGGTGTGCTCTCCGATGTCTAAAGGAGGCTTGGGAGTTTGAAACTTGCTTTTTTTTAATTATGCCATCCTAGGGAAGTGGCTTTGGGATTACCAACATGCAGGGGAGGCCTTTACGGAAAGCAGTAGTGAATTCAAAATTCAGTAATGCTTAGAGTGGGTTTAATAAGGTACACAGGCCACATGGCATAGGGATAAGCATCAGGAAAAGATGGAGAGCTTCTTGTAATCATACTAGCCCTCAGGCGAGGAGATGGCTCAAGGACTCAATCCTAGCATGACTTGTGGTGTGGTGAGAAGGCTCTCGAAAGCTTTCCTAGACATATAGTGGTCATGTACTCAGGAGGCTTCAGTGGCTGATCTATTGGAGTTCACTAGAGGATCCCCACAGTGGAATGTTAACCTTCTCAGAGCAGCTTATGACTGGAATATTAACACCTCCACATAGTTCTTGAATCTCTTGTACTCTACTAGATTACACCCAGGTGATCTAGATAAGCTTCTTTGGGCCCCTTCCAAGAAAGGGAAGTTCATCATTTAATCATTCTATAAAGTTAAGAAATTCAAGTTTGTGAGATTGAACTGACAAATTTATTGATTTCAATAGAGCTAGCTTTCATGAATTTCATGTTTGTCTCTCAAGCACCTAACTCTCTCTATGTGTTTCCTCTTGTATTCCTGTGTACTTGGGCTAAGGCTATTCATTTGATTCAATAAAGTCTTATTTTTCCTGTCAAAAAAAAAGGGAATGAATAGATGGTTGAAGGTGAAACCTTTGGAGATAGTTCATTATAGCGCTCATCAGCCTGCTGAGGAGCAGTTAACTGGGACCAACATGAAGCACATAAAATTGTTCCGACAACCATCATCCATAAAAATGCCACTGAGAAGTCAACAACTGGACGTTTTGGTGCATATAATAAAAGTTCCACTGCAAAAAGATCAGTTAACCACATATAAACTATGAGATAAATACAAACTTCATAATTGAAAATATAAGGGCTTATAAATGAGCAGAAAGAAACACATAAATTCAGAATTATTAGAAAAAAGATAGTATGCGCCCCTATCAATGTAGAAGGCAATTTGACCAACATATTCTTTAGCACTTCCACCAACATCCCTTCACTCTCTCCACATACTCCACATTACACACAAAAGGGCCATCTTCCAAGTGGTTAAAACTGTATGATTTCCAATTGACCTTAATGACAATCTAACAACCCTATTAGCTTTGTAGGCTTATCCATTCTACTCCAAAAGCTTTAAAATCACATTCCACAATGCTGTTGCAACTTCACAATAGAAAAGAAGGTGATCTTTGGATACCCTGCAACACCTAGGGGTTGACTCAAGTGGTAAGGATCTTGATCTTGGTTGGAGGTATGGAGTCTTCAGAATGCTTTTGTTAAAGATAGACAAATTCTAGATGTGGTTCTTATTGCGAATGAATGCCTAGACAGTCAATTGAAAACTGGCGAGGCAGGGATTATATGCAAGCTAGATATGGAGTGTAGACGAGATTTGATGAAATAATACTCTATATTCACTTATTCACAGTGTACACACAAGTATATATATATATACCCTAAATACAAGAGACTCATATACCCTTATACAAACACATTATAGACAATATATTCTAACACTCCCCCTCAAGTTGGGGCATATACATCATATAAACCCAGCTTGAAACAGATAGTTTTTAATCAACTCCAACACAAGGATTTAGTAAACACGTCTGCAAGTTGATCTGCGGACTTCACAAAAGGTGTAGCAATGTCACCACTCAGTATCTTATCTCAAATGAAGTGACAATCAATCTCTATATGTTTAGTCCTCTCATGAAACACAGGGTTAGAGGCAATATGCAGTGCAGCTTGATTATCACAAAATAGTTGGAGAGGGATAGGAGCTGGAAACCCAATCTCTTAAAGAAAGTGTTGTAACCATGTCAGCTCACTAGTAGTATATGCCATTGCCCTGTATTTAGCTTCCGCACTAGAACGAGCTACTACTGTTTGTTTCTTACTCTTCCACGTAACCAAGTTACCTCCTACAAAGGTACAATATCCCGTAGTAGATCTTCTATCTGAAGGAGATCCTGCCCAATCAGCATCTAAAAATGCTTCAACTCTAAGATGTCCATTTGATCAATATAGTATTCCAAGGCCAGGTGCTCGCTTGAGATAACGAAGAATATGAGTTACAGCATCCCAATGTGAGATCCTAGGCGTTTGTAAAAATTGACTCGGTACACTCACTGCATAAGAGATGTCTGGTCTAGTGATGGTAAGATAGTTCAATTTCCCAACAAGTCTTTGATACATACCTGGATCTCTAAACAACTCCCCTTATTCTTTCAAGAATTTACGATTGGGATCCATAGGGGTGTCAATAGGTCGTGCACCCAACATGCCGGTTTCTTCTAAAAGATCAAGTACATATTTCCTCTGAGATAGGTTGATGCCCTCTTTAGATCTACTGACTTCAATTCCAAGGAAATATCTAAGCTTGCCCAAGTCTTTCGTCTAAAATTGATCATGTAAAAATTGCTTTAGTCTAATAATTCCAGCAGAGTCACTTCCAGTAATTACAATATCATCCACGTATACAACCAACAAAATGTAACCTGCATCACTATGCAAGTGAAATACTGAGTGATCTGTTTGGCATCTGTGAAGACCAAATGTCAATACAGCATCAGAGAACCTTCCAAACCATGCTCGAGGAGATTGTTTCAAACCGTATAATGCCTTTTTCAGCCTGTATACAGTACCTCGATACTCCCCCTGAGCAACAAACCCAGGTGCTTGCTCCATATAAACTTCCTCATGCAAGTCGCCATGGAGGAATGCATTTTTTACATCCAGTTGAAATAAGGGTCAGTCTAAATTAGCAGTAAGAGAGATTAGCACTCGAACAGAAGAGATTTTAGCAACTGGAGAGAATGTCTCTTCGTAGTCAATGCCATAGGTTTGAGTGTAGCCCTTTGCAACCAAGCGGGCTTTCATACGTTCTACAGAACCATTAGCATGAAATTTGATAGTGTATACCCATTTACAACCAACAAGTTGTTTACTAGGTGGTAGTGGAACAAGATCCCATGTGCCATTATGATGAGGAGCATCCATTTCATTTTCCATAGCTGTCCTCCATCCCGGATCAGATAATGCATCCTGAAGTGTCTTAGGAATAGAGAGTTTTGAAACTTGAGATGTAAAACATGAGAATGAAGGGGATAAGGCATGATATGAAACAAATTGACTAATAGGATGTTGAGTAGCACAAGAACGATTACCTTTGTGAAGAGCAATAGGTAGAGAGTCCAAAGTACTGGGCAACTCAGGATCTGAAGATG
Organism: Carya illinoinensis; assembly: GCF_018687715.1. Taxonomy (NCBI): domain Eukaryota; kingdom Viridiplantae; phylum Streptophyta; class Magnoliopsida; order Fagales; family Juglandaceae; genus Carya; species Carya illinoinensis. The sequence continues at coordinate 16,954,710 of NC_056753.1, read as the reverse complement.
GAGGCACGACTGGTTGGGGCATGGGAGCCGGCGGCCGCAAGCAACGTGAGTAAACCTGTAAAGGAACTGGGGAAGGTTGGGTAAGGTTGGGTGATTGTGAGGGAGATAATGTAAGAGTAGGTAATGGTAGAAGATCACACTCAACACTCGAAGATGTATTTGAAAAAAAAGGTATGGACTCAAAGAAGGTAACATCAGCACTCGTGAAATAGCGTCTAAGAGCAGGACTATAGCAGCGATATCCTTTTTGAGTCTGGGAATAACCAACAAAGAGACACTTAGTAGAACGGGGGTCAAGTTTATCAAAGCCTGGACCAAGGTTATGAACAAAGCAAACACATCCAAAGATTTTTGGCGGAAGAGAAAAAGGTGAAGATGATGGAAACAAAGCGGAGAAGGGAGATGAACCATTAAGAACTGATGAAGGCATACGATTAATAAGATGACAAGCAGTAAGAACACCATCACGCCAAAACCGTTTAGGAACATGCATATGTAGCAATAGTGCTCGGGTTACATCTAACAAATGCCGGCTTTTGCATTCAGCCACCCCATTCTGTTGGGGTGTATATGAACATGATGTTTGATGAACAATTCCTTTGTCACTTAGGTAAGTAGCAAAGGCACTAGATAGATATTTTCTAACATTATCAGAACGCAAAATCTGAACCTTTTTGTTAAATTGAGTTTTAATTTGTTTCCAGAACACTTGAAATATGGAAAGAAGTTCAGATCTGGCCTTCATCAAAAACAACCATGTCACACGAGAGTAGTCATCAACAAATGTAACAAAATATTGAAACTTGTTTGATTCAATGTTGATTGATCCCCATATATCAGAGTGAACCAATTCAAAAGGATTCGATGCTCGTTTATCAATACGAGGAACAAAAGATACACGATGGTGTTTATTAAGTTGACACGCTTCACAAGAAAAGGGAGACACACTTCCCAAATTCCTAATTTGACACTTCAAAAGAGAAAGTGAGGGATGACCCAGGCGACAGTGCCATTCGAAAGCAGATGATGAGGGGGTTGTAAGGGCTTGAGTGGGTGACTGTTGAACATCAAGGTAATACAGACCACCAGCTTCATGCCCCGTACCAGTCTTGTTCCCCGTCTTGAGATCCTGAAAAACACATGAAGAGGGATAAAAAGTCACTGAACATTGCAGATTTTGAGTAATCTTACTAATAGATAACAAACTAAAAGGAAAACTCGGAGCATGTAGGACAGATGACAAGGATATGGAGTCAGTGAGTTTAGTGGATCCAATGCCTGTAACTTTAGCAAGAAAACCATTAGCAAGAGAACCATTAGCAAGAGTGACACTTTTTACAGATGGTACAGTATTTAACTTAGACAGGACAGAAGACAAACCGGTCAAATGTTCATTAGCTTCTGAATCAATGATCCATGGACCTTGAGTGGATGATACAAGACATGCGGATGCTATACCTGAGTGGGTAAGAGTAGCTGTGGAAGATGAAGCCCCTGTGTGACCCAAAAACCGCTCATACTCATCCTTTGATATACTAATCATATCTGAAGATCGGTTGGAGCTCGTTGACTGTGGATCATCTTGGAAAGTGGCTTGATTAGCAGACCCAGATGGTCTACCATGTAGATCCCAACAATAATCCACTGAATGGTTAGTGCGACCACAATGGGTGCACTTACGAAATTCACGACCTCGAGTGCGATTATCTCTTCCCCCACGTGCACCCCCACGTGCACCTCTACTACTCCGACCTCCACGCCCAGCAGGAGCAACATAGGAAGCAGTTAAAGCAAATCTCTCATTACTTTGATCAGAAGACAATGTAGCTCGCTGAAGTCGGGAGAATACATCAGGAAATGAGGGAAGTTGTGGACTTGCCAAAATTTGAGAACGCACTGACTCATACTCCGGTTTTAAGCCAACAAGAAAGCGAACAATATTAAAATCTTCTCGTTGTTTTAGCATACTTGGAACATCAGAAGTGACGGGTTGATACATTTTGAGTTCTTCACATATGCCCATTACTTGAGAATAATATTCTTCCAGGCCCAAAGCATTCTGTTCCAACACGAAGAATTGTTTACACAACTCATAAATACAAGTTATGTTTCCAGCACCTGAATACATCTGTTTGAGATGCCCCCACACCTCTTGAGCAGTGTCAAAATGTATTAAACTTGAGCAGATACTAGGTTCAATACTAGTCAACATCAGAGATAATATTTGAGCATCTTCCTGCTCACATTGAGCAAATGTAGAACTAGTCGAAGCAGGAATTGGATCAATCAGATGAGTACGACGAAGACCCTTGCCTTTCAAAAACATTTCAACGGATCTTGACCACAACATGTAATTCTTTCCATTTAACTTCACCGAAATCATAGGCATACTAATATTTGGTGCAAGTAACATTGACTCAAATTTAGTTGCCATGGAAAAGATACCAAGATATTACAACAATCCACTTAGAAACAAAGATTTCACACAAAAAACATGAAATATGGACGAAAAACTGGAAAATACAATCTGGAAAAGTAGAAATCCATATTGAAAACCCAAATCTCGGGCCTGTATCGGGTGAAACAAGTCTGAACCGGTCAAAAAAGTGTTGTACTGGTTCGGAACCGGTATATATCAGCTTGAAAGTGGCCGGAACCGGACTGTATCGGCCGAAATCGGCTCTGTATCGGCCGGTATCGAGTCTGTTTCGGCCGGTATATGGCCGATATGGACCTATCTCGGATCGGTCTCGGATCGGGCCCGAGTCGGTCTCGGATCAGGTCCGGGTTTGACTCGTTTGGGTCCTTCTTGGATAGGCCTATCCTAACCCAGGATAGGTTTAAGCTATCTGTGTTACCAAACGCATTTTATTCCAACCTGGAATAAAACCTTATACGGGTTCAGGGTTATGCCTATTCCAGAACTGGAATACGAGCTTGCCTGCAACCAAACGGTACTGGATCGGCGACGGTGACCCCTTCCGGCAGCTGAAGACGACGGCAACAAGGCTCGGTACCAACAGAAACTGCCGGCGAGTTCACCCCTGGTGTCCAGTACTGGAGATGATGCCGGAAAGTGGCCAGAAAACGCTTCAACCACCACACGGCGCCGACGAGCACCCAAACCACACGAAAACCACACGGAAACACGCCGGGGAACACGGTGAGCTCGCAAACTACACCCGAAAAACACTCTCAACCCATACAGAACTCAGATTCGTGAGAATCGCGCTCTGATACCATGTAGACGAGATTTGATGAAATAATATTCTATATTCACTTATTCACAGTGTACACACAAGTATATATATACCCTAAATACAAGAGACTCATATACCCTTATACAAACACATTATAGACAATATATTCTAACATGGAGAAAGCGTATGATCATGTCAACTGGAAGTTCCTTCTTGATCTTTTGGGGAAATGCGGGTTCGGAGAGAGATGGTATTCATGGATTAGGTGGTGTATATCAACGGTGAAATCTCCATCTTCATATACAGAAGCCCAACTGGTTTCTTTCGTAGCACACGAGGCTTAGACAAGGAGATCCGTTATCCCCTTTACTCTTTGTTATTGTGATGGAGGCACTAAGAAGAATGTCATCAACCTTGGTTACGAATGGATTTCTCGCTGGTTTTAAGATTGGCTCTCCGAATAGGGGACTTGTTAATGTATCTCACTTGTTGTTTGCAGATGATACTCTTTTCTTTTGCAAAACAAATCCTAACCAGATCCGAACTGAAAGTTAATTTGAAAAAATCCGAGATGGTGCCTATTGGACATGTTCAGCATATTAGACAGTTGGCTAGTATATTGGGATGCACGACTGCATCTTTACCCATGACTTATCTAGGACTTTCATTGGGGGCGACCTCGAGAGCGACTTCATTATGGGACTCAGTTATTGAGAAAGTGGAACGTCGGCTGGCCGGATGGAAGAAATTATATTTTTCAAAAGGTGGACGGATTACACTAATCAAGAGTACTCTTTCTAATCTACTCACCTATTTTTTGTCATTGTTTCCTATTCCAACAAATGTTGTGCTTCGGTTGAAAAAACTTCAAAGGGATTTCTTGTGAAATGGACTGGGCACGGAACAAAAATTTCACCTTATTAAGTGGGAAAAGGTATGTAGCCCTATCTCGAATGGGGGCTTGGGCATTAGAGATATGAGAACCTTCAATCGGGCATTACTAGGTAAATGGCTGTGGAGATACCATAAGGAACCTGAAGCCTTGTAGAAGACAGTAATAGAGAGCAAATATGGGGACCTATGGGGGGGTTGGTGTACAAAAGAAGTGAGAGGAGCGCATGGAGTGGGTTTGTGGATACATATAAGAAACGGGTGGGAGGTCTTCACTTGTTATACCAGAATCCGTTTAGGAGGAGGAACCCGTATTAAGTTTTGGTATGACACTGGGTGTGATCATGTGGCTCTAAAGGAATCTTTTCCCTTCATTATTCAGAGTTGCAAGAGATATTGATGCCTCAGTAGCTGATGTACTGGAAAGATTAGGGGAGCAAATTGAATGGAATATCAACTTCAGTAGGGCGGCACAAGACTAGGAGATGAGCAGTATTGAAGCCTTTTATAGCCTTTTGTATTCTACTAAACCGGGTAATTCACAGGATAGTCTATGGTGGATACCTACAGTTAAAGGTACTTTTTCGGTGCGCTCTTTCTATAAGTCTTACCCAAGAGACACCTATTCAGTTTCCATGGCGAAAGATATGGAGACATAAGGCACCACCCAAAGCAGCATTCTTTGTGTGGACTTCAGCATTGGGTAAGATTCTTACAACTGATAATTTGAGGAAGCGCAGGGTGATCATAGCAGATTGGTGTTGCATGTGTAGGAAGGGAGGTGAATCGGTGAACCATCTCTTGATACACTATGAGGTAGCAAGAAGGTTATGGAATGAGGTTCTTGGCAGAATGGACTTGGCTTGGGTTATGCCGAAGACGGTGGTCAGGGTATTGGCTAGTTGGAAAAATTTGAGAGGAACTCAATAGATAAAAGCAGTGTGGAAGATGATCCCTATATGCATCATGTGGTGTTTATGGCGAGAGCGCAATGACAGGACGTTCGAGGACAAAGAGAGATCGATGGAGGAATTGAAAGTTTTTTTCTTTAGAACTCTTTGTACTTGGACCATAGCGGTTGATTTCAATGGTTTGGGGTTACATGAATTCCTTATATCCATTGATAATACCTAGATGTGGTCACTAAACATTGTATCAGGCTTTTGCCTTCTTTTGATAATATAATTTATTTTACTTATCAAAAAAAGGTATGGAGTCTTCAGGTCTAAGGTTCGGACCCTTTGGTGCAAGCAATTTCTAGGGGAGAAGTATTGGTGAAAAGCCAATGATTTACCAAATCCATGCAATGGGTACATGTTACACAGGTTTGAGGTTTAACCGAGTAAAAGATATGTTGCGTTTGCACTGTCTCCGGGATTCCTCATTGTAAAAAAAATCTATGGACCCTGCTTCTTCACACATGCAGCACCAATCCACCTTTATGACATTTCTCTTATATTATGCAAGTCAAAATCTTCCCAAGAGTCGGCATCCATAAACAAATTTCCTCACAGAGGTACATGGATTTTCCAAATGCTATTCCAGGAAAATGGGAATCATCCATAAGTGATAATGCCGCATAGTACAAGTAACTACAAACTTCCAAGTGAAATCTACATCAATTTCCCATCAATTTCACCCATAAGTGAAATCTACATCAATTTCCCATGACATTAGTGAGTCAAAGAAGCATTTTAGTTCTTCCAATGAGCATTCCTTGTCCTCAAAGTTCCGATCATTCCTTTCCCTCCAAATGCACCACAGTAGAAATATGGGGACCATCTCCCATATTGCTACAATTTGCGGCAAGCCGTATAAACCTCGTTAGCTCACAAAGAGATGCACCATCCTCCCAAGCATAACCCATGCCGGCGTCACACTACTAAGGATATCATCTCATAGGCCCTAGCCACCTCACAGCGAAGAAACAAATGATCCACTATCTCTCCACTTCTCTTACACATGCAACACCAGTCAATTACTATGATCCGTCTTATCCTTAAGTAGTCCATGTTCAAAATCTTCCCCAAATAATTGTCCAAATGAAGAAAGTGACCTTAAGAAGCACCTCCAAGGCAAAGGATTGTGGTCTTAACTATTAATGACCATAGAATGAGAACTAGAGAATTTCCCTTTTTAGGAAGGGATCCAAAACACCCCATCGCTGCCCCCATTCCTAGCTCCTATAGAATACAATAAATCAAAGAAGTCTAAGAATACACCAAATTCCAAACCTTTGGCTGCCCTAAGTAAACTAACATCCCACTACAGATTGCCTCCAGAAATTCCCAATACTAAGCTACTGAAGCTTCCTGCTCAAGCACTATCCTGCACACTATTGGAAAAGAGTCCTTTGGGGCCCTATCAACACACCATATGTCATGCTAAAACCATATACCAAGAGCCATCACCAATACCAAATCTAATATGCTGATAGAAAAGCTCCCATCCTCCTCTAACATTCTTCCACAACCCCACACCATATGCCCCACGTACTACAATGGAGCACCAACCCCCATGTCCGCTATACTTGGAGTCAATCACCAATCTCCACAATGCAGCCTTCTCTTGGTGATAACACCACAACCATTTTCCAAGAAGTACCTGGTTGAACATCCCAAAATCCCAAGCCCCCAACACACCACCTGATATTGGAGACCATACCTTCCACCGATTCACTAGATGGAAATTTGAATTCCTTGCCTAATTTACTCCATAGAAAATTGACCTAAAGTTTCTCAATAGGCTTCGCCACACCCGCCACTAAGGAAAAAGGGAAAGGAACTTGGTGGGCAGATTGGACAGGGTGCTCTTGATGAAGGTGATTTGACCACCTTTCAAGAGGCATGTCCATCCTACCAATCTCTGCTCAATCTTCTCAATCACATCGTCCCATATGGCCTTAGCTTTCAAATGTCCAAGGGAAGACCAAGGTACTTCATAGGTAAAGAAGATACCTAGAATCCCAATACGCTAGCCAATCTCCTTGTATTGTGAAACACTACCTATCGGAACCAACTCTAACTTTTGCGTTTGCAAAGTTTACTTTCAAGCCAAAGACAGCTGCAAACCAAAGAAGAAATTTCCTCAGATAGTGTAAGTGAATATGACCCACCTCTAAATATCAACATACCATATGCAAATAATAAATGAGAGTATTAAGAGTACCACAATTAGTCTCGCCCACCAAGAAACCCAAAAGAAAGCCAATTCCAACTACCGTTGACAACATTCTACTGAAAGCTTCATGCCCCAAAAAATAATAAAGGGGACAAAGAATCCCCGTCTCAAAGCCCAGCAGCTATTGAGGAAGCTAAGAGTTCCATTCACCAAGACTGAGAGCTGCATAGTAGACATGCGATACATAATCCATGAACACCATCTCTCCCCAAAATCAACTTCCAAGTAATGCAAAAATTCCAAATTAATGGGGTCATAAGCTTTCTCCATATCTAATTTGCCAAGAATAACCGGCACTCTTGAATTAATTCTACTATCTTGGCATTTATTTGCAAGGAGCAATGAGTCTAAAATTTGCCTATCATTCAGAAATGCATTATGTGGCTTCGATATTATCTCTCCCATACCACTAGCACTCCTTTCCAAAGCGAAGAGAAGGCAAACAAGTACCACCGAAGCAGCATTAGCAGGCTTCTATTGCTACACAGCAATAGAGCAGGATAGCATTTTGCACCCACATTGTGATTGATCCCACCCCTTTACTTTAGAGAAAAAATATTTGACTAGTTTACTAAATGAAAAACTAAAATCATTATTAATCCCACCGCATAGAAAATTTCCTTGAATTATGCACAGATAGGCTTAAAAACTTACTTTAACTTTTAACATCTCCAACGTTTGTACCCACTAGAAGAATAGGTAAAACACAGACTTCCCTTGAGGTTTTTAAAAGTGACACTGACCTCGGTGCAGTTTCCAAGAACATATCAACTTCCCCTCATCTATTAGGTTGTGTATTACTCAAAAAAATAACCGAAGACAAGAACTAGACAGAAAGAGAAACAAATATCGTAAAATACATGAGAGAGAGAGAGAGAGTAACAAATATCAAAGATTACCAGAAACTTAATCTGTTAGGGCTTCGTGTAAAGAAAGAGATGATTTTGATGTTATTATAAAATAAAAGCTGAGGAGAATTTGCTGTTTTCCACTTCTACGAATTAACAAGCATGAAAACTAATAATTGTATGTGAAGTGGTAAACAAGAAAGATACGGCTTCCATATAATGGGAGACGTGGTTAACTTTGATGGCCAGAATTCAGAAAAGGAAATGAAGATCATGACTATTCTTGCAACCCAATCTCACGCCCATTAGTTCAAGCACGCCTTACTCCATGTGACCAAAAATGAGGCCACTTACATCAAGAAAGTGTCTTTAAGCATGATCATTCCAATAGTGACCACACAAAATTTTGCTCTATACAATGTCAGATACAGTAGAAGTGAGTTTACTTCATAAAAGTGGGTCTACTTTCATGTACACTCTTGGGAAATGATGCACTTCTTTTAAACACCCCCATTGCATAGAAAAAACCAAGATATGTCATTTCTCATTGTGAAAATGAAAGCACTTCTCCTTCTCCAACTTCTGTGTCTCTCCAATGGTCCCTGCCAGCCATATTACCCACAACTTCCCTAACCACTCATGTTCCTATATAGAATAAAGATGTCTTTGCTTCTTTTAAATGTACTAGCAATCAACGTAAACAACTGACATGCATATACATAAATAATTAGAAATTAAAACATTTAGATGCTCACCTTTCTGTCCATCACCCATAGACTTGTTAAGAGCTTCTCCTCCTGACTTTGAAATCATTATCACAGGAATCGATATATTTAAAGCAGTGTCACTGTTAGAACAGACCATCTCAGAAAGATCTGAAATGATTGCAACACAGGACAGAAAATTAGCATTGAATAAAATAATAAAAACCTTCAAAGTCATTGATCAAAAGTCAAATTCTCTGCTTCAACATATTCTGGTAAGCGGGATCCTTTGCACTAAAACAAAAAAAAAAAAAATACAAAGTAAAAGTTGAGAACATGTCCACATAAGTTGTTTCAGAGATGTCAAATGGCATTTGAAAGTGGTCAAAACCTACAAAAACCCAAGCCCAGCTAATTTTATTATGTTCCAACGTGAAAAATCTTCACACATACAATATAATCTTAATAAGGTTAACATGATAACATTCCTATCACAAAAAAAAAAAAAAAAAAAAAAAAAAGGTTAACATGATAACATTGTGAAAAAAATAATGGTGTCTATTGTTTGGCTAGAATTTACTTTTGAACCAAAGTTCAAAGTTTGATTGCTAAATTTACTGCCTAAGGGCTGTTTGGGAAACACGTTTCATCTCATCTCAAAATTTCTCATCATTTTCTTCCCAAACATCACTAAAAAACAAATACCTTTTAATTTCAAATCTTCAACTTTTTCATCTAATCACCTAATTGTTACAACTTTCCCAAACTTCAAAAAATAACACTACTTCAAATTTCAAAACAAAAATAATGTTAAAAAATTATATTCTAACAATATTTAACTTTATAATATTTTTTATTCAATTTTTTCTCTCTCCTTTCCCAAAATCCAATAAAACATCTTAACTAAACCATTTCACTACTATTCACAAAATTCTCATCTCATCTCATTCCCCAAGCATCCCCTAATTTCCCTAATGCTTCAAGCAGTAGACACTGTTTAAATAAATTTTAACCCTTCAAATGTTCAGAGGATCAAATTAAGGAACTTAAAAACAGTGTGATTGCATTTCACTTTTTAACAAAGTGAAACATCTTATCTGGTGCATTGGCTTGAAAGGAATGATAGGAGCTTTGAATGTAGGGAGTGCTCTTTGGATGAACGTAGAAGCTTCCTTTTCAGCACCTTATTTCTTTGGGCTTCTGTTATTGTACTCAATGCAACTAGTGTTCATTCTCTCTTGTATTATTTTCTAGCTTCTTACTTGTAACTAGGTATTTTCTTTCATACACTCCCTGTGTACTTGAGCAATGCCTTCTTTTGTTTTTTTTTTACTTGATTCAATAAAATTTATTTTAGTGATAAAAAAAAAAGGTACCATCATCTACACTTCTACTACTGATTTTTAGTGAAGAATTTAAGGTTTTAGAAATGGGCTTTAGAGAGAGGAATAATCACAAAAGGCTAATTTCTTAAATGTTGAACTGGTATGCCAAATGTGGGCACAGTGGCATAAAGCATCTGGTTGTACTTTTCACAATCATGCCATCTAACACTTCCTTCAAGCTGGAGTACATTGACAGGTAGCAGCATGTTCAAAAACCCAATCCAAAGTACTCAGAATTCCAAGGATCAAGGCTATAAGTGGATAATGTGAATAATGGAATGGTTGAGGAAATAGCAAGGGTATTTATTGTAGCACATAAGCCACGTCTGGCAGTTAACGACCCCCAAGATCCGAGCACCATGGCCACCATTGGCAATGTCTATTTCAAGACATGGGTCCTTGATAAAGGCATGCTGACTGGCCCTAACAATCTTCATCGTTCTGCTTTAGATCCACCCCACTAGCCCAAATCCCTTAGCCCATATCCAATTTCAGTTTTCTGACACACCTCCTCCTTGCTTTTTTAAGATAATAACATCTCATTGCAATGGTAGAAATTCAGACATCTCATTGCATTGTGAAATCCCTTTGTGGCTAAAGCATTTCTCTTAAATAAATAATTTCATGTCATCAATTGATAGTAAATCTAAGAATTGAACCTGAAAGTTCAACCTAAAAACAAATCCATTCCTTTGGTGAATATAACCTAAACATGGTATCCATAAATCAAACTTGAAGATAAATGAATATTAAAAAATGAATAAATATAGAAATGACTTAAATTTTAAATCAGAACAAATATTTTTTATAATTACTAATTACAAACAAAGAAGTGTTACAGCCACAAAGAGATTTTACCAAAATAAACTCACAAACTGACGTGGCTTCATGTGATACGTTAAATCTATTTTATAATAAAAGTAACTTTATAATCTGACATATCATGTCAAACCACATCAGTTTGCAAATTTACTTTTGTGAAATCCTTTTGTGGCTAAATCTCTTACAAATAACTAGCATTGCACAGTACAAAAGCATAAAAGTTTCAACAAATACAAAAAGAGTGGCAAAAGTTTTTTAAAATATAAGGTTGTATTTGCAAACAACGTATATTATAAAATGTATTCTGTTGGATCAAAAGTTGTTTATTAATAAGATTGTGGATAACGATCTGTATGACTGCATTTAAAATTCATACCTTCATTGTCATTAATCACCACCAAGGCTGCAGCACCTCCTGATTGTGCAACTTTCGCCTTTTGCATGAAGTCACATTCACCACGTATGGACAAGAGAATAAATCCAGCAAGCTGGACAAGAAGAAAAATACCATATTCAGTCTAACAACCACCCTTACTCAATGATCTTTGGACTACTCCCAAGAAGTTTGACATGGAATCACCTAAATTTGATCTAAATATGGAATCACCTAAATTTTTTTTTTTTTTTTTTTTTTACTAGTAAGAAGATTTTTTTTTTTTTATTATTAGTAAGCAGAATTATTAATCCACATAATTAGGTAAGGCCCAAGTACACAGGAAGTATTCAAGAGATAAACCTAATTACAAGCTAAGCGCTGTGAAAAAACAGCATAAAAGTCATTAAAACTAGTCCCATTCAATACAATAGCCGAAGCCCAAAGTAACAATGTATGAAAGAAAAAGTCCCCCCCTCCCATTGAATGTTCCCTATTATCAAAACAGCAACCATTCCTCTCAGTCCAGGTACACCACATTAAACATATGGAATCACCTAAACTATTAGTATTAACAGCCTAAAGATTCATTGAATTCCTTGGTGGGTTTGGGATCTACGCCATGGCTTAGACCCAACTTGAGGGAGCGTCTGCTGATTCTCGCTGTCTATGCTTGTTCCAGAGGGTAGGGTGCTACTATGGTCATGCCCCAAGTAGGGAAGCCACCTTCAATTGCCCCTCCTACCTTTTTTACTCAGCAAAACAAAACAAAAAAATCCTTTAGTCTAACATAACTCAAGTACTAAAAGTTATTCCAAAGTCTCAAAAGCTTTCAGGGTTTTCCCACAATTATAAAACTTTTCCATGGTATGTATACATCATGAATCTAAGGTAAGGTGACTGGTAAGAATACTTCCAACTCACATTCCAGAAGAATAAATAAGTTTCATAATAAAAATTGTTATGAGAGTTATCAATATTTATCAAATCTGTTCCTAGGTCACATTTAAAAAAGTATTCCTTTCTTTTCATCTTCAACTCATTTATAAGTGGTCAATTGAGAGTGTTGGATATTTTTTGACTAAGAACTAAAGAGATTTTACAAGTTTAAACATGGAAAACCAATGCAATACCTTTGAAGATGAACTGGAACAGCAGTTGGAGGGATTTGCAAAAACTGCAGGCAATCTGATGGCTTTTTCAGCCTGAGAAGGCAACAGAGCCCCAAATTCTGCATTCATCCCAACCAAAGTTTTGCCTTCAGCACCCCCAACCCAGCTCTTGACCTTGACCTGGAAGATTTAATTGCAGTAAAGAGACCAAATCAGTTTATCTGCCATACATATTCAGGCTTGAAGTGTCAAAAGTTATTTAACAAGATTGATATATTCAGGCTTGAAGTGTCAAAAATTATTTAACAAGATTGGTAGAATCAGACTTTATATATAACCTCTAATAACATTTGTTGACTTTCACATCAAATTACTCAAAATCTTCTGGGCCAGATTCTACAAGATCATACCCTTGTCCTTTGCAGTGTATTAAGGGATATCACTTTAGGCTTGGATGCAGTTAATGTTACAAGATAATTACGGAGAGAATTATGGGATTAGTTTTGTGGTTGTAAATTAGGTAGAATTAGTCGTAAATTAGGTAGCCGACTGCTGTAAATTGTTGACATACTTGAGCATCCTATGTATATGTAATTTCTATATAAATGAAAGAGAGGGCAGAGAAAGGGTAGGAAGACCAAAACTGACAGTTAACTCATTGCTTTTCTATTTGAATGAGCTTGATTTCTTGGAACTGTTGAATTTTAGGAGTAAGATTTATCCAATTCTTTATATGTCTCATACACACAAGGATTCAGCACCTTTATTGCATTTTCTATTCACACTATAATACTGAAAAGCAAAGCATCCTATGCTACCTAAAATCATTGCTGGTTCTTTCATTGTAATTTATATTCAAGAAAACAGTAAGATGGGCTTAGCTGTATAGCACAGGAAGCGCACAAAAAAGACTCAGGGAATTGAGTTTTCGATAACATCTCTACATACCATAGATCAAGTTACAAAAAAATGTGACAACCATCCAAATCGAGGGTAGTTATGTAATATTGATTTTTTTTTTTTTTTAATGAAATGTCACAACTACATTAGTTGCATCTAAATGAGATGTAGCGTAGTTGTAAAAGAGTCATAGGTGTATCATTACCCTCTCCAGAATATCTCCAAACCATGCCCAGTATGCTTTCATAAAAAAGCTCATTTAGCATACTTATCTGCAATAGAATACCTTTTACCCAACACTTCCACATATTTAGCCCCCAAAACTCTTCAAACAGATTATACATTTTAGTGGTAAATGAATACCCTAAACCAATGGAACCATACCGGGAGTAGTTGGGTCCCTACAATAAACTAAAGTAATCTGGGTTGGATCCCTAACACAAACCCTAATCAACGTAGAAACCTAAGCTCTTCCCTCCATCCTTCGAGATACAATAAATAACTTTTCTCAACTCTACACCACAAAATAAGCAATCTTGTATAGACTTCTAAACATGTCCTCAATATCCCCCTCACACCCCCCAATCTTGGTCAGGCCTAAACCTTATGTGGATGAAATTCCCTTTTGTATTAGATACAGCCCAAAAGACTTACGACAAGGTAGCCAGCATTGTCATTCATCAACCCTTTAATATTACAAAACATAACGGCCCTTATCTTTCTGTTCTCGGATTACATTGAAAAAAGAAAATGCAAATGACATGGAAAAAAAAAAAAAAATCAAATATAATCTAACACAATTAGGTCTGCAACCACGCTACTAGGCCTCTATTAACATTTCTTTATAGGTAAATAGACTAACATTATTCATTCTCAATTCTTTTTCCTTTATGATGTTATTCCTTTCTTAAATTTGAAATGGCCTTTTAACCTTCCTACTTCTTTTAGTACGTAATTTTAACTACATTCTCATCGTTTCACCCTGGCTTACAGATGCCAATAGTGGGCCATACTCAACACATCCATCTGGCTTACCCAAAAAAATAAAAAATAAAAATAAAGTTTATTTTATTTTGCCCCCACAATGTTTTGCCTCTCTAAAGCAACCATGAGCACAGAAAGCTAAATTCTAATTCATACATCCAGCCAAAAAGGTATAAAGAAGCTGATTTTTCATTCATCATTATATACCCCATCAGTCACAAGTTATTTGCCTATCACATACGAAGTTTCTAGACCCATACTCTACCAGCCAATGAGTCAAGTTATACTTGAAAATAAGTTTTCTTTTATCGAAAAAAAAAAACAGACGACATTTGTGCATGACTTCGTCTATAATTTCCAACTACTTGGCCAAAATTCATCTCTTCAACAACAGAGACATATAGCATTTTGTTTGACCTTTAGAAATCTCGTGATCAAATCCTAAAAACCTTTTTCATTATGCAACGCAAAATCATGTAAAGATTTCACGAAAATTCGACGCCAAAACAAATGCATGGTATTCCAATAGAAATTGCGTGATTATATCTCAAAAACATGTTCATCATGCCACATAAGAATTATGTTAAGATTTTAATTATTAATCACGAATATTCCACACCAACACAAATGCCACATTATATACGTCCATTAAAGCTCTATCCCTATCTCCATAATTGGAGATGCGAAAAATGAATATAAACCAAGATCTCGTAATCAGATCAATAATGACATTTTCAAGATAGGGAGAAAAGAAGGGACGACGCCTTGAAATTTTTCTTTGAAAAAATAAATAAAATTACCGATTCGAAGGAATTGTTGCATGAGGGAGACTTGGGGGCCTCCCCAACGTTCCGCTTGGCACCGTCAGCGCCCACGAACGAGAAACCAATGAGAATTAAGAGAATGGGAGCCGAAAAAATGCGAGGATCAGGCCAAGAAGACGGCAAGGACATCATGGGCACCTGAATGGGAGCTTCAATCAAAACTAAGGTGGGAAGAGATGGGTAAAAATTGGTGTAAAGGGAAGGGGAGATTCCTGGATTTTACCCCTCAAAACTGTTTCTCTGCACCTGTCACAATCCAACGTGTCAGCACCATGTACGGTCCTATTTTTTCTTGATAACTAATTATGTATTTGTGTCATTATTTTTCTTAGTTTTAATACCTAATTAAATTATACATTATTTTTCTAAATTGTTTTGTTAAATATTATAACAAATTTTTGTACCAACGAATAATATCATCAGTATGGAAAATAAGGGGTTGTTGTTGCAATTAATTGAAGAATTACCTTCTCACCAACCTCACCTTATCCCTCCATCTATACAAACCCTCCTAGACAGTTTCCAAGACATCTTCTCCACTCCAAAAGGACTTCCTCCTACCTGTATCCATGACCATTCTATCACCCTACAACCCGATACCAAACCCATTTCTGTACAACCATACCATTACCCTTATTTTCAGAAGGAAGAAATTGAGAAGATTGTTAAAGAACTCCTAGAATCAAGAGTTACTCACCCCTCCCAAAGCCCCTACTCTTCCCCATGCCTTTTGGTGAGAAAGGTCGATGGATCTTGGCGTTTATGTGTAGATTACAGGGCATTGAACATTGTTACTATTAAGGATAAATATCCTATTCCAGTTGTAGATGAGTTGATGGATGAGCTCCATGTAGCCAAAAAAATTTCGAAGCTTGATTTGAGGTTAGGCTACCATCAAATTAGGATGCAACCAAAAGATGTCCCTAAAATTGCCTTTCGCACACATGAAGGTCACTACGAATTTTTAGTTATGCCTTTTGGTTTAACTAACGCGCCCTCAACATTTCAAAGCCTCATGAATCAGGTTTTTAAACCTTATTTACGTCGCTTTATTTTGGTATTTTTTGATGATATACTCTACAGTTCTGATGTTGAGACACACACCTATCTCACTTGAAAATCACATTTGCATTGCTGAGACAACATCAATTGTTTGCCAAGTTAACTAAGTGTTGTTTTGGTCAAGAAGAAATTGCATATTTGGGCCATCTTATCTTTGGCCAGGGCAATAGAGTTGACCCAGATAAACTGCAAGCTATGACCAAGTGGCCCGTGCCCAAGTCTGTTAAAGCCTTGAGAGGTTTTTTGGGTCTCACAGGGTATTATCGCCGTTTTGTGAAAGGCTATGGAGCCATTGTAGCCAAGCTCACTGAACTACTGAAGAAAGACAGCTTTAAGTGGACCGAAACAGCCTTTGAACAGCTTAAAAAAGCCATGACTCAACCACCAGTCTTGGCCTTACCTAACTTTCAATTACCGTTTGTAATTGAGTGTGATGCTTCGAGGGCAGCAATTAGGGCTGTGCTGATGCAGGAAGGGAGACCCCTAGCTTTTTTCAGTCAGGCTCTCAAGGGCCGAGCCCTAGCTATGTCCATCTATGAAAAAGAACTAATGGCTCTGGTTTCAGCGGTGCAAAAATGGTGCCCCTATCTGCTGGGACACTCATTTGTAGTCAAAACAGACCAAAATTTTTGTTGGACCAGCGAGTGGGCACTCTAATGCAGCAAAAGTGGATATTGAAACTCATGGGATATGACTTTATGGTCGAGTACAAAAAAGGGAGAGAAAACGTGGTAGCGGATGCTCTATCTAGACAAGGTTTGGATCATGAAGTAACCTTGGCTCTACTTACACTTCCTAGTTGGGATTGGCTCCCAAAAATTAAAAGTCTCTATGACTCGGATTCAGTAGTTAAGTCCTTATTCCTTAAACACCAAGACAGCCAACTTCCACCTCACTATAAGATCAAGAATGGGGTTTTATTCTATAAGAACCGAGTTTACATTCCAGCTAACTTAGTTTTTGTTGACAAAATCTTGCACTTGGTACATAGCAGCCCTTTAGGGGGTCATTTGGGATTTGATAAAACACTGCACAGGCTCACAAAAGATTTTTATCTAGCCTGGATTCAAAAAGGACTTGAAAGCTTTTTTAAAGGGCTATGACACGTGTCAGATAGTTAAAGTGGACAATACACTTCCTAGTAGTCTTCTACAACCTCTCTCGATTCCTTCCAGCCCTTGGACAGATATATCCATGAACTTTATGGAAGGGTTACCTACCTCTCAAAGATTTAATGCCTTATGGGTCATGATGGATAGATTCACAAAGTATGCCCACTTCATACCCATCACAGCTAAGGTGGTAGCCCAACTATTTGTTAAGCACATTTTCAAACTACACGGAATGCCTCACTCCATTGTTTCAGATTGAGATCTTACTTTCACTAGCAAATTCTGGAGGGACCTGTTCTTGTTACAGGGTGTTCAACTCGCTTTCAGCACTACCTACCATCCTCAAACCAATGGTCAGACAGAGGTCGTGAATAAATGGGTCGAGAACTACCTTAGAAGCTATGTCAGTGACAATCCTAAGGATTGGTCCAACTGGGTTGCCTTGGCCGAGTGGTGTTACAATTCATCCCAGCATGCCTCAACTAAGATTACCCCATTTGAGGCCCTCTATGGATACAAACCCCCAAAATTGACTAGTTATCTACCAAACATAGCAAGGGTAGCAGAGGTGGAAATCATATTGCAACATAGAGATCACATTTGGCATTTACTGAAACAAAATCTCACCAAAGCTCATGAAAGGATGAAAAAATATGCAGATCAAAGACGTAAAGAGCATCAATTCCAAGTGGGGGACTGGGTCTATTTATGGCTACAGCCGTATCGGCAATCCTCCATCCATAAAAATCAAAACTTCAAGCTGTCTCCCCGTTACTATGGCCCTTTCCAAATCTTAGAAAAAATTGGGGAGGTTGCTTACAAACTCCATCTACCACCAATGGCACAGATCCACAATGTTTTTCACATATCTCAGCTTAAGCAAAGACTCGGCCAGAATATAAACCCTCTTCCCACCTTACCCCCAATGAATTCTAAGGGTGTTTTCAAACCAGAACCAGAAGAAATTATCAGCAGAAGGTTGAGAAAGGTAAAGAATTTACCTTTAGTCGAGCTTCTCGTCTGTTGGCAGGGACAACCGACGGAGGAAGCTTCATGGGAGCCGCACCAACAGCTATGCGAAGAATTCCCTCACCTTGTGGGTAGTGAGTGAAACAAGAGGAAGAAGACTTAGGGCATGGAGCGTGTGGGTGAGTGGATGATGTGCAGAAGTGTTAGGAGAAAAGGAGCATACGGAAGTTTAACTGAAGGATTATTGGGATTGGGCCATCATGGGCCATAGGAGAGGAAGTGGATCGCGGGCTTCAATGCAATTGGGCCATCTATGAGTTCATTTTCCTGATGGCAATTATATGATGTAATAACATAAGCCCATAGACTTTTAAGGGGCACTTTAGTCTTTTCATTTTCAATAGTATTTAGCATCTATCTTTCTGACAGAAACAGTTATGCAAAACATTCCAGAATTCTCTTATTTTCCTGCAATAGGAGGAGCCTCCCTTGAAGAAGGCATCTGTAGTTTCTTTGAATTTTACAGAATTAATACAATTTTCTATCAATTCCTCATTCATCTTTTTAGTTACATTTATTCCATCCCTATCTACTTGTTACAATTACTCTAAGTAAAACTTGTTGTTGAAATCCTTTTTCCTAGTTAGGATTAAAATTCATTCATCAAGTAAAACTTTGCAGACTATTCACCAATTTTAGCAGAACTATATCTTATGGACTACCCATCGAAGGTAAACGGCGAAATTGCTTTTATGGGTACTTTCTTGCTGATCATCAATGCAAAAATGTAGAAAGACGAGCATATAGATAGTTTAGATAGTTCATGAAACTTATCGAAATTATTTGAGAAATAAAATGTATGTAAAAGCTGAAAATTTATATTTTTGTGCCCATATAACTGATCACTAGCTAGCTTTTTAAAACTTATTATATATTTCCTTTGATCGTTGTTTATGATCTATGGCTTCCTCGCAGCAAAAGAAATAAATTTTTGAGTGATTTTGTTGTATATTTAAGTACCGTTTGGATAGTAAATTGAATTGAGATAAGATTAAAGTTGAAAATTGAATAAAATATTATTAAAAATATTTTTTATTAAAAATATTTTATAATTTTGAGGGTTAAAGGTTTAACCAAACTACTATTCAACAATGCTAAAACTTTTAGATCAATAATTGGGTCTTTAACAGGCATCCGAGCAAGAATCGTGTCACGGGTACAAGTCACAGAGAGGGTGACCTCTAGGTTGGATTAAAATGCCTTGGTACTATTTATGAGTATAGTGTTAAGTCATTGAATACTGATAGATAAGTTAAGCCGCTAAAAGAAAAAGGGTTACTATCAGGTCAGTGTCGATAGAGTGGACCATCGTGGACATCAAATTCAGAAGTATGATGGAATGTTATGATCCTGAGGGTTAAAAGTTTAACCAAATTACTATCTAATAGTCCTAAGAATTTTGGATCAATAGCTAAGTTTTTAACAATTGAGACAAGAATCATAACAAAAATTGTCACAAAGTCCTTACAAGCAGGTTCTAAGACTTTTGGATCAATAGTTAAGTTCTTAACAATTGAGACAAGAATCATAACAAAAATTATCACAAAGTCCTTACAAGCAATAGGAATGTGATCCTTACAAGGATGAAATCTCCAATACTTCAAACTCAAATCACATGAAAGAAAATTTTAAATATCAATGTACCATGATGCAAAAGCAACCCCATGGAAAAGACAACTTTTCCTAACATATTTTTCCTTTTTAAAATTTTCTTGCCTCCCAATAATCCTTTTTAGTGAATGAAATATTGGTGTGGTCTCCTTTAAAGTGCTTTGGATCAACACTACCTAAGACAAGTTCACCTCCCCTATTTGCATCAGTATTTCAAGATGTTACTTTATTATGTTAAAAAATAATTTGAATACAATCATTCACATCAAAGTATAAAGAACTTTACCACACTGGCACAGCATTCCCAGCTAAAATCTCCTGAAAACCAAGTCCAAGTATTCCATCAAACTTCGCTAACACAAATGTGAGAGTTCCTTCTTGTGTGGCCTCAATGAAAACCTGAATTAAAGAAGTAAGAGAGCAAAAACAAAAGGAATGATTGTACATGTGAACTATTACAAAATCCATAAGATAATGCAGTTTTGAGAAACTTCCAAATAGGGACATAAACAGAAAGAATAACTCACTTGATCCTTGACAATAAGTGTGCCCACTTTTTACCATCACTACCACGGACATAATGACTAAGCTCACTTAATTGTACATAAGAGAGATATTTTGGCTACATGAAGCACCCAAGACCATGACTGAGATCCAAGATTTACATCTCATTTTTTAAAGAGTCTGCAAGCAGCAATAGGCACTAAGTTGAAATTCAGTAATGTTTACCATCCCAAGATCGATGGACATTCGGAAAGGGTAATTCAAACATTGGAAGACATGTTGAAAGCATGCATGTTGGACTTTAAGGGTCCATGGGAAAGCTATGTCCCACTCATCAAATTTGGCTAAAACAATAGTTATCAAGCAACCATTTAGATAGCCCCTTGCGAGGTATTATACGGAAGGAAATGTAGATCACCAATATGTTGGGATGAAGTGGGAGAGGCAAAAGTAAATTGGACCAAAGATCATCTATGAGATGACAGAACAAGTCAAACTTATATGGATAAATATGGCTACAGCTCATAGAAGACAAAAAAGTTACAACGATGTAAGAATGATAGAGCTAACCTTTGAGAAGGTAACTGAGACCTTACCTAGTAGTGAAAAAAGGTGTGGCATATCAAGTTGTGTTAGCCGTAGAATATGAAGGGATTCATAATGTGTTTCACATTTCCTCGTTAAGAAAAAGTTTCAGGTACTAACAACCCCGAGTGATTAACCCAAATCTAGTTCCACTGCAATCAAACCTCATGATGAAGAGAGACCATTACAAATTGTAGACTGGAAGGAGTAGAGATTACAATATAAAATCATACTATTGGTAAAGTAGCAATGGAGAGATGTGGGAAATGAGGATCTTATTGGGAAAGTGAGTGGGTCACGTGGGAGCAATTCCTATATTTATTTGGGCAGAAGTAGGTCTATAAATAAGTCTTCAATTTACCCCTTCATACCACAACACGTAAAGCCCTTAGAACTATAACCATGGTGCGAGAGAAGAGAACAACACAAAGGGCAACTATACCACTAGAAATAATTTGTTGATTCTTGGAAGAACGATGCAAAGTGCCAAGGTTAGAGGCCAAACATTGGCAAGCAGAGGAAGAGTGCCGCCAAGATGAAGAGAGCACTCGGAGGGCTATAGCACTAATAACATAGATGGCACAACCATAGCATCACGAATGGAGGAATGAATGGTCTCAAAGTGTAATGAAGGAGAAAAGAACAAGTGTGGAGATTCACCAAAGACCTACAATGCCAAATCTAGTGAAGGAGCTAAGATCCGAGAGAGCACAACTACAGGTGCACCCAAAGCAGTTGACGAAGGAGGCAAGAGGATGAAGCTCTTGTCCCAGTTGTGGATAGTGAAGGTTCGTAGGCGGATTGAGGTGAGGGAAGGGATATACTTCAATTGGTTTTGACAAAGAACACCCTGCCTCGTGAACATCCCTTGGTATGTCATATTGAGGGATGATATTTATTGAACGTACGAGCTTTTTTAGATAACACGAAAATGCTTAGAAGGCAACAATATTGTACATAGAAACCCACACTCTACCTAAGAGGTTACATCGGCAGTGAGTCTGCTGAAAGGAATACGATTCTAAAGGTCAAAATCGTTTGAATCCAGAGATATGGTCCAATGCCATGTGGAAGGCTTGTACTTGGGGAAATACTGCAGATTAGACACAAGACAAGCCGCAGAACACATCTGTGCCTTGTCTCATCAGTCTATCTCTATCATCCTGCAAATGGACGGCTGAAACTAAAGGGCTCCCATTCAGGCACATTAGAAGTTAGAAGGATGTCAAGAGGACACTTAATGATCCCATCCCGTAAATGGCTTAAGGTAAAAACCAAAATCTCATTTTTGAGATCGTAAAGTGTTGAATCTTCTTTGGAACTAGAACCTTAAAAAAAATCAAGTGACTTCAACGATGCAATGGAGAGAAGAGGAAGAGCAACACAGTGCCACCATTGTATTTTACAAGTAGGTTAACTTCAAAGACAGTATTGAAAAATGTGGGGTAAATATTGTGGGTATGTCACGGGATTTGTATTACATATTCTATAACATTCCCCTTTTTGTTCATGAAATGATAAATATTTCCTTTATTATGTTTATGAATATCTTTATATTGGGATTTTTAAGATCTTGATGCGTGAATGGTTCATATGGGTGATATGGTGATTTCAGGTGTATGTGTATTACCATACGTCAATCATCATAGATGGGTTGAGGATTCTCTCGGCCATTCATACAACATGTTGCCATGAGTTTCATCCAGGTGGAAGTAACTCCTTGTGATGATCTAGGTAGAGCGTTTTCTTATTGGCCTCACCTAATATGAGAGATTCTCCAGGCTTATCATGTGTGGTGTCCTTGAGTTGTTTAGTCGAGTAGAATGTCTCACTGATGCAACATGTATATTTGGTGTGTGTTAAATGATTTAAAACGGGTGAATCAACTTGCATGTTGGTTGGGTGGGAGTGATTCCCCAAATCAAATCGTGGAGTGATTTCTCATTCTGGGCATTTTATACAATGAGACTTTATGTGATGAGAATCCAGATTATGTGCTATGATGAGTTTTACATGCTTGAGAAAATGGTGATTCCTCAACTTAGTGATACATATATTTATATATACTAAGACATGATTAAAGTGCAAAGCAGGTTTGCTTAGTATTTTAAAAAAATAATATATATTTCATAAAAAAGTTGATTTCAATCGATAATTTAAGGCATAGAGGAAAAAATGTGAATTCTAGCAAATATTTAGGGATAATGATCAATGTTTTGAATACCGTACCGGATGCCGTACCGGTCAAGGTACTGGAATGAAATATTTCAATACCAGTACCGTTTCATGGACCGTGTTGGGAGAGTCAATATATGAATAATTTTATATATAAATATATATTAATTATATTTCAAAATAATAGTCTATATATGAATAAATTATACATTAATACACATATATAAAAATTATAAAGAGTCTGATCTGAATTGAGGATCAAAAAAGAACTTGTAGATTGAAAAAAATGGAAAAAAAAAAAGTGAAGGCTGAAATACTGGCCGGTACAGGCTGAAATATTGGCCGGTACGATCGTGTCTGCCGGTATTTAGACCGGTACAAAACAGATGAAATTTTTGCATTGGACTAGCGGCCGGTATGATATGAAATTTAAAACACTGATAATGATAGTTAAGTAAGGTACAAAAATTACATGCTTACATAAATTAGACAATAAAAACATTAGCACAAAATATAACATAGTTGAATACATATTTATAATATCAATATTTTTAGCAAAGTTGCATGCGATAAGTTTAATATAAGTCTAACAAAAACATTAGTTTAAAATATAAGTCCTTTGATGTTTCTACTATGATCTATCATTTTGTGTCATCATGTACAAGATCAATAAAGACGATATTGAAATTCTTGTGCTGCTGTTGGTTGAGTCAGTCAAGGTCTACAAAAAGTAGAATCATCCACTCTTTCTGTGAAGCTTGTGCTACAATATTTTCTATATATGGCAAATGTTCCTACAAAATAAATTTTTAATAGTCTTGCATGATTAATAAAAACTTAATAACTTATATGCTGGAAATTAATGTCTTGTCAAATAACCCAAATCTTAGAATGCAATATTTTTAATTAAATTACTATGCATGTTATAAATAAAAATAAAATTAGCATAAGAGACAAGTATATAAAAATTAAATTAAAATAATTTTTGTTATAATTTGCTTTTAATAGTTTTATTTTTAATACAAACCTCAATGTATTTATAGATAAATTAGTAAATATGTCAAAAATTCTAAAATAGACTTTTTTACTCGCAACAATAAAGCAATGGAAAATAAGAAAGCACACATTGTCAGTATGATTCATAAGTTCAACTGCCAAATAATCGAATAATTCTTCTACAACTTCACTAAACATAACAGCAGACAGTCTTCCTAAACCATTGTCAAACTCAACATATGCTCGACAACTATAAATTTGATGAAAATATTATTTTAAGTTAGAATAAATAAAAGCTATACATTAATTCTATCACATAAATTATTAAAAAAAAATTTGAAAGATACATATCGTGGTTAGTAAATTATTTGGTGTTTGCAATCGTAATAAAAGAAGTTATCATTATAATCATATCCATTTCCTTTATTATAGCCAATACATGATGTGTAAAAAAATAGTTGGCACAATTCAACCATAATTATCTTAACCTTTATCCAAAATTTTACTTTCTACATTATATTAGAAATAATTTTTTAGATGAAATGATTGTATAAATATTTGAATTTGTTACTAAGATACCAACAGAAGATAGAGATGTAGATGGGTATTTCAAGCATTTTGCAATAATACTATCAACTAATAAATCATTGATCACTGCCCTTAAAATTCATAAAAACAAATGCAACATAAGAAAGAAAAATATGAAAATTTCAATATTCAAGTGACATGAAACTTATCTTTTAAATTTATACTATAAATGTATTAAGAAATAATGACTTATTTGTGACAATTACCACTTTTATAATGAAGTTGCCTCATGAACAATATGATTGATTGTAAATATACTTTTCAAACAAGATAAAAGAAATAATCATTCTTTGGAAATAGAAATCATAATTAACGTAAGCATATACGATATAAAAGAAGATATAAGATTGTTAGTTATTAAAATACCAATATAAGAACTAACTTTTATCCTTGTTCTAAGTATAATTGGCTTTGTATTAATTATTTTTGAGATATTTTTTGTATTCATGTTGCACAAATCGACCCCACATAATTAAACATACGGGGTTTAAGTTACAAAATTGGAATAAAAAAATAATTAACAGAATATGCAAGAAATTAAGATTGAAACATAATTATAAAAGAACGAACAATCTAAAAAATATTTTTACCTTTGATCAATAACATATATTTGTTAAATAGTTGTTGGTTCATGCGCTGAAGTTATCTCTCTACATGGCTTGATATGGATTGCAACAGCTAAAACACCTAGTAAATAAGATTGAAAATTTTAATATATTGATAATTAAAGATTCTAAACTAAAGAGTAAATTACTTATTTTTGCAATTGAGTCTTTGTTGTGACGCCTCCAACTCCCACGTACAGACACGTGGAAATCGATGCATCGGGATAATGACAACCCGGGTCACGCACCCTTACGAAAAATGCTAAGTGTGTGCACATGCAACATATTTACAACAAAAACAACACAGCGGATAATTAAAATCAGTCAACTATGTACTAAAATTATTTAAATATAAATTCACTTAAACAAAAGTGTATAAAAAAATATTGCAATAATCCAGTAACAACATCATAAGAACAAAAATAAATAATTTCAAAAGCGGGAAAATAATTCCCAACATATACAAGCAAAAAATACCAAATCATTCCTCCGAAGGAACCGCATCCTTAGGCTCAGCCTGTAATACCCTAGTCTTACTATGTGGGGTTTTACGTCATTTTATTTTATTCCTTAAGTTAAATATGTTCATGTAAAGATTTTTATTATTTTATTTAGATGGGTGTGTTTTTACTTTTATGTGGGTTGTTAAAATAAATTAAGTATATGATTTTAAGGCCTTGTAGTATTTTCTCCTTAAATCCTAAAATTTTATGATTTATGAAAGAGCACAAATGATTCCCACCATTGGATTGGTAATTGGAATAGTTATCTTCCTAAATCTAAT
Source organism: Carya illinoinensis (assembly GCF_018687715.1). Classification (NCBI taxonomy): domain Eukaryota; kingdom Viridiplantae; phylum Streptophyta; class Magnoliopsida; order Fagales; family Juglandaceae; genus Carya; species Carya illinoinensis. The sequence continues at coordinate 16,928,436 of NC_056753.1, read as the reverse complement.
CCTAACCCTCCATTTCCTTAAGCTTTTAATGAACAAAATTTAATTAAGTCTTCTTCTCTTATGAACCATTGGTCTACATATAATAGATGAATGATTTTATCTTCAAACCCATCGGTCTACACCTAATAGATGAAGGATTTTCTCTTCAAACCCATCGGTCTACACCTAATAGATGAAGGATTTTCTCTTCAAATCCATCGGTCTACACCTAATAGATGAAAGATTTTCTCTTCAAACCCATCGGTCTACACCTAATAGATGAAAGATTTTCTCTTCAAACCCATCGGTCTACACCTAACAAATGAAGAACAAGTCTTCTTCATCTCTCTTTCCATGCTAGCCAACGCCACTTCCCTCTTTTCTTCTCCTCTTCAAGAAATCAAACTCCTCTCATTTTCTTCAAGCTTTGGACCTTCACTTCTGTGATGACCCGCTTTCACTTGTATTTTCGCTGAAATGGTTGTTTTTATTTTAATTAATATATTAGCTTATTTATTTTAAATTATTGTGTTTTAAAATTAGTTTTTAATTTAATTGATGTTGTGTTTTATTTCTTTTAGTTATTTACAGTTTTTAATATCTTTGCGGCGGTTTAGTGTTGTTTTCCCGGAATGAGGATTAGACCTCATCTTCTTTCCCTACACCTCTTATCTTTTTCCTTTTTCTTTTTTTTCCTTTTTCTGTTTTTTCTTCTTTCTTTTTCCTTTCTTTTTCTCTTTTTTCTTTCTTTTTCTTTTTTTTCCTCTCCTTCCCGCTCGACCCCCCGTCCCTCTCTCTCTCCTCCTCTCTCAAGCCGGAAAGCTTCCCACCCTCGAACCGCTGCCGTCCGGCCACCATGCGGCTCACCGCCGGCACCGGTCGACTCGTCTCCCTCCGGCGCACCTTCCCACCAAAACCCACCCCCATCTGGCCGGCCGTTTGGCCGGAAAAGCCTTTCAAAGCCTGCACGGTTTTTGCTCCGATCCGCCGCCGTCGCTCCACCTCCGGCCACCATTTCTTCACCACTTCATCACCGGTCCCTTGCCGTCCTAACCCACCTATTTCCGGCCTCCAACGACCACCAGAATAGCTCCCACGAGCTAGCTTTCCTTTTTGGGAAATCCGGCCTCTTTCCGGAGTTTTCGCCGCCACCCACGGCCAACCACCACTTCCAATAGCTTCACAATCATTCCTAGACCATTCCCTATCGATCCCAAGCCCTATTTTGTCCCCGTTCAAAAGTGGGTATTTCACAACCCACGGCCACAGTGAATTTTCACTGTAACGTTGCTTTTTCATCGCCGTTTGCAACGCCGGGTGTTTTCTAAAATTGCCATATAGCGCTGTAAGTATTTTCCAAACCCTATTTTCAGATTTAAATATATATCGCTCATTCAATTTATTTTATCTGCTGGTTGGTTGATTTCGGACTGAGTCCGAGGACTTCGGGGGTCGGATGGATGGAGGACGGTGTTGCTTGATTTATTGTTTTATGGTTAGTTGTTTGTTTTGTGCATTGATAATTGCATTTGCATAGTGCATGCACGTGTATTTTATTTTATTTGAGAAATCCTGTTTTGCTGGCGTGATTGGATTTTCGGGTGCGTGTGTCTCACGAGCCCAAGCCGGGATGGGTTATTATCTCGGTGGAGCTCCTCTGGTCACTCGGGAGTGGATAATACTGAGTGACGTCCCCTGAGTTGTCGCTGGGCGACGACGGGAGCGGGGCTAGAGGATGGCCCGGCCAGGTACGCGCGGGGTGCGAGTCTGGGCATCGCTCTACTCACCGTATGCACGGGGCGCGAGTCTGGGCATCGCTCGTTTAGGTGTCACATGCGTAGTCGTTACCTGCGGTGTGGCACAGAGCCAGGGTGTGCGGATGATGCCTAGGGGAGATCATGGTGCATGCAAAACCGGATTGTTTTTATGGTTTTCGGATGTGGGCCATTTTCTGGGAAAATGGCGAGTTTTGGTTTTGAGGCTTTTGATCCATTTTTTGGGAAAATGGTGGTTTGGGCCATTATCTGGGATAATGGCGAGGATTGGTTTTAAGGATGTGTTTTATTGGGCCAAATGGGTTTTTGGCGTGCGTGGTAAAAATGTGGTTTTGCGGGACATGTGCATTGGCTTTTCTTGCATCCATGTTGTTTGAGTGCTATGTGTTTTTATCTGGTGGTGTTTGGGTTTTGCTTACCTGCGGTACCATTTTTGGTTCCGTAGCTTTTGGTGCAGAGTTCGAGGATGAGGAGGAGGAGGCTGAACCCGAGGATGCGGCTCCGCCGGGTTGCTGATGTGATGCTTTGTATTCGATATTATACTATATTCGTGTTTTGTAATATTTATTTATGTATGTTTTGAATAGTCTTGTATTAAACAAGAAAAATTCTGGTACTTAGTTATTGACTTGCTTTTCGTTGCGTTTTTCTCGTGCACTTTGTTGCCTTTGCACACACTTGACACACGTCGTTAGGGTGGTGACCCGTGATGTCATCATCCGGACGTCTCGATTTTCCCGTGTCCGTGCATGGGGATTTGGGGGCGTCACAGGTGGTATCAGAGCGGTTTGGCTCTGGGTAAAACCACATGTCCCGTAGGTAATACCAGAATGCTTTTAAGGTTGTGTTTTAATTATGTTAAGTACAGTTATTTTATTTGTTTTATTTGTTTTATTTGTTTGAGTTTGTTTATTTGTTTTATTTATTTAGTTATGTTTTTACAAGTTGTTTCTTTGTTTTGGTGTGATGTGGTGTTGGTCTTTGGTTCTGTTTTGTTGGTTGTTGGTTTTATTTGTTTTTGTTTTCTGAAAGGGGGGTCAAAGGTTGTGGTGGCAGGAAAATGGGAAGGCCAAAGAAATCTACTCAGGAGCCACGGGACAATACATCAAGAGATGACTCCATAGCTCAAGCCATACGGCAGATGACGGAGTTTATGCAGCAAAATTATAGGCCATAACAGACAGGGCCTTGGCCACAACCAGGGGGACCTTGGCCACAACAAGGGGGTCCCTGGCCGCCACAAGGAGGGCCTTGTCCGCAACAAGAAGGATTTTGGCCGCAACCAGGAGGTCCTTGGCCATATCAGGGAGGGCCTTGGCCTTACCCGGGAGGATCTAGCAGCATGGTGCAAACCGGGTGCACCTATGAGCGCTTCCTGGCGCATAGGACTCCACACTTCACTGGAGAAGAGGATCCGCTTCGAGCTGGAAAGTGGATCAAGGACCTGGAGAGAACATTTGAGGTGTGTGGATGCACCGAGGCGCAACAGGTACTCTACGCCAGCTATCTCTTGCAAGGCACGGCGTCTGATTGGTGGGATACCAAGAGGGTGATGCTGGAATCAGAATTGGGATATTTCGCTGCGGTGACCTGGCCAAGAGGGCGCGACAGTGGAACAGTACGCCTGGAGATTCATAGAACTTGAGCGATTTGCTCCTCACCTTATCACCACAGAGGAGATGCGAGCTGATCGTTTTCAGGAGGGACTGCGCCCTGATATACGCCGTATGGTGGTCAGCCATCGAATATCCACTTTTCAGGAATTAGTGGATGTGGCCACCTTGGTGGAACGAGAAAACAATCTGAGTATGGGCTCCCCTCCAGGACATAAGAGGCGGAGTTTTTCTGGTGAAGGAAGCAGCTCGGGTTCGCCTCAGAAATTTGTTCAGCGGACCGGGACTCGACCGCAAGCATCCTCAAGTGTTCGCATGGGAGGACGTGTGCCTGTTTGCGGAGTTTGTAATAGAGCCCATGTGGGTGAGTGCCCTTCTGGTGGGGCTCGATGTTATAATTGTGGCCAGCAGGGTCACTTTGCCCGAGAATGTCCAAGAACAGTTCAAGGAAGCCGTGGAGGTAGACGCGGTGGAAGAACAAACCCGAGACAAACAGTGCAAGCCCGGGTTTATGCTGTCACACCCGGAGAGGTGGATGATGAGGCGCCAGCGACCCATGATGCTGGAGTAATCACAGGTATGGATTAGTTTAATTTTAAGTTGGATTTAATTTTTGGTGTATTTGGTTTATTCTTTGCTTTATGGATTTCATGGGTTGATGTGTGTGGTTCAGGAAGGGTCCGTTTGTATGAGTTTTATGCTTGTACTTTGTTTGATTCCGGTGCATCGCAGTCATTTGTATCTTCCACGTTTGCGCGGGTGTGTAATTTGGTTACGGAACCGTTGCCGAAGTCTACGGTAGTGGCACTACCCGATGGTGAAATGGTGTGGTGTTCCAAGGTTGCTTTGGGATGCCCGTTAAATTTTGAGGGGAGATTCTTGGATGCTAATTTGGTGGTGTTCAAGCTGTTGGGTTTTGATATCATCCTCGGTATGGATTGGCTATACCGATATTCTACTAGTATTAATTGCCGAAGTCGGATAATTAGCTTTCAACTTCCAGATGGTGATTGTCTAGAATTTGCAGGGAGTAAGTTAAAGGAAAAGCTGGTAATTATATCGGCAATTCAAGCAAAAAGGGAGATTGCATGGGGAGCGGATGCATTCTTGGTTCAGATGGTGTCCGCGCCGTCCGATGAGAAGTCTTTGGCAGAAATTCCAGTTGTGGAAGAATTCCCCAATGTGTTTGTGGATGACTTGCCCGGACTACCCCCTGTGCGGGAAATGGAGTTTGTTATAGACTTGGAACCTGGAGCGGCTCCTGTGCATAAAGCTCCTTATCGCATGGCAACGGCTGAATTACAAGAGTTGAAGACTCAGTTGCAAGAGCTGGTAGAGAAGGTATTTATTCAGCCTAGTACTTCACCGTGGGGTGCACCAGTTTTGTTTGTTAAAAAGAAAGATAGAACCCTCCGTATGTGCATTGATTATCGGGAATTAAACAAGGTGACCATCAAAAATAAATATCCTCTCCCGCGGATTGATGATTTATTTGATCAGCTTCAAGGAGCAGCCGTGTTCTCTAAAATTGATCTGAGGTCAGGATACTACCAGCTGAGGATCAGAGACAAGGATGTGCCTAAAACTGCCTTCAGGTCGAGGTATGGGCATTATGAATTTAAGGTGATGCCGTTTGGGTTAGCTAATGTCCCTGCTGCTTTCATGGATTTAATGAATCGAGTGTTTCGACCTTATCTGGATTCCTTTGTGGTAGTATTTATTGATGATATTCTGATGTATTCCCGAGATGTTGAAGAGCATATGTATCATCTTCGTCTGGTACTTGGGAAATTGAGAGAACACCAACTGTACGCCAAGCTCAGTAAGTGTGAATTCTGGTTGGAAGAAGTTAAATTTCTTGGGCATGTAATTTCCCGAGACGGAGTGGCTGTCGATCATAGTAAGGTAGAAGCCATTTTGTCATGGCAGCGCCCGACTACAGTGCGCGAGATCCGGAGTTTCTTGGGGCTGGCCGGGTATTACCAAAGATTTGTAGAGGGTTTTGCTCGCCTATCCGGACCTCTCACAACTTTGACTCGGAAGAATACAGAATTTGTTTGGTCAGAGAAATGTGAGAGAAGCTTCCAGGAATTAAAGAATCGGTTGACGACGGCACCGGTGTTAGCGCTCCCAGAACCACATAAGCCATTCGTAGTCTTCAGTGATGCGTCTAAGTTTGGTTTGGGTTGTGTCCTTATGCAGGAAGGACAGGTTGTTGCCTATGCATCTCGTCAGCTAAAGAACCATGAGAAGAATTATCCGACGCACGATCTAGAATTGGCTGCGATTGTTTTTGCCCTCAAGATCTGGCGACACTTCTTGTATGGGGAAGCTTGCGTGGTATTTACCGATCACAAGAGCTTGAAGCATTTGTTTTCCCAGAAAAATTTGAATATGAGGCAGAGGCGATGGCTAGAGCTAATCAGTGACTATCAGTGTGAGATCAAGTACCATCCGGGGAAGGCTAATATAGTTGCTGATGCTTTGAGCCGGAAGTCACACTTGGAAGATGAAGCCGAGCCGTCAGAATTGGATTCGTTGCTTTGTGGGATGAGAAGGCTCCTTATAGAGAGTTCGCAGCAAGAAGAGGTTTTATCTTCAGTTCTTGATATTCGGGTAACTGATTTTGAAGAATTGAAGACTCTCCAAAGGAAGGATCCGAAGCTGCTGAACATCAGAAAAAGAGTCAGAAAATCTCGAGGGTCGTTGCACTATAGCATGGATAATGATGGGATACTTCGGTTCCGAGATTGCAGAGTGGTCCCCAAGGACTCAGATTTCAAAGAACGGATCATGGCGGAAGCTCATGCGGCCGCTTATTCAGTTCATCCCGGCAGTACAAAGATGTATCGGGACTTGAGGAAAAATTACTGGTGGGATGGAATGAAGAAGGATATTGCCTTGTATGTTGAGAAATGCCACACATGCCGGCAAGTGAAGGCCGAGCATCAAAGACCTGCAGGTATGCTCCAACCCCTCCCTATTCCTGAGTGGAAATGGGATGACATCACGATGGACTTTGTAGTGGGTTTGCCGAGAACGCCTAGTGGAAAAAATTCTGTTTGGGTAATTGTTGACCGGTTAACGAAGAGTGCTCATTTTCTGCCTGTTAATAATACCGACTCTTTGGGTAAGTTGACCCGCTTGTATGTCAAGGAGATAGTGCGGCTGCACGGCATACCAAAGAGTATAGTGTCGGATCGAGACCCGAGGTTCACGTCGCAGTTCTGGAAGAGTTTGCAGGCAGCTTTGTGTACTAAGTTGAAGTTCAGTACTGCATATCACCCACAGACAGACGGCCAGTCAGAGCGCACAATTCAGACCCTTGAAGACATGTTGCGAGCATGTGTCATGGATTTTCAAGAGAGTTGGTAAAACCATTTACCGCTCATCGAGTTTGCATATAATAACAGCTTCCATGCGACCATTCAGATGGCTCCCTACGAAGCTCTTTATGGGAGAAAGTGCAGGTCGCCCTTGTGTTGGGATGAAGTCGGGGAGAGTAGGATAATTGGACCCGAAATAATTCAAGAAATGCAAAGCCAAGTCCGGATCATCAAAGATAAAATGGCGGCAGCTCAGAGTTGCCAAAAAAGCTACGCTGATACCAGGAGGAGAGAGTTGTCTTTTGAAATTGGTGATTGGGTTTATCTCAAAGTCTCTCCCATGAGAGGTGTTAAGCATTTTGGTAAGAAGAGGAAGCTAGAGCCGAGGTATGTCGGCCCTTTTCAGATTCTGGAAAAGGTAGGGTCCGTCGCCTATAAAGTTGCTTTGCCAGATTATGTTGGGGATGTTCATGATGTCTTCCACGTATCATCCCTGAAGAAGAGCTTTGGACAGCAAGAGCCACGCTTTGTCGACCCAGCGGGTATTCAGTTGCAATCGGATCTCACTTATGAGGTTGTTCCGTCGCAGATCATGGATTGGAAGGAGCAACAGTTGAGGTCTAAGACGATACCTTTGGTTAAAGTGGCTTGGGGAGATCCGTTAGCTCAAGATTTCTCTTGGGAGCGAGTAGCGGACATGAGGGAGCGGTACCCATACTTGTTTGAATAATGAATGTATGTATCTTAATCTTGGTCACAGTTGGTTTATGTGCGTTTATGTGGCTTGCTTTAAGTTGGTGGTTGATCTTGCAAATTTCGAGGACGAATTTGTTTTAAGGGGGGGAGGATGTGATGACCCGCTTTCGCTTGTATTTTCGCTGAAATGGTTGTTTTTATTTTAATTAATATATTAGTTTATTTATTTTAAATTATTGTGTTTTAAAATTAGTTTTTAATTTAATTGATATTGTGTTTTATTTCTTTTAGTTGTTTACAGTTTTTAATATCTTTGTGGCGGTTTAGTGTTGTTTTCCCGGAATGAGGATTAGACCTCATCTTCTTTCCCTACACCTCTTTTCTTTTTCCTTTTTCTTCTTTTTCTTTTTTCTCTTTTTTCTTCTTTCTTTTTCCTTTCTTTTTCTCTTTTTTCTTTCTTTTTCTTTTTTTTCCTCTCCTTCCCGCTCGACCCCCCGTCCCTCTCTCTCTCTCCTCCTCTCTCACGCCGGAAAGCTTCCCGCCCTCGAACCTCCGCCGTCTAGCCACCATGCGGCTCACCGCCGACATCGGTCGACTCGTCTCCCTCCGGCGCACCTTCCCACCAAAACCCACCCCCATCCGGCCGACCGTTTGGCCGAAAAGCCCTTCAAAGCCTGCACGGTTTTTGCTCCGATCCGCCGCCGTCACTCCACCTCTGGCCACCATTTCTTCACCACTTCATCACCGGTCCCTTGCCGTCCTAACCCACCTATTTCCGGCCTCCAACAACCACCGGAACAGCTCCCACGAGCTAGCTTTCCTTTTTGGGAAATCCGGCCTCTTTCTGGAGTTTTCGCCGCCACCCACGGCCAACCACCACTGCCAATAGCGTCACAATCATCCCTAGACCATTCCCTATCGATCCCAAGCCCTGGTTTGTCCCCGTTCAAAAGTGGGTATTTCACAACTCACGGCCACAGTGAATTTTCACTGTAACGTTGCTTTTTCGTCGCCGTTTGCACCGCCGGGTGTTTTCTAAAATTGCCATATAGCGCTGTAAGTATTTTCCAAACCCTATTTTCAGATTTAAATATATATCGCTCATTCAATTTATTTTATCTGCTGGTTGGTTGATTCCGGACTGAGTCCGAGGACTTCGGGGGTCGGATGGATGGAGGACGGAGTTGCTTGATTTATTGTTTTATGGTTGGTTGTTTGTTTTGTGCATTGATAATTGCATTTTCATGGTGCATGCACGTGTATTTTATTTTATTTGAGAAATCCTGTTTTGCTGGCGTGATTGGATTTTCGGGTGCGTGTGTCTCACGAGCCCAAGCCGAGATGGGTTATTATCTCGGTGGAGCTCCTCTGGTCACTCGGGAGTGGATAATACTGAGTGACGGCACCTGAGTTGTCGCTGGGCGACGACGGGAGCGGGGCTAAAGGATGGCCCGGCCAGGTACGCGCGGGACGCGAGTCTGGGCATCGCTCTACTCACCGACTCCGTGGCCCTTCGCTGGCGAGGGCTAGAGGATGGCCTGGCCAGGTACGCACGAGGCGCGAGTCTGGGCATCGCTTGTTTAGGTGTCACATGCGTAGTTATTACCTGCGGTGTGGCACAGAGCCAGGGTGTGCGGATGATGCCTAGGGGAGATCATGGTGCATGCAAAACCGGATTGTTTTTATGGTTTTCGGATGTGAGCCATTTTCTGGGAAAATGGCGAGTTTTGGTTTTGAGGCTTTTGATCCATTTTCTGGGAAAATGGTGGTTTGGGCCATTATCTGGGATAATGGCGAGGATTGGTTTTAAGGATATGTTTTATTGGGCCAAACGGGTTTTTGGCGTGCGTGGTAAAAATGTGGTTTTGCGGGACATGTGCATTGGCTTTTCTTGCATCCATGTTGTTTGAGTTCTATGTGTTTTTATCTGGTAGTGTTTGGGTTTTGCTTACCTGCGGTACCATTTTTGGTTCCGTAGCTCTTGGTGCAGAGTTCGAGGATGAGGAGGAGGAGGCTGAGCCAGAGGATGCGGCTCCGCCGGGTTGCTGATGTGATGCTTTGTATTCGATATTATACTATATTCGTGTTTTGTAATATTTATTTATGTATGTTTTGAATAGTCTTGTATTAAACAAGAAAAATTCTGGTACTTAGTTATTGACTTGCTTTTCGCTGCGTTTTTCTCGTGCACTTTGTTGCCTTTGCACACACTTGGCACATGTCGTTAGGGTGGTGACCCGTGATGTCATCATCCGGACGTCTCGATTTCCCCGTGTCCGTGCGTGGGGATTTGGGGGCGTCACAACTTCACCTCTTGAAAGAATCTAGGAGCTTAAGGTAAATTGTTTAATGTGATTTAATGTGATTTTGGAAGCTAACTAAATTGTTTAGTTTATGTTTTGATGTTATGTTTTATATATATACATATATGCTCTGTTTTAAGGGATTAAGTATTTATATGGGGATGTTTTGATGTTATGTTTTGTATATCTACATATATGCTCTGTTTTAACGGGTTAATTATATATATAAGGCTGTTTTAATGTTCTGTTTTGTGTATATATATAATTATATTCTGTTTTAAGTGATTAAATGCATATATGGAGTTGTTTTGATGTTATGTTAACTAAATTAACTATTTTCTTATGTTACTCTTGTAAAGATTTGTCGAGAGGGTAGTTAATTGAGGTAACATTAAGAGTAGAAAACGATGTTAGATTTTTAATATTTTAGCCATCGTTAAAAGGGGATCTAAAGGATGTTGGATGAGTTTTAACACACTTGTTATTTATTGGATTAGGATTTTCTGAAGTTAAAGGGATTGTAGCGGATCGAGGTAAGTAGCTATGACCATGCGCCCACGTCAAGTTCTCTTGTGGAAGAATATTTCTCTATCTCTTTCCAAACGCTCCTCTAATTAAAGAATAAATGAGTTTATATTATGTACAAGCCTTTCTTGGTAGCCCCTGTTAAGTATCCTATTGATTATAATTGATTGTATGTATATATGGTAATGCATGCATGTAGTCCCTAAGTCATGAAATTTTTATACATGCTTCTTGAAATAACTAAGATTTTATTTATATGTAAGCATGACATAAAATGCTATTTTTTAAAAAAAAAGCATATTCATCGAACTAAGGAAGATATTGAAAATGTTGATTTCAAAGAAAGAAAAGGAATGAATTAATGTATGAAAATATGTAATGGCCACATGAAAGGAAATGATATCAAAGAAATGAGCAGATTGCAATGCCGGGTAAGTAGTATTGGTAATGCACCCAATGCTGCGACCTGACAGAAAGGGGTTCCTAACCTGTGGCTACGGGTGGAATCCAGGTCCAATAGGACCGCTAACCCCAACACACGGGCCGTAATAGTGTGTTGGCCACAAGAAAGTGAAAGATTAAATGAAGTGTATGCATGAAGATATGATATATAAGTATGTATGAAAATAAAAAATAAAGATTTTGCATGAAAGTATGAAGTGAGTATATGCATGATAGTAAGAAGTAAGTATATGCATGATGTTATAAAGAAAGTATATGTATGGAAGTATTGTCAGAATTAGTATTGGTTTATGGATGCATGTTTTCAAAAGAAAGTACTATATGCTTATTAAGTTAACAGCATGGTGTACTGCTTACTGAGTATTAGACTCACTTTGTGTTTATGTTTTAAACGTCCAGGTACAGATGAATCTACTGAGAAGCTGAGTATTTCTGAGGGGGGAGGGGCCGATGTTTAGTAGTCCCTTGGTAGTTTGGTTTCTTTTTATGAATAGATATGTTTATTATGTTTTAATACTGAACCCCACACGGGGATGTTTTATTGAGTTAACTTCTAGACAAGATACATTCGGGTATAAAGTATATAGTGGGGTAATGGAAACCCCTCCTGCTTTAAGTTAGTTTCCTTTTATAAAGACTGAAGGGACTGAGTCCCTTTTTGTTTAAAGTAGTTATGTTAAATAAATGGATGACGGACTCTAAGAGTCCTTTCTAAAGAAATGTAAAGGTATGTCTATTAGATGTTTCTTTTAGTTAGAAATTAGAATTTATGCGTGATGCGTTCGAATCGTCTCGCATTATCTTTTAAAAAAAATTAATAAAATAATAATAATAATACTAATAACAATATGGGAATTCATATATAAATAAATTTAATGTTATAATAGGAAAAAATTAGGTACGGGATCACGGTCTCCCTCTTGATAGGGTGGGGTTGTGACAAGTCTTGGTATCAGAGCAAAGGTTAAGAAGTCCTGTAGACTTTAGGGGTAAACTAGGCTGAGGCCCTCTCTCTAAAGTATGCCAAGCTCCGCAGCAGGTTCAAATGGTATTTCTTATTGCATGATATGAATTTTGTAAAGAGATTTCAAGTTATGTATGCTACTTTGTATGAGTTTTTGCTAATGCTATTGTTATCCATGTTCTAGTATGGCAACGCAACACAATAACTATAAATGTCGAGGGTGGCCCAGTGTCCATAATCCTGAAGATCAGCAAGAATCTCCTAGAGATTCAGAAAACCTTGTGGATGCGGCAACTCGCCTTATAGAGGCTTTCACTAGTGGGCAAACCGCCATGCAAGTACAAGTCCCACATCTAACTGCTTTTGATCGCTTCTGCAAACAACATCCTCCATTGTTTGATGGCAAGGGTACGGAATTAGATGCAGATAATTGGTTAGAGCGCTTGGAGAAAATTTTTAGTGTAATCAGCTGTACCGAGGAACAAAAGGTAGAATTTGCAGCATATAACTTGGCTAATGTGGCCAATGGGTGATGGAAGGCCACTCGCAGATTTATTCAGCAGGAATTGGGTGAAGCTACCCCTATATCATGGAATAAATTTAAAGAGGCATTTAATGACCGGTTTTTTCCTGTATCCATTCGAGAGGCCAAGGCCTGAGAGTTTGCTGACTTGAAACAAGGGACAATGACAGTGAGACAGTATGCATCAAAATTTGTGGAGTTGTTGAGATTTGCCCCACACTTGGTCCACACCGAGGCACTGAAGGCCGAGAAGTTTGAGCGAGGCCTAAACTCTAGAATTATGGACTCCCTTCTTGCACTGAAAATTAGAAAGTTCGCGGACTTGGAAGATAGGGCAGTGATACTTGAGGAGAATTTACGAGTCCGGGCAGGGGAATTCAATCAAAGGAAGAGGCCATTTTATGCCATGGAGCAAAATAAGGGCAAGAGACCTATGTACAGCCCGATGCCCAAGCCAATCCAAGGGGTCAAACCTCCCCAACGTGGTACAACAGTGCCTCACCCCGCATGCCAAAACTGTGGCAAACGTCATGCCGGGAAGTGCCTTATGGGGACTAACATCTGCTTTAAATGTGGTAAGATAGGTCATTTGGCACGAGAGTGTACAATGCTTGTGGCCCCTAATACTCAAGTGCAGAATCAAGGGCAGAAGAATCCAGCACCGGCTCGAGTTTTCGCATTAACATTTGATGATGCTGATACTTCTCCTAATGTGGTAATAGGTATTCTTCCCCTGTTTTTGCATCGTGCTTTAGTACTATTTGATTTTGGTGCTACGAATTCATTTATATCCCGTAAATATGCATGCCTGAGCGAGAGAGCACCTGAACCTCTTGAGCCAGTGATGTCTGTTTCTTCACCTCTCGGGAAATCCATGATTTGTCAGTTTGTGCTGAAGGGTTGTGCGATAAAGATACAAAATCGACATCTCCTTGCTAATTTGATATAATTTGATATGGAGGAGTTCGATGTGATTTTGGGCATGGATTGGTTGTCTCAATACCATGCTAGCTTGGAGTGCTTCAAGAAGGAAGTAATCTTTAGACCACCAGGTGAGTTAGAGTTCCGTTTCTGTGCTGCGGCTAAGAGTATTATGCCGAAGGTGATCTCAGCATTAAAGGCCACCACTATGTTAAGGAAGGGTTGTGCAGGATTTCTTGCTAGTTTGGTGATGCCACAACCAAATGGGCCTAAGTTGCAAAATATAGAGGTGGTGAAGGATTTTCCTGATGTTTTTCCAGACGAACTACCTGGCTTACCTCCGAATAGGGAGATTGAGTTCTCTATAGATATCATTCCGGGAACGGCACCTATCTCTAAAACGCCATACCGGATGGCACCTGTAGAGCTCAAGGAGCTTAAGGATCAATTGCAAGAATTGTTGGAAAAAGGCTTTATTCGCCCTAGTGTATCATCGTGGGGTGCACCAGTTCTCTTTGTGAAAAAGAAGGATGGGTCGTTGCGACTTTGTATTGATTATAGAGAACTTAATAGTGTGACCGTTAAGAATCGGTATCCTCTACCACGGATTGATGATTTATTTGATCAACTTCAAGGATCCCAAGTATTTTCAAAGATTGATCTCCGATCAGGGTACCATCAGTTGAAGATTAAGGCGGAGGATATTCCAAAGACTGCTTTTAGAACGAGATATGGACATTATGAATTTTTAGTGATGTCCTTTGGATTGACTAACGCCCTAGCGGCTTTCATGGACTTGATGAATCATGTCTTTAAGAAGTATATTGATCAATTTGTAATAGTATTTATTGATGACATTCTTATTATTCAAGAACCCTGGAAGAACATGTGAAGCATTTGGAGGTTATTCTTCAAGTTTTGCGGGATAAGAAATTATATGCTAAGTTGAATAAGTGTGAGTTTTGGTTACAAAAGATTTCTTTTCTTGGTCATATAATTTCAAAGGATGGTATTTCCGTAGATCCTGCAAAGGTGGAGGCGATAGTGGAATGGCCTAGACCAAAAACTATTTAAGAAATTAGAAGCTTCCTTGGTCTTGCGAGGTATTATCGAAGATTTGTTGGAGGGTTTTCTCGCATCGCAGTTCCTTTAACGACCTTGACCCGAAAGGGTGAGGAATTCATATGGACGGCAGAATGTGAGAAAAGCTTTTAGGAGCTCAAGGAGAAACTTGTGACGTCACCTGTTCTTACTATACCTTTGGGTACGGAAGGATTTGTGATATACAGCGATGCCTCACACAAAGGGTTGGGGTGTGTTCTTATGCAGCATGGAAAAGTTGTAGCGTATGCTTCACGTCAACTTAAAGATTATGAGCGCAACTACCCAACCCATGATTTAGAGTTGGCTGCTGTGGTATTTGCCTTAAAGATATGGCAACATTACCTCTATGGGGAACATTGTGAAATTTATACAGACCACAAGAGTCTAAAATATTTCTTCACTCAAAAAGAGTTAAATATGAGGCAGCGTAGATGGTTAGAGTTATTGAAAGATTATGATTGTAATATCAACTACCACCCCGGCAAAGCTAATGTAGTTGCCGACGCTCTTAGTCGGAAGTCTTCTTCTGGCACTCTCAGGAGCATGTATACTCCCCAGAAATTTATTCTTCTAGATATGGAGAAGTTGGGAGTGGAAATGGTGAAGGATGCACAAGCAAGGCTGAATAGCCTAGTTCTGGGCCCGACAATATTGGACCAAATTAAAGCTGCTCAGAGTGAAGACCTTAACCTCCAGAAGATCAAAGCAGATATTTTAGAAGGAAAACAACCTGATTTTGTGATTTCTGGTGATGGATCATTGCGGTTTAAAGGAAGATTGTGTGTACCAAGTAAAAAGGAACTAAGGGATTTAATATTGAGGGAAGCACATCGGTCTCTATACACCGTGCATCCAGGTAGTACCAAAATGTATCGAGACCTGAGACAACACTACTGGTGGAGCGGCATGAAACGAGACGTGGCTAACTTTGTAGCTCAATGCCTGACATGCCAACAAGTTAAGGCTGAGCATCAAAGACCCTCGGGAGTACTACAGCCATTACCAATACCAGTTTGGACATGGGATGAAATCAGCATGGATTTTGTAACTAGATTTCCTAAAGCCCAAGAAGGACAAGATTCTGTGTGGGTGATTGTCGATAGATTATCGAAATCAGCCCA
The DNA here is from genome assembly GCF_018687715.1 of Carya illinoinensis. Classification (NCBI taxonomy): domain Eukaryota; kingdom Viridiplantae; phylum Streptophyta; class Magnoliopsida; order Fagales; family Juglandaceae; genus Carya; species Carya illinoinensis. The sequence goes on along the minus strand of NC_056753.1, from coordinate 16,913,124 downwards.
CTTCATACCAATTCAGATGACTTACTCGATGAGCAAGTTGGCAGAGATATATGTCAAGGAGATAGTTAGGTTGCACGGAGTTCCGTCCAAGATAGTATCGGATAGGGACTCACGGTTTACTTCAACATTTTGGAGGAGTGTGCAAAGGAACTTGGGGACAGAATTGATTTATAGCACTGCTTTCCACCCTCAGACAGATGGGCAGTCGGAGAGAACAATTCAAATTCTTGAAGATATGTTACGAGCATGTGTCTTGGATTTCAAGGAAAGTTAGATAAAATACTTACCATTAGTTGAATTTGCCTACAATAATAGTCACCAAGAGAGTATCAATGCGGCACCATATGAAGTTTTGTATGGGCGCAAATGTAGATCACCCCTTTATTGGGACGAGGTTTGTGAGAAAAAGATGCTGGGCCCTGACTTAGTTCAAAATATGCAAGAAAAAGTAGCTATCATTAGAAAGAGGCTTGCCCTAGCTCAAGAGAGACAAAAGAAATATGCCGATCATAGAAGAAGGGAGCTGCACTTTGAGGTAGGAGACAAAGTATTCCTTCGGGTAGCTCCAATGAAAGGAGTTATGAGATTCGGCAAGAAAGGCAAATTAACCCCAAGATACATAGGCCCATTTGAGATTCTTGAAAAGATAGGAGCAGTAGCATATCCACTCGCACTACCCCCAGAATTTTCAGTCATGCATAATGTTTTCCATGTTTCAATGCTTCGAAAATATGTGCATGACCCTACACATGTGTTGGATTATGCACCTCTCCAAGTGCATAAAGATTTCTCATACGAGGAAGCACCAGTCCGAATCTTAGATCGGGAGGTTCGAGTACTTCGCAATAAAACCATTCCGATGGTCAAAGTACTTTGGAACCACCACACTGAGCAAGAGGCAACCTGGGAACATGAAGACGACGTGAGGATTAAATATCCCACTCTTTTTCTTTAAGGTACTTTCAATCTCGAGGACGAGATTATTTTAAGGTCGGGAGAGTTGTAATACCCTAGTCTTACTATGTGAGTTTTTACGTCATTTTATTTTATTCCTTAAGTTAAATATGTTCATGTAAAGATTTTTATTATTTTATTTAGATGGGTGTGTTTTTTACTTTTATGTGGGTTGTTAAAATAAATTAAGTATATGATTTTAAGGCCTTGTAGTATTTTCTCCTTAAATTCTAAAATTTTATGATTTATGAAAGAGCACAAATGATTCCCACCATTGGATTGGTAATTGGAATAGTTATCTTCCTAAATCTAATCCTAACCCTCCATTTCCTTAAGCTTTTAATGACCAAAATTTAACTAAGCCTTCTTCTCTTATGAACCATTGGTCTACACATAATAGATGAAGGATTTTATCTTCAAACTCATCGGTCTACACCTAATAGATGAAGGATTTTCTCTTCAAATCCATCGGTCTACACCTAACAGATGAAGGATTTTCTCTTCAAACCCATCGGTCTACACCTAATTGAAGGATTTTCTCTTCAAACCCATCGGTCTACACCTAATAGATGAAGGATTTTTCTCTTCAAACCCATCGGTCTACACCTAACAAATGAAGAACAAGTCTTCTTCATCTCTCTTTCCATGCTAGCCAACGCCACTTCCCTCTTTTCTTCTCCTCTTCAAGAAATCAAACTCCTCTCATTTTCTTCAAGTTTTGGACCTTCACTTCACCTCTTGAAAGAATCTAGGAGCTTAAGGTAAATTGTTTAATGTGATTTTGGAAGCTAACTAAATTGTTTAGTTTATGTTTTGATGTTATGTTTTATATATATACATATATGCTTTGTTTTAAGGGATTAAGTATTTATATGGGGATGTTTTGATGTTATGTTTTGTATATCTACATATATGCTATCTGTTTTAAGGGGTTAATTATATATATAAGGTTGTTTTAATGTTCTGTTTTGTGTATATATATAATTATGTTCTGTTTTAAGTGATTAAATGCATATATGGAGTTGTTTTGATGTTATGTTAACTAAATTAACTATTTTCTTATATTACTCTTGTAAGGATTTGTCGAAAGGGTAGTTAATTGAGGTAACATTAAGGGTAGAAAACAATGTTAGATTTTTAATATTTTAGCCATCGTTAAAAGGGGATCTAAAGGATGTTGGATGAGTTTTAACACACTTGTTATTTATTGGATTAGGATTTTCTAAAGTTAAAGGGATTGTAGCGGATCGAGGTAAGTAGCTATGACCATGCGCCCACGTCAAGTTCTCTTGTGGAAGAATATTTCTCTATCTCTTTCCAAACGTTCCTCTAATTAAAGAATAAATGAGTTTATATTATGTACAAGCCTTTCTTGGTAGCCCCTGTTAAGTATCCTATTGATTATAATTGATTGTATGTATATATGGTAATGCATGCATGTAGTCCCTAAGTCATGAAATTTTTATACATGCTTCTTGAAATAACTAAGATTTTATTTATATGTAAGCATGACATAAAATGCTATTTTTTAAAAAAAAAGCATATTCATCGAACTAAGGAAGATATTGAAAATGTTGATTTCAAAGAAAGAAAAAGAATGAATTAATGTATGAAAATATGTAATGGCCACATGAAAGGAAATGATATCAAAGAAATGAGCAGATTGCAATGCCGGGTAAGTAGTATTGGTAATGCACCCAGTGCTGCGACCTGACAGAAAGGGGTTCCTAACCTGTGGCTACGGGTGGAATCCAGGTCCAATAGGACCGCTAACCCCAACACACGGGGCGTAATAGTGTGTTGGCCACAAGAAAGTGAAAGATTAAATGAAGTGTATGCATGAAGATATGATATATAAGTATGTATGAAAATAAAAAATAAAGATTTTGCATGAAAGTATGAAGTGAGTATATGCATGATAGTAAGAAGTAAGTGTATGCATGATGTTATAAAGAAAGTATATGTATGGAAGTATTGTCAGAATTAGTATTGGTTTATGGATGCATGTTTTCAAAAGAAAGTACTATATGCTTATTAAGTTAACAACATGGTGTACTGCTTACTGAGTATTAGACTCACTTTGTGTTTATGTTTTAAATGTCCAGGTACAGATGAATCTACTGAGGAGCTGAGTATTTCTGAGGAGGGAGGTGCCGATGTTTAGTAGTCCCTTGGTAGTTTGGTTTCTTTTTATGAAAATATATGTTTCTTATGTTTTAATACTGGACCCCACACGGGGATGTTTTATTGAGTTAACTTCTAGACAAGATACCTTCGGGTATAAAGTATATAGTGGGGTAATGGAAACCCCTCCTGCTTTAAGTTAGTTTCCTTTTATAAAGACTGAAGGGACTGAGTCCCTTTTTATTTAAAGTAGTTATGTTAAATAAATGGATGACGGACTCTGAGAGTTCTTTGTAAAGGAATGTAAAGGTATGTCTATTAGATGTTTCTTTCAGTTAGAAATTAGAATTTATGCGTGATGCGTTCGAATCGTCTCGCATTATCTTTTAAAAAAAATAATAAAATAATAATAATAATACTAATAACAATATGGGAATTCATATATAAATAAATTTACTGTTATAATAGGAAAAAGAATAAGTACGGGATCACGGTCTCCCTCTTGATAGGGTGGGGTTGTGACACAGCCTCCTCATCATCTGTATCAAAATATATGGTATCAAAAGACAGTACCGTAGGTAAGTAATAATCTAAACAGCCCATAAGATAAAAATATATTCATACAACAATAATATGCATCCACATATTGACACAAAAGTCATCATTTCCAAAAAAAAAATGAATAAATTTTGCACGCACACCAAAGTCCCATTTGGCCTAGAAATCTAATCCATTAAAACATCCGTCATTTTTCTAGAAAATGGCCCAACATAAAATTCATAATTTTTCATAAAATGGTCCACATATTTCAATTAATCAAAACCCGCCATTTTTCTAAAAAATGGCCCACATATATTCTTTAATCAAATTTTGCCATTTTTTCATAAATGGCCCATATTTTCAATTTTAACTGTATGTACCATGATCTCCCCTAGGAACCATCTGCACACCCTAGATACCTTCTCTCCATCATGGGTAACGACCATGCGTGTGACTTCGTAACGAGTGATGCCCAGTTCTGTGCCCAGCATGTTCGTAGCCAAGCATCCTCTAGCCCCTGCCAGTAGAGGGGCTACAGAGTCAGCACGAGAGCGTTACCATCTCGTCTAATCATATTGTCACTCCTAGGGGACATCACTAAGTATATTCTACTCCTGAGTGACCAGATGAGCTCTACTGAGATAATGTTCAATCTCAGCTTGGGGTCGTGATATACATGCATGCAATTATGTGAAAACTCAGTTTTTATTTTACAAATATGAACATGCATGCACCATGCAATATATACGACAGAACACAAAATATCCAACAAATCCCAACATCAACCAATCACACAAATTACTTTGTTCTCTATTACAACCAATCCCCGACTTCTTGAACTCAGTTCGGTACAACCAACCAATTTTACAGAATATTTGTTAATACAAAAATGTATTTAAATCTTAAAGGTTATTTAGAAAATATTTACAGTGCTTAAAAAGCAAATTCTGAAATATCAAAAGTCACGCCAAAAGTGGCTAAACTGTGGCAGGTGGTGGCTTCCAAGCAACGGACGTGGGTCTCAAAGTGAGAATTTCAAAGGAGAGTTACGGGAGACTTGGGTTGGCCATAGAGGGGCTTATGAAAGTCAATGGAATTGATGGTGGTGGTTGGAGGCTGTGGGAGGTGGTGCATGGTGGAGATTAGCCATGAAAGGTGGAGAAAGGCTGTGGGAGAGTGAGAGAGAGTGGGGAAAGATGAAGGCACGACTGGGCATGGGGAGGCTGAGGGGAACTCGCCGATGAGAGGAGAAGCTGGTGGTAGTGGTGGTGAAGTGGCATGGTGGTGCACGGCAGAGCTATGGGGAGAAACATGTGCGTGTAGATGGGCTATGCGCACGGGATGGGAGAGGGAGGAGGGGTTGCCGTGGGCTGGGTTTGGGGCTGGGGTGCCACTGGTATGAGGGGAAGTCGGTGCGGTGGTGTTGGGTGGCAGCAGCAACAACGCTAGGTTGCAGTAGAGGAGAGCCCGAGAAAGAGAGGTTACGGGGAGGAGTTGTGGGCTTTGGGAAAGAGGGATTCACGGTGGGGTGGTTTCCAGAATGGAGGGAGCTGCTAGTGGCTGGTGGTGGGGCTAGGCTAAGCTAGAGGAGGAAATCGGCTAGGGGGAGAAAGGGAGCATGCGGGAGGAGGGGAGAAAAGGAAGAGGAAAGAAAAGAAGAAAAAGAAAGAATAAAAGAAAAAGAAAAAAGGGGAAAAGAAAAAAAGAAAGGGAAAGAAAATGAGGAAAAAGAAAAAAATTAGGGAAACAAATGAAATCAAGCCTTTTCAACTCATGATCTCAAAACTAATCCAATGAAAATAAATTTTAAAACGGCAAGTTAAATAAAATAATTTAAACACAGTGACTCAGTAAAATAAAATAATATATCCAACAATAAGGTAATATATTAGAACAAAGCAAAACACCTTTTCAAGAATTGTTTCTACTTAAGGGATTTAGGATGGAACAAAGCAAGAAAGTTATTACATCTAGATTTGTTTATGAGTCGATTGAGATATGTGAAAAAGATGTGCAATGTTGATAATCGACCATGAAATATATAGTGGTCTTTGTAATTTCTTCAAACATTTTGACGAGAGAGAGAGAGAGAGAGAGAGAGAGAGAGAGAGAGAGATTGCACAGGGGGTTAGGGCATAAGCTTAAGCATAAAATGACATCATTTTAGTTCTGGTTTAGTTTTTTTATTTGTTTTTTATTATAAAAGCCTAGTACTGGGTTTAAAACCAAGTACTTGTACCTAGCCTGGGCAAGACCAGTTTGGGAGATGAGAACCTGAGCCAGAAACCATAACCAGACACCGGTAACCAGGTTGGGAAAAAATCTAGCCCGATTGAACAATACTATTAATAATAATATTCTTGAACTTATTAATTGACTATCATTCTAGACAGCCTGCTCTCTCTCTCCAGATTAGAGTTCTCTTTGCAACTCTCAGTAGTGAAAATTTGCACACTTCCACTCTAATCTTCCCACATTTCCTCTTAGTTTTAAAATCTCTTTCTCTAAAAATGCTTCCACCATGGATATGGAAGATTTAATCCACTATGCAGAAGCTCTTTCTTGGGAAGGTTTAAACCTATCCCCTGAAGAGGAACCAGTAGATGTGGATCCTGAGTTAGCACTCATTGGAAGGATAGTGGCTTCTCGCTCTCTAAATAGAATTTCTTTACATGCCTTATTCAGAGTTGCTTGGAGCTTCCTCAGTAAGTTCTACATTGAAGACTTAGATGTCAATCTATTTCTCTTTACTTTTCAAAATGCTTGTGACAAAAGGAGAATCTTGAGTCAAACCCCTTGGAATTTCAAAGGACATCTTCTCATCCTCAAAAGCTGCCTTGCAAAATCTACATGTAAAGAGATTAGTCTAACTACCTCATCGTTTCATGTTCAAATACATGGCCTAACTAGAAATCAAATGACTGAAAAAATCGCTTTCAAGATAGGGAGTGCTCTAGGTACTTTTCTTGGAGTGGATGTAAACCCTTTATTTGGTTTGGCTTGCAAGAAATTCATAAGGATTAAAGTGGAGATCAATATCACCAAAGCTTTGAAACAAGGTATTTGGGAACCAAGGGACTTCAATTTCAACACTTGGGTTTCATTTAAATACGAACAATTATCAAACTTCTGTTATGCTTGTGGTAGGATTGGCCACTCACAAAGTTTTTGCAAATTCCTAAACTCTATCCCAGAACAAATGCCGTTTGGATCTTGGCTACATGCTGAATCTCCTATTTTCATGACTGTTAATCCGATGCATCGAGGTCAAGAAAAGGTCCCCAGACTCCAGATCACTCAATGGGTATAGGAAGAGTTGTGCCAAGAAACTCCACTTTTTAGTGCTGAGTTAAAGGAAAACAAGGTAGTGAGTCTTTCGGCTCTAACTCTGCCATTGTCCCCTCCGATGGATAAAAGGGAAGAACCACTAATAGAAGCACCGATTGGGAAAGGGAAAGAGGTGGCCAAAGATAGCAGCTTCTCGCTTAGAGGAAATTTATTTGTGAGAGGCACATGGGAGAATAGCAAGGATCTTTCTCAAGAAAAAAATAAAATCATGCAACTGCAGACTAGTCGTAGTAGTACAAAAGGGGCGGAACAATCTATAGAGATTGAGGATTGGGTCTCTCAGTGGTTGAAATCAAGTATTGAATTGTTTATGAAAACTAAACTGAGTGCACTCTCGTTAGTTGAAGATAAGGACACTTTGAAACTTGCAGTTGGAGTAAATCTATCTAGCCCGTGGGAGGAAATGAAGGGCACTCAAGGCCCAAAAGAGGAGCAGCTCCATTTAGGCCCGTGGGAGAAAATGAAGGGTGCTCAAGGCCTAGAAGATTTTCAGTCCCATTCAAATAGTAAGGCCAATCGACTTAAAAGGGGATACTGGTCCCCCATACAATGCTCATGCCCCACTGAATGTAAAGCCCAAGGTATTAAATTATGTGCCTTCTATCATTTATCATCCAGTCCAGCTGATTTCTCAAATAGATCTAATATCTAGTTCCCAATCTATTTCAAAGAAACCTGGGTCAACCACTAGTTATATGGCAAAGAACATAACCCCTCCTTCATATGGCCCTATAGACATCGACTTATCCCACTTCTCTTTTAAAGGTTCAGTAAAATTGATCCCTTTATCTGGGAAGGAAGCTTCACAAAAAAGGTTGGCTTTTTCTGGTTCTACTGGTCCTAATTCTCAGAGATCAAAAGTACAAAAAATATCATACCAACAATCTAGAATCAAAATCAAAGAAATTGGGAATGAGGAAAAGGAAGCGGTAGTCATGCTTCTATTTATAAAATCAAAGCCATCAGGGAAAACTAAAAAACCTAAGGAAGCAACGAGATCAAAACCAGTAGGTTTTCACCAAAGGCATCTCAACATGTTAAGAAAGTTGACGAGGCATACTCAACCATGCCTCTAGCTAATCCATGAAGCCTTTGGTATGGAATTGCAGGGGTTTAGCCCGCCTCAAAACAATCAGAAGTCTTAGAGCCTTTATTAATAAGTATAAACTAGATATTATCTTTTTGTCAGAAACCTTGGTGGATAATGGTAGCACCCCTACTATTGTAAATAGACTAGGTTTCCACCATTTTATAAACGTCCCAGCCTTGGGAAAGAAAGGTGGCCTTTTGTTATTATGGAGATCGGTGTTGATATTGAACCGGTCCATACTAATGTTAATGCCATTTCTATTTTGGTTTATTGTAATCCTCCTAATCATCCTTGGCTAGTTTTTTTCGTTTATGCTCCGGCCCAATGGAAATTTAAAGCAAACTTTTGGAATCATTTGAACTCAACTCATAGCTCATTTACAGGTCCTTGGCTCTGTATAGGGGATTTCAACGACTTATTAAGCCAACATGATAAGTATGAAGGAAGGCCAGTCTCATCAACTTCCATAGATGGATTGCAAAATCTAATGAATTCTTATGGCCTAATTGATATTGGTTTCTCGAGACCCTCTTTCACTTGGACGAATAACAGGACAAGTAGAGCGATGATTGGAGAGCGGCTGGATCGTGGTATAGAAAATGCATAATGGTGCCTACTCTTCCCAATTGCCACTATCCAGCACATAGTTTTTGCGGCCTTAGAGCATAATCCTCTCTCACTAAATACTTTGAAGGCAAGGCAGAATCTCTACTCTTTCAAATTTGAGGAACTCTGGACTAGAGAACCTCTCAGCAATGTTATAATTCAAGAGGCTTGGCGTTATCAATTCTATGGGAATCTAGCTTTCATCCTCTGCAACAAAATCAAGGAAATAAAAAAGGCTCTCAAACTTTGAAACAAAAATCACTTCGAGAGAATCAAAACAAATATTCAGCAACTTGAAATGAAGCTTAGCAACTTTCAAAGCAATCTACCAAATCAATGGAGCTTACAAAGAGAAAGTTTTCTTCATCTCAAAATTCAAGAACAACTAAAGAAAGAAGAAATTATATGGAGGCAAAAGTTAAGAATCAATTGGCTCACCACAATGAACCTAAACACAAAATTCTATCATTTGTCAACTACCATCCATCATAGAAGAAATGGGATTGATTCGATCAAGATAAGTCCAGGTATTTGGACTATGGATCAGGATATTATTTATTCTACTTTCATAAATTACTTTGTATCCACCTATACCTCCACGAATCCAATTTTCTTGGAGCAACTCAAAAATATTTTTGAAAGTCAGATTTCAAACGAAGAAAATGAACTTCTAACAGCCTTGCCTTCAGAAACTGAAATTCATGGAGCTTTAAAGCAAATCCTAAACAATAAAGCTCCAGGACCAGATGGGATGACAACCCTTTTTTACAAACATTCTGGCATATCATCAAAATAGATGTGGTTGCAGTGGTGCAAAATTTCTGCAGAAGCGAGAAACTACTGAAACAGATGAATCATACACACATAGCTCTCATTCAAAAAATTGCAAGCCCAAGCTCTCCTCGACATTTGTCAGACCTCAACATTACAGACCCATGAGTCTGACAAATGTCATATACAAAGTCATCATAAAAATCCTTGCAAACCACTTAAAGAAATCTCTCTCAAGCATCATATCCCATTTCCAAACAGCTTTCGTTCCTGGTCATAATATAAAGGAAAATTCCATAATAGCTCAAGAGATGTTTCATCATCTAAAACATCATAAAGGAAAAAAAGGCCAGATGGCATTAAAGCTAGATATGGAAAAAGCTTTTGACTATATAGAATAAAACTTTCTTTTTGTGGTGATGAAAGCTTTGGGTTTCAATATGACTTGGATAAATCTCATCAAAGAATGTATTTCGACGGCTTCATTCTCAATTCTCATCAATGGATCCCCAAAAGGTTTCTTTAAAGCTTAAAGAGGACTCTAGCAAGGTGACCCAATTTCACATTTTCTCTTCATTCTGTGCACAGAGGTTCTCTCAAGACTACTGACAAGATCAGAAACATTAAGGAATCTAGAAGGTATTAAGCTTAGCAGAGATTGCCCTCCCATTTCTCATCTTCTTTTTACAGATGATTTAATTATCTTTGGGAAATCAAAGGCAAAGTCGATCCAGGCAACTAATAGTCTTAAAGAAATATCAAGCTTGGTCTGGTCAACGCATAAACCAAAGTAAGTCTTCCATCTTCATTACCCAAAATACAAGTCAAGCAACCAGAAAGTTAATCTCGGCGAATCTGTCATACAAAGAATCAACCTCAAAGATGAAATATCTAGGAATGCTGACAGTGTTTGGTCGATCCAAAAAGAAGACTACAAAGAATTGTTAGAGAAAATAAATAAAAGACTAGGTGGTTGGAAATAAAAAATGCTCTCTCAAGCGGGTAGAACTATACCCATCAAATCAGTTGTAAGCGCCATCCCCACATACCAAATGTCAATTCACATGCTTCCAAAATCCATTTGTAAGACACTGAATGCTAGCTTCAAAAATTTTTGGTTGGGAAAATCAAAAGATCAAAAGCATAAGCTATACCTAAAATCTTGGAAAACCATATGCCAACCAAAAAAAGGAGACTTGGGTTTACATTTGATGGAAAATATGAATGTAGCTCTGCTAGCAAAGACAGGATGCGAAATATGCAAAACAAATATCAGTATTTGGCAAAAGCTCTTATCAAAGAAATAATTGAAATCAAGTTTCTTTGAAAAAACGACCCCAAAGATCACAGATTCACATTTCTAAAAAAGATTACTCAAGACTAGACCTTTATTGGAAAAAGGTATGTGTTTCAAAATTACAAATGGCTTGTCTGTTAGGTTTGACTTGATCCCTGGATTCTAACTTTGGAAGATTTCAAGCCTACTCCCCTCGACCCCTCATCAGATCTCTCAACTACTCTCAAAGTCTCAGAGTTGATTATTCAGGCCACCAAATCCTGGAATATTCCTGGCTTAGCCTCTCTCTTTCAACAAGATAACATTAATGAAATCCTAAAAATCCCTTTGCCTATTTCCAATCAAGGCTTGGATAGCCTTATCTAGACCAAAACACAGAATGGGATTTTCTCAGTTAAAACTGCCCATCACATTGCTTCCAATCTTGCTCTTCCTTTTAGGGAAGTAACTCCTGATATCCAATGGAGGAAAATTTGGAACCTCGGAATCCACGATTGGCATAAACTCCTTTTATAGAAATTTTTTTGGAATATTCTACCTACAAGAGAGCGCATTAAACGTTTATCCCAAATTTATCCTCCATAAATTGCCCTCTTTGTGATGAAACAGAGGAAACTCTGCTTCATCTTTTTATAGAATGCCCTACATCTAGAATTCTATGGAGTCAGAGCAAATGGCCCTTGAATCTCTCTTCCTTGGGTTTAACCTCAATGAAGGACTGGCTTCAATTCATTTTAAACCCCATGCAAAAACTGGGTCTAACTTCACGGGAAGAGCATCCTTTCAAAGTTTTTTTTTTACCTGATTTTAGATTTTATTTGGAGGCTTCGAAATAACTTGGTTCACAATCAAAATGAGTTATCTCTCCAAAAGATATCACAACAGCTGAATCTCTCTTATTTAGAAAATCTACATGCTTGGAAAGAAAAAATTAGCACCAAAATGGGGGAAAAATAGCAAAATCCTTCTACAAATCAAATTTGTATATCTTTTGATGCAGTGGTTAGAAACTCCTTTTCTTTGGTCTCAGCAGTAAATAGAAATTCAAAAGGGTTAGTCATTCAAATCTGGACTGAGGAAAACCCCACTACTATCCCGATGATGGTGGAAGCTCTTGCAGCAAAATTAACTTTCAAAATGGCAAAATATATCAACTCTCCATCTACCTCTTTAGTTGGAGACTCTCAGTTGGTTATTTCTTCTATCTCTAAAACGGAAGTGGTTTGGCAAATATCCACCATATTGGATGACATTGCAAATTTTTTAAAATCCCACATTGGCTGGAGCTTTGACAAAATTGATCGATCACAAAATCAACTTGTACATTCAATTGCGCAATGAAACTCTCGTGTTTGATAGCATTCCAATATATATTATTCCTTCTAGTATTTTACTTATAGACAGTGGAAAAGACCCTCTTTTTTAATATATGCATGCTTTCTTAGGGGGAAAAAAAAAAACTCGTTCTCCACATTTTTGTTTATTCATTCTCCCCCACGTCTCTCTCTCTCTCTCTCTCTCTCTCTACACACACACACACAAACACAGACACAGACACACGAATACAAGTCAGTATCTAAAAAAACAAATTAAGAGGGTTTTGATTAATAAAACAGTTCATATGAATATTTTGTTTAGACGTCCCCACTCTTTTATTCATCTTAAATCCTTACTTTTCTTCATGTCGTCAGCCTGATGTACTTTATACATACAACTATAGTTGTAAATATGAATCGGTCCTTGCTGTTATCATAAACTAGAATGGCTGCCCCTATGCGGGACGCCGCTGACAGTGGAGGAAGACCAATCTCTTCAGTACACAAAGGGTGTCAACACAAGGTTCTCAACTCAACTTGCCTAATAATTTGTTTGCGTATTTGATACTTGCATTCTTACAAATTATTCAGTCACCAGTCATTGAAATAAGGGGGTTAATATGTCAGGACGAAAAGCCCATGAAGAGGAAGAAGCCCTTTTCTGAATTTCGGAGAGATGGGTAAAAGCTATAAAAATCAATTTGCAGATCTCTGCCTCATCCATTTTGTAGCCGACCACTTTTCCCCAGCTAGCACCTCACATCCTCCATGTATGCTACTTGGATCTGACTGTCCATCTAGACCCTGAGAGGAGCAACCAAGGGAAAAAGAAGACAGATTTGAATTTGGTCCATTCACTGAGGGCACATTGAGCAATGCAAGCCCTACATCATTTACATTTTACCACTTCAAATATCATAAATATGTAGGCAAATAAGAGGTAAACAGTAAACTATCTATCTTTCACAAGATATAAAGATGCACAAATTAACAATTAACATTAAGAAAACAAACCATGCTCCAAAAAAGTACTGCATCTCCTTTAATCGGTTTAACAGACAACCCTTTAACCATCTTCCCACCACAGCTACACTCACCCGTACCAGCCTGAGAATTATCAATCAAAATTTCAAACAGAATTATTTCAAGAAAACCTTTTTTCCTTCTCTGATAAATATGAAACAAAACTTTCAAGAACATAATAATTCTTGCAGAGACAAGGATGGAAAGAAAATCAATAATCAAGAATTACAGGTTATTTACCCCAAAAAAAAAAATGGCAGGATTCAGGAAGCGATAGGTACTACTATATCAACAAGATCATCACACAGGTAGCATCTATGACAGCAATAGATGCCCATCACCATTAATAAACAAAATTTCAATTTCCACATGGTTAAGATCACCAAAAATTACCTGATCATCAACTCTGATAACACAAAACTATGCTCACAGGGGTTTACCAAAAAGGAATCACAATATTTGGACATGACTCATTAAGATAACATATCTCTTTGGTATCTTGTCAAGTACCGGAACTGGAAACAATAAATTTCTCTACCAGACTGGTGATTCCAGCATTTGCAGTTCCATATTGGTCCACTTACCAAAGCATTTTATTGAAGAACTCTTCTCAGGAAGAACGCTTTGAGATCTTTCTAGTGCTGGAAGCCAGTTGTCTTCCATAAATTTTCAATGACGAAAAACACACTTACAAAAAAAATGTCCAATTTCTCGATTATTAATACTTTACCACCAATATTACAGATGATAATAATTTATGACCATATTTTGTTTTAAAGAAGAGACTAGTGAGCATAGGAAAAAAAAAAATAAGATGAAATCATGCAGTAATCTTGGGCCCTTGCTAATAAAGCTTTGCTAAACAATAGTGAGTGGATCTGGCAGAAATGTTGATGTGTGAGAACTTTGCAGAAACAAAGAACTATGGAGGGTATAATAGAAGTTTCACTTTCTTTCATTTATCAGTACTTCTATGTATGTGCATAAATCCATGAATAGGCCCAATACAGACTACCTTACAGTCCCGCACAAGGGCAGACCTAGTAATTCAATTTTTATTTTCGGAGAATGTATTAACTATCTATACATAAAGTGCTTTCCTTTTTCTTGCATTATACGGTTAGGAAGTGATCATGTATAAGAATAAACTACACCTTCCAATCTGTCCAAATGCCTCTGTTGAACAAATATTAACAGAGCATAAACACAACTGCCTAGGCAATCAGGTGCTAAATGAAACCAGGGCAATCAATCCTCAAGAAACCATAAGTAGATGCCTGGCTAATGTCCAGATGTTGAACTCTTACCAAGTAGACAAACACAAAATGTATATAACGAGAATATATTAATAATGAAATTTATTTATTCAAATGAATAACATTGGAATCATGCCACCTAGAGGCAAAAACATTAGATGCATTTGGCCTGAAACTTCTAAAGAAAGAAACAGAAACTCAAGACCCAAGACCCAAGACCGTGATAAACTTTTCTACATTTTTATAATCTCCATGACTTGCAAGTATCAAGAAGCCTTGTAACCGTCTCTATCCCACTTCATTCATTTTGTCTCATACGCAACAAAGAACCATTCTCCTGGTAACCATCTCGACTAAACTGGTAAATGTGAAAACCAGTCAATTAGGTAGCAAGTACATTTTCCCTAGAAAAGTCATTTCCCTTCACAGATCCAGGACTCCCAAGTTCCCAAATCCCAAAGCCACAACTTGATATATGTGAATAATCAAGATGATCACTGTTCATGATTCTTTTATCTTCCAAGGTTTTCGGTTTAATGTAATCCAACATTAACAAGGTTTTTTTATGACATGGAACCTTGCCAAGACAAGGTGTAACAATCCAAGAGGGGCCCAAGCCACATCTAGGTCCATACTCCAAAAGAACTAGTCAAGCCTTACAATTAGAGCCCCTTGGAATCCTTCTAAAGGACTTGAACTTCTCCATACCAAGCAATGTGGAATCGCATTTACCACCATCCTATATGCAATTGCACAATCTCCCCCCTTAAATTCCAAACATCTTTATTGGGTCATTCCTTCATAATTGGTACTACTCAAGTCCTAGGCTCAAGTCCCACACTTCTAGTTGGGATTGACTTTGATACCATATATAACAATCTAAGCAAAGCTCAAGCCACATTTAGGCCTATTCTCCAAAAGGATTAGTCAAGATTACAATTGGAGCTCCATGCAATCATTATGGGCTTGAGCTTCTCCCTCTCAAGCAGGGGCGGCTCAATACAAATTGAGGCTTAAGGCAAATTTTAAGTAAATCATTCTTAATTATAATACAATAAAATATAAATTATTATATTGAATATTTTTTAAAGTTTTCAAAAAATGAGGCTTTATTTAAAATATTTAAATAAAATTTTATGAATTTATATTTAATACAACAATTTAAAATGAGGCTTCATTGTAAATTTTGTGCCTCAATTTGGCAAGATCTTCGAAAAAATTCTTTAAAAATATAATTATTCATTGAATTAAATATTAAATTTAGGCCTCATTAGGATGTTGAGATGAGAAATCTATGAATGGTAATGAAATAGTTTGAGTTAAGATGTTTTATGGGGTTTTGGAAAAGGAGTGAGAAAAAAGTTGAATAAAACAATTATAGAGTTAAAATATTGTTATAATATAATTTTTTTAGTATTATTTTTGTTTTGGGATTTAAAAAAGTTGAATTGTTTTTTATATTTTGTTTGGAAGTTTGGGAAAGTCGTAATGATTAGATAAAAAATTTGAAATGTTGAAAATTTGAAATTGAAAAGTGTGTTTGAGTAGTGTTTGGATGTTGAGATGAGATGAGATGGGTTGAGACAATCTTTTTTTTTTATAGGTAATCAAAGATATTATTTTTTTGATGAAAAAAAAAAAGGCAAAGCCCAGGTAATCAAAGATATTATATTCATAGAAATAGGCAAAGCTCAGGTACACAGGAAGTATACATGAAAAATGCCTAGCTAGTGGTACAATGAAAAGAAGAAGGTCATGGACACTTAGTCTGTTACAAACTATGGCCTCCACCCATAAGAACAATGACTTATAAAAGAAAGCTTTTAGCTCATCCATTGTTCTCTCTTGATCGTCGAAACTTCTAGCATTTCTCTCCCTTCAAATGCACCAACACATGCATATTGGCAATCTCCAAATTGCCGCAACTTGTGAATTGCCGTATAGTCCTCTCCAACTTGCGAGGAAATCCACCAATCTACAAGGCATAACCCAAGCCAATCCAACTCTTGAGGAAAAATCATCCCACATGATCCTGGCCACCTCACAGTGTAAAAGCAAATGATCCATTGACTCTCCATGCTTTCTGCACATGCAACACCAATCTAGCACAATTACCTGTCGTTTCCACAAATTATCAGTAGTGAAGATCTTGTCCAAAGATGCTGTCCAAACAAAAAAAGCTGCTTTTGAAGGAGTTTTCGTCTGTCATATGCTCTTCCACGGGAACACAGACATTCTTGAGTTCATAAGCACTTGATAAAAGGAACTGACAGATAAAATACCTTTCTTAGAATGACTCCAATGCATCTTGTCTCCTATACTCCCTGAGATAGTAGTGGAATATAAAGCGGCAAGGAACTCAGTAATAGGCTCTAACTCCCAATATTGGGTTGCCCTAATGAAATCAATATTCCATTGAGAGGAGCCATTTGAAAATACCATACGATCGGCGATCGTTGCCTCCTTATCTCTAGTGAGCACAAAGATAGTGAGGAAGGTGTCTCGTAGACAAAGGTTACCACACCATTTATCCAACCAAAAACTGACCCTAGAGCCATCACCCACCACAAAATGTTCATGGCCTCGAAAGATCTCCCAAAGACTCCTAATATTTTTCCACAACCCCACTCCATGAGTGCCTCGTACCTCATTTGAGCACCATCCTCCCCAAACTTCCCCAAACCGTGAATCTATAATTTCCCCAATCTCAACTTCCAAACGGGGCCTTAGTATCATGGGGCCTTCCACATTTTGTTTTATAAGTAATAATTTTACTAATGAGAATAGGCATAGCCCAAGTACACAGCAAGGGTTGAAACTTAGTTAAGAGAATTCTTTGGAAACAAGAAAATAAAAAAAAAAAAATCTAGACCATTGCACACATTGAAAAATATAAAAATTATTTAATGAAATGGTTTTCATATATTTTAATTTTTTTTTTTTTTCCAAAAAAGCATCTTCACTTTAATTTTGGGACCCTTGCCCTGGGCCTTAGGCAATGGCCTAAGTGACCTTACCCTTGAGCCGGCCCTACTCTCAAGCAATGTGGGATCCCATTCCCAAGCAAGAGAGTAAACCTGAACACATGATGCCACCAGCCCAAACCATGCATCAAGTAATCCAGAAGAATTGCTAGCACGGAATCAAACCCAAAATACCTGAACCATCTTATCCCATCCTCGTCCCTTGATCACTAGGTTGAATCCTTAACAGGTAAAAAAAACTTCTAACAAAACTAAAGTGTGCTTGCCATTCTTCCTTTTATGGTCAGTATCCACATACACCTCAAGGCATGTGGGATTGTCTATTAAATATCACATATGCATGTGCAAATTTGAAGGAAGAAAAAGGAATCATAGAATGACTTGTGTCAACCACCTGCAGGACCACCTAGGTACCAAAGTTATACTCTCAGTTCAGCGAGTTTTGCCCAAGTATTTTCTTTTGAACAAGGGACTTCCTAGTAGTAGTTCCTAATGGACCCATGATTAAATAAATTATGCATATATTCAGATGAAGAAAATTTCAGGGCATATTTGGTTATTTAAGAAAATTTTAGGGCATATTTCAGAGCACTTTATGAAGAAAAAGCAAAAAACTGTGGTTCACTTGTCTGGTTGGTAACAGTGGAAAATGTTTTATAACAAAAGGAGGAAAATGGCTCAAATGTGAACTATAGTGGATGTTGGAATTTTTTCTGAAAATGAAAAACTTGAAAAAGGTGCCCAATACTTGAAGCACATGCGCTTAAAAATACAAATAATAACTTGAAGCACTTATGGTCTAACATTCATCTATATAATGAAAAATAAATAAATGTTAAGCATGAAATTTTAAAAGGTAATTACCAAAGGGAAATATGTTTCTCCTCCTTCAACATTGTCACTTAAATACATGAGGATTGTTGCTATTCGCTGACCACCTCGCTTCACATTGAACTGACAAAAAAAAAAAAACGAAAAAAGATTTTGTTTCCTTTCCAGAAAATGACTTAAATACAACATATATGAGCAATAATTGCTACAGAATAGATTCCAATAGTCACAAAGACAGGTAAATAACTTACAGTATCAGAAAAGTAGTCATGGTGGGGTTTGTAAAACTGAGTCTTCTCATACCTGCGCTGCTGCAGATGTTAGCCTTGGTACTGAAACCTATAAGTATTTCTGTTCATAAAGAATACATTACTAGGATGCAGATTATATTCCCACCTTAACACTTGTATGAGCTCACCATTTTCTACTGGTACTTGAGAATAGATAGATATTCGTTTTTCAATTGCCTGATTATGCAAGAAAGAGACAATTTTAGTACAGCACTCAATTACAGGTCTCCAACAAAAAGTGAGATCCACCTCAATTGGTACAGCTTAGGAAATAAAATTGTATGTATGTCCAACTCATAAGAGTACATGTAAATTATATCATTGAAAATCTCTCCCTACTCCCTCTCTCTATGACACACAAGTGCAAACAATCCCCTCAGCCTCCCCATGACTTAAAAAAGAAAAGAAAAAAGAGCGAAAGAAAAGAAAATAAAGGTTGAATGTGGGATTTTAATCTTAATCATGTTTTAGTAGTTCTTATCAAAATGTTCCTTTGTGATCAACACTGAAATGAGGTAACACTTATCAATGGGTCAGGCCCAGATATCAAATGCAAAGGGGCCAACTTCAAAATTTTACTCCATTTACAAACAGCAGGCACAAGGGTAGAAACAATGCTTGTATACGTGTGTGTTGGGTTCCATGAAAAGGCATCAAGTTGGGCCACATATTCCTCCAGGAGATGGCAACCACCATAAAACATACCTCTAAATAGCTGATTGTCCCTGTACAGTTTTGAGTTGCTCCATGTCGAACAAGGGTAAGAAATCAAACATAAAACTTTTAAATCACATATTTCTATTACATGCTCCTGAACCCCAATTGCTCAAGTATATACACCAGCAAATGCCTTATTTAATGAAGAGTGCATTTGCTTCAAATGCCATACCTCAATATGATGTCAAAACAGCAACAGCCAAGGCAAACAAACTTGTTGGTATTATGTACAGAAAAACAATGTCAACCCCAACAGCCAAAACAATCAATAATGTCTATAGCAACAGGGCCACAAACATAGTGTTTATTACAAGCATTTGGTATCCTGTAGAGCATCCATGAATTGAGCACCAATATTATAGTCAGAGAAGTAAAAAAATAAACTAACCTGTATCATTGGATACTTCTTTTCTTCAGGACTCAAAAACATACCAGAGCTAGTCCTAACATCACTTTTAATTCCCTGAAAAAAGGCAGGCACACTTCAGATTGCAAGTTAAACGAAAAATGTTCTCTTCAGGCAAGCAAACGTTTCATATCAAGAGCTCTATGTTTGATCATGATTGGATGATGATAAAACACTCTTACAGGGAATTTTTTTTTTTTTTTACAGAACATTTTCGCATTCCCCAGAATCCCCTCGATAGTCCTTTGCGTTCTCAGGTTTGTTTGTAAAGAAGTTATAGGAATCTACATGCCAGCCATTCAGATTACCAAAACACTGTGTTTTCATAGTAATGTTGATTTGCATGAAAGGGTTTGGGTATCCCCATTCCACGGCAAGGTAATGTGACAGTTTCAGATTAATTACATCAATACACTCAAATTTCTAAGCTTAACAAAAGTAAGGCAACCTCATCTCAGTTTTATGGATTTATGATGGAACAAAATTTATTTTGTTGTATTTATGCCGCTGAAGCCCATTCAGACATGCCAATGGATGATGCTATGTTTGTGATATTATGGTTTTGTTTAAGACAACTGACTTTTTAATTCAGTGCATGATTTAGGTATTCAAGTAACATTTCTTTATTTTTGATAAATAAGAAACTTTATTGATCGAATGAAACTAGGTGAAGCCAATGTACACAAGAAGTATACAAAAAAGACACCTAATTACATACTAGAAGGCTGAAAAGAAAACAAAAACTCATGAACATTCCCTCCCTTTGGTACAATAGGTATTCACATAACATAAGTTATTCTGTGATTTGAACTTTTGTGGGTTTTCTTTTTCCTTTTCATGAGTAAGCTTTTGTGGTATTTATTATTTTCTTTCCCTTGGGTCCCATTTTTATCCAGTTTTTGTGACACTAAATAATTTGTAATGGACTCTCAGGAATATTCCAGATGCAAGGATCTCAAGTTCCAGGAAAGCTTGTCAGATTTTTAACCAAACCAAATGTGGGCATCATTACATTTATAGGCATCCATATTGTAAACATTTCATTCCTATATTTCTAGATGCCAGGAAACATATTGAATCTCCTGAACCAAATTCTTAAGCATTGTTTGCCAAAGAATTCACGAGATTTCAAATTTTTTGATATTTTCTTCATATTTGGTCAATGTAAAGTTTTAAGTATAACTATCAGATCAGTATGAACTGAAACAAGGATTAACAACCTGAAGTTCTGTAAATAAGTTTCTTTTTTCGATAGGTGAAGTTCTGTAAATAAGTTGAAAGCTATCTGCTATCAATGCATCTTTTTTGCTAGCCAAGTTGAACAAATCTGAGAAGACCATTTAAGAGATGAATCACTATGGCATTGATCATACTGAAATTATATTTTTGTTCCTTCTCCCACCCCATATCTAATGTACCATGAGAATTACCCGCCAAACCCTTCGAATGTTCTTTCATAACCCCAACCCACAACTCCAAGTCACCTCATTTGAGCACTAGCATCCAACCACCACCATTCATGGCCAATTTCAGATTTGCATCCACTTGCCACAGGATATCTATTTCATTAGCATAGCGCCACAGCCATTTCCCATAAGGGCTCTGTTGAAGGTAACTAAGTAAATGCGTGTTAACCCCCATTCACTGCCACCTGGTGTGAATTAGCTGTCGGTGTGAACTAACCACCTAGCAGTATGTTACTAAACAAAGATACAAGTATAGATAGGAAAGTATGCTTTTATATAACACTCTTGCAACATAGCGTTCAATCAATCATACAAAAATGATGGCCACTGGGTAAAATAAACAGGTCAAGGAATGTTACTCAACCAATGAGTTTTCCTCTTCTATTTCAACACCAAAACAGTTTTTTCCCTTCTCTATTAGAAACTCTAAAGTACCTAATCTACCTTTTCTGCAATTGAACCCTAACTGTAGCTCTCACTAAACCCAACAAGCTGCTGCAACAAATTAATCCTACCAACTTTTAAGCACTAGACTGTCTTACAAGAAACTAGCCTAAAGTTCCTCTCTTGCAATCAATTGTCAGCTTCAGTATCAAATCTAAAAGAGAGAACGGGACTGTAAATCATGAGACGAAATCACACAACAGAGGAACTATCAAATAGCTTATAGAGAGATGGGAGTATGACAATATTAAAGAACAATAAAAGACTAATTTGAAGGAGAAGAAGGAAGGAAACTATCTCTACCTTCCCAGTTTTCGTATCCACTACAGTAGAAATTTGAAGTCGGGGGAGGGCTATAGCTCTAAGATAGTCACATTCCTGTAAATACCAACAAATTTTCAACTTTATATTACCACTTGTATCTTCATCCACAATTGTTAAAAGAACATCTTTAAACTATTCAAGAATCAAGCAGAGAATATTTTAAGTTCCACCAAGGTTTCAAACTTGTTGCCAACTTGCATTTGTGCACTCAGCCACTGCTGGCTTGAGATCAATCGTCCTAATTGAGAGCTTCTATCCATACAGAGGAAGACAATTTTTGTTATGGTTGTTTATATGTCAAGCTATGGAAAACAACTTTTAGATAACCCACATTACAAGGTAGCAAGAAGTAGCATACACTACACTAACTAGAAATTACACGTAAAATCGAAATATGTGGCGTAGCTCGTAATTATGCTGTCCACAATGTTTGGAAGTGTATGAAGTAGAGGAAGTCTTAATGTGGTCCACATTTTATGCTTGTTGCTTTTTGCTAGTACAAGTTCTTCTAAAATACTCCACATTTATACTCATCGTACTATTTAACCAAATTCAGCACTTGCATTTTGCAAGACAACAAATAGTTATTCGGCTCTAAAAAATCAATTGATTATATTCAGACTCCATATTTCCGGTTTGCTGAAAAGCACTATAGCAGCCAAAACCCCGAGCTCATTTAAATACCTAAAGAGCCAGGGATAATCATGCAAACAATAGAAGCCACTCCAAAATAGCACATACAGTTACCTCATTGCTCAAAAAATTATGAAGTAAAATTATTCGAGGTGACCAGCTCATTATTTCAGGTTTGACCTGCATCAAAAAGAAAGAAAAAAATATATAAGGGAATAGGAGGCTTGAGCATTAAAGTTTCCTAAAAGTAGAAACGTCATATCATTGAAATAGATTGGTGTTGTATGTGCAGACAGGGCAAGGAATTTATAGACCACCTTTAACTCCATAGTGAGATTGCTAGAGCCTTGTGGAATGACTGCTTCACTAAAGTTTGGTTGGCTTTGTTTATGCCCAAAATGGCAGTAGACTTTATTGCAAATTAGAGACAGTTGGTTATATGGTGGCACTAAGATTGAAGCAGTATGGAAGATGGTCCATACCTGTTTAGTATAATGTATTTGAAGTGAAATGAATGATACAAAATTTTGAGAGCTTGTGCAGACAATGGAAGGACTTAAAACTTTCTTCTTTAATACTATGTTCCTTTGGGCAGCCACTCTAGAATTTAAGATGCTGAGTTTTTATGATTTCCTTTTATCTTTTTCTATTTCTAATTAGGTATTCATCTCCTATATAATGGACTATGTATTTTGCATCTTTTAATAAAATACTCGATTGTTACCAAAAGAAGAATTTATTTCAATGACAAACTAATTTGAGAGTAAAACGTTTCATATAATTCTGACATATCAAAACCAAATATATGCTGGTTAGAAAAATAGATAAGGGGGAGAGATAGAGTAACCCAAGACAGATTAATCATATTGCATATCACTGGAATTTGAAAGATACAAGGTTTCCATTTTATAAACTCATATATGCACCAAGTATAGTTTTCATCCTTGACAGAACATGATCATTTAGGATCATGTAGGCAGGGTTTCCATGCTGAACTAATAATAGTGTCAAGTATGCTTTAAAAATTTACTATTTCAAAATGCAAATAATCAAGAGTAAAACTGAATCTGTCACAGTGTTGGTAAAAGCACACTTGAGCGCAAAGCACAAAGTGCCAAAACCAAAGCGCTTCACTAACCAAAGTGAAAATGTATTTATAAAGGTGCGCTTTTTTGCACTTTTAGTGTAAGCTTCAAAGGAAAAAAAGTGCACTTCTGTAATTTTTTAAAATATATATATATATATATATCAGTTCAAGACCCAAAAACTTAAGTAAGCAAATCTTCTTAAGTATTTAGTTTGATATTGAAGATCGTTTACCCGTCATGGCACCACATGCTGTCACATGTGATGTGTATACTTAAGTTGGTTTTCTAGATGGATTGATATTTCATTTTTTATGTTAGCAAAGAAGTCAATATCTACAATTCTTGAGCCTTTTTGGTCATGGCACTTTTTAATATATTTTTTTATTGAAACATGTATTTTTATTTGATTATGGCTATCAAATATCATAGATATATATATATATTTAGCAATAAATAAGAGAATTATATTAAATTTTATGTTTAAATGTAACGAAATTAGTTGAGTACTTGATTTATATGTTGCAAAATACTCTAATAAATTGAGTTAATAGGCTAAATAACCATCTTTGCTTCTTTTTTTATGGGTTTTTTTTTTTTTAATTGTACATCATCTTTAAAAATGTGCTCTTTGGTTCAATCAGGCACAAAGCGCAGAGGCTCTAAATGGCATTTGTGCTTAAGTGCTCCCAGTGCTTTTACCAGCATTCATTTTTCCTCCATATACCCCCCAACCATCTTTGTACATAAGATATAGGAAATTTAAAATTCAACGCTAATAACAAAATTATGAGCTTACAAATCCAAGACGTAAAATTCTTGCTTCCTTGTCATTATCCCAGAGGGGAATACCTGAAAATTGTAAAAATGTAATAGATCAGAGCATGCGTACTCCCAAACTCCACTAAATCTTTTTTATGCATAAAAAAACTCAATACTACTCTATGCTAAGAAATGAAAAGAAATGGGAGAGAGAGAATGACCACTCGTTCAACAAATCCACAGATGCAATGAACTTAGAATACAATGAAATCAAAATTCATTATCAAAAACTCACTTTTAGGAACAAAAATAATGGTTAGGAAGCATGCCAACCTCTGGGCAGGTGAAGATAGCCATCATTCTGATGTCCCTGCAATCTTCTAAACGATGGAACCTCTGTGCCCATAAAGGATATGATTCACAAATATCAGCAGCAAAGTTATTTTTTTAGTATAAACAGCATTAATCAAAAATAAAAATTTTGGAGGTTGATGAATAGCATATTGTTAACACTAAGCTCCTCAACAAAATCTTTCAAGAGTTGTTTAGAAAAAACAAACTTTTTTCTAGAGTTGATTGAGATGACTCTAATGCCCTTACAGTTATCATAAAATCTTTGTGATGTAACAACAGTTATTTATAATATCAAGCTTATCACTTCATTTGTGAAGTTAAATACAAAATTTGCTTATCGACACCTATTAGTTTCAAAGCCACACTTTATTTCATAGAATGGCTGCTTACTTCCCTGGATTAAAGATATCTGAATCCAAAAAAAGAATGTCAATAAATTGTCAAATATCATCAATCTCCAGCAAACTTCAGCATCTGTGCTTCTTCCTTCCATTTACTGACTTAAGTTTCTCATCTTCTAATCATATGTGCTACCTAGTTAAAGTGAAGTGATCCTCTTACAAGTATAGTTTGCTTTTTTATATAAGTACAAGTATAGGTTACCAACGTAATTTCCAGTCAAATCTCATTCCTACCCACAAATACTAGATAATTGCCTGCAAACCTAGGATGCACGAATCAAGATTTCCCTAACATACATTTCTTATTGACTTTTCAACTTACCATATAATTAGATGTTATGATCCCAAGTGTTAAAGACTTAACCAAATCAGTATCCAATAGCGTTCGGGATTTTGGATCATTGGTTGGGCCTTTAACAATTGGTATCAAAGTAGGGACTACGTCATGTCTTCAAGTCACAAAGGGGGCGATATTTAGGCTGGATTAAAATGTCTTGGTGCTATACATGGTAATGGTGTTAAGTCATTGAATAATGATAGATGAGTGAAACAGCCAAAAGGGAAAGGGCTACCACTAAATCAATGTTGATAACGTAGTCCGCCTTGGACATCAGGTTGAAAGCATAGTGGAATGTTATGATCCTAAAGTTGGC
This sequence comes from Carya illinoinensis, assembly GCF_018687715.1. NCBI lineage: Eukaryota > Viridiplantae > Streptophyta > Magnoliopsida > Fagales > Juglandaceae > Carya > Carya illinoinensis. The sequence continues at coordinate 16,887,449 of NC_056753.1, read as the reverse complement.
TTAACCAAATCATTATCTAACTGTCCTAAGGCTTTTGTCAATGGTCATACCTTTAATATTATTTGATAGAGAGCATTTTTTTATAGGTAAATAATTATACGCAGGGCCAGCTCTTCCATGAGGCAACTTAGGCAATTGCCTAAGGCCCCTAGTGGAAGAAGGCCCAAAAAAAATTCTAAGTAAAATTAATTAAAAAGAAAAAAATACCTAATTAAAAAAAAAAATTAACTCAATGATAAAACATCAAAAATATCAAATAGATATTATGTCATTACTAGTTTTAAAAAGTATCCTCACGTAATAATTATCTCTCATACTCTCCTTATAAAAATACACTTCTCCTTTGTCATTATTAGTTTAATATATAATGTGAAAATTATAAATTGCAAAATCTATTCATAAAAACTTTTTGTATTATCCTTTGAAGAGGCAAGGGCCAAAATTTTCCCAAATGCATAGATTGTTTATAGAACTTTATTGAAAATAATGATTATAATTGCTTCTAAGGCCCCGTATAGATTTGAAAAGCATTTCATTTTACTTTATTTCATCATTACAACTTTTCAAAATTCTCGCACAAAATATAATAAACAATTCAAAATTTTCAAATCTCAATTCAACATTTTCAAATCCCAAAACAATAATAATATTAAAAAATAATATTCTAACAATATTTTATTTAACTTTTATCTTACATCTTTCATCTAAAACTATCTCATCTCATCTCATCTCTGAATTCAAACTAGTCCTAAGAGTCTAGAGCATGTCTTGTAAAATTAAATTAGATCAAATCCTCTCTAAACTGATAATTTTCTAATAAGATTAAGTCGATTATTAGTTGAAAATGTGATATAAAATTCTAATCACTAATTTACTTTGCAAAAAGATAGGAATTATTTTTAAATAAAAAAGTAATGTAAAAATTAAATTTAAAATTATTTTATTTTTTTTAAATAAAAAAAAAAAAAAAACTTTGCTCAAAATTTCCGCCTTAGGCCTACAACATATTGAGCCGGCCCAGATTATACGATAGAGAACATGTAAAACAGAATAGATAGAATGCCAAGAAATATACCATAGGAATCTTCCAACCTTCGTATGAATGCTAATTGAAACAAAGCACCTGCAATTCCAAAACAACAAACAACACGTCAGTACAATTACGTTAGCATAGAGCTCTAAATTGTTAAGAGAAGTAGAGCATGGAAATTTTAGAGATTACTTCACTCGGAGGACTAAGATCGATTGATCAGGGCTTTGACAAACTAAGTATTAATGTAAAAAAATAAATGAAAGAAAGAAAAAATAGATTTAGTCAGCTACCTATAATCATTCCGACTGTGACGAGTGTTAGCAGGCCGAACACGATCTTCATGGTCGCCACAGCCATGGCTCGGAATTTTGGATTTTTGGTTTACAGTGGGAGACAAACGTGTTGTCTGGTGAGAGAGAGAGGGCTCCGCGTCCGCCACTGACTTCGGCACATGGCTTCGTTGAATGTTTTTTATTTACCTACCAGTTTTTTATTTTTTTTTTCTTGTTTTCTAAGTGGTAAGAAGAGTCAACGTCCACCATCAATAATCCCCACCCTGTAATCCATAATCCCTTAAAACTAATAAAGAACGTGTCAATCAATAACATTTCATTTGAAAATCTTAATTTAAAAAATAAACAAATAATAATTTAGAAAATAATAATAATAATAGAAATTATTTTTAAAATATAGATTAGAAAGATAAGTTTGTGTCGAAAAGAACATTGTTAATGAATTATACATATGTAAAGAATAATTTTGATGAATGTAAGAAAAATTTAAATTTTGACTATTTCATTTATATAAGTCTCCACATTGGAATACCTATTTTTTATTATATAATAATAAAATAATATAAGATAAATTTAACTCTAATTATTCACATTAAATCTCCACTTTAGATATTCATTTATTTATTATATAATAATGAGTAATTAATAATTTAAAAAATATTTAATTTTTTTAAGCATTAATTTATTTTATTTATCGTATTTTAATTATTAATCATTAGTTTATTTTATTTTATCACATTTCGCTAGAAATTTATGAAAGTTTATAGATGTAGATAGAGAAAAGAGAGAGAATTATAACCAAATAATAAAATAAGATTTACTCCTTATACAGTATAGACCAAATTTAATCTTTTCTTTATTGATACTGTAGCTAAAAGACTAAAAGCTACAAATTTTATTAATAGATAATCCATTGCAAGTGTGTTTGATACCTAATAGTCAAAAAGTACAATATATTTTAAAAATACATAACCCGATGAGAATGCTCTGATAATGTCATGACAGCTTATGTATTTTTTTTTTTCAAAACCTATAATTTTTTAAAAATGAATATTATGAAATTTCAATTATTTTTCTCTCAAATTTTTATATTATTTTCTAAACGAAATCTAAATTTCCCACAAGTCCATGAAGTGTGAGTTCTCTTTCCTTAGTAAGAATCGACAGAATTTATAAAAGCATTATCATTGAATTAGGCATCCTCTAACAAAGTTAAAACTTTGCCTGATAAAACTTAAAAAACACTTGTATTGGACTAGGCAAATCCAAATCAAATGCTTTGAGTTACAGGATTTTGCAACCTTGGGTCATATTTAACATGTTACGATAACTCAGTTATATTTTTATTTTATTATTTTATTTCACACCATAACAGTCTGAACCTCTCTCTTCCATTTCCTAGCATGTTCTCTCCGTTTCTCTCTTCCATTTCTTGATTTTGCTCCTTAGTTCCCGTCATCTAAAGTTTGATTGTTATCTTCCTCTCTGTTTCAGCTTAGCTCAAGAACATTCGACAGCAACAACTCTCGGTATAGTAATATTAGAATAATATAAGGTTATTCCACAAAGCAAAAAACTAAACAAAGTGCCAAGGTAAAATGAGTGCTGGACCAAAATTTTGGAAAGATTAATATATTTGGGAAAACATAAAAGTTTGAGAATTTGTGTGGTAAGGGTTAATATATAAAAAAATCTAATTGCAAGCATAACTGCGTATTAATATGTATACCAATTTAATGTGATTGGTTAAAAATTAAATTTTATTAAAAATAATGCTAATTTAAATTTTAAATATAAAGAAATCAGTATTAATATGTAGATTAATACGTGACTTTGTTTGTACGTAGTAAAACTTTAAATATATTCGGTTTTGCTTTTCATTAAAGTCAAATTACTCTTTGTTTTATTAGATTTTTAACTCCTTATAATTTTAAGAAAGATCAAAATCCATTAGTAGCATTACATTAGCAACAAAACTCTGCTCAACGATGTGTGCGCCCACATGTATAAAACATTAAAAAATATATATACTAAAATAATATATAAAAACATTTTAAAGCCAAATGAAACCAAAATTTAAATAAAGAAATCCCACAAAAAAATACAAAAATTATATTAAATACAAACGTAGCTGAAAAGGAGGGAGGCCAAGGTGTGTTTTTTTTTTTAATTTTTAATTTATTTTTTTCCTTATTTTTTAATTTTGGACATATTTAATTTTTTTTTTCTATATTAGTCTTTAAAGCTTTTAGATTTTTATACGCGTAGCTTGTGAAATTATACGTGTTGAGTTGTGATTGGTGTTATGTGTCGTTACTGTTTGGAATTTTGACGAATAGATCGATCTGATTTTTCTTAAACCACGTAGTGTTAAAAATCTAATTAAAAAAAATGAATTTTAGTAATTTGAATTCAATTTGTATGACAAATACACTGTTAGCAATCTGGCCGCCAACTGCTCAAACCATTTTCCTCTTCATATTTCTTTGCAAACTCTGGATGGAAATAGGAATAAGAGGATATTTAGACATGAAGTTAGTTGGGCTAAAATAGAAGGTTATAACCAAGTAATTCAAGGTGCATGGTCTGGTACTTTGAGCTCCTCTAATCTGTTAACAGAAGCTACTGCTGGGATAAGAAGATGTCAACAGAGTTTAAAGCAATGGAGTCAGGATTTTCATAAAAGTCAGGGAAAGTTTATCAAATCAATGCTTGATTTGATCAAGAGCTTACAAGAGACTAATGATGGTAGCCTTAAAAATACAATTAAACAGCTTTAGAAGGAGGTGGAGCAATTACTAGAAGAGGCAGACACAAAATGGAAACAAAAGGCTAAACTACTGTGGCTGAGTAAAGGGCTAAACAAATGTGGGACAAGAACACAAAAGTATTTACATAACTGTGCTAGCCAAAAGATGAAAACCAACACAATTTTGAGCATTAATGATCGGAAAGACTATACCTCTTTTAGGCAACAGAAATTAGTCACATATTCCAAAATTTCTACCAGGAGGAAATGAATATTACTCTTACCCAAGATTTCTCTACAATGGAAGTGAAGGAAGCTATATTCACCATAAACCCCCTAGACTCTCCCTAGTCTTGACTCTTGATGGTTTTACTTAGGGCTGAGCAAAACTCCAACTATTTGACTCCAACCCCAACTCTGCTTGGGCTCTAATAAGTCGGAGTCGGAGTTAGATTTTTTTTTTTTCCTCAAAAAAATTGGAATCGAAGGTGTCAGTGTACCAACGCCGCTTTGGCTCTGACTTTGACTGTCCAACTCCGGTTCCAACTCCGACTTTGATATTTTACATGTTTTTATAAACATATCTGTATTTTTTATATATTAATTATATATATTTTATATAACAATAACTTATATGGTGCATTAAATACTATTATGAACAAATGTATCTAAAATAATACACTTATACTATAATAACATGTAACATTAATGTACCTAATATACCATGTAGTAGTAACGTATAGAATATATTAATCAATCTATGATTTTATAATAATATGTAGTACTAATAATGTATATGCACTAAACCACTAATGCATAGTAACATATTAACATGTAATACTAATTACTAATGTATAGTAACATGTAATAGTAATATATAATAACTAATGTTTAATAACATTTAATACTAATGTATAACATGTACTAGTAATGTATTATAATAAATGTATAATAACATATAACACTAATGTATAAATATTAAAATATAATCACATCTAATAGTAATCAATCTATAATAACATGTAATACTAATAGTCTATAAGCACTAAGCCACTAATGCGTAAGAACATATTAACATGTAATACTAATTACTAATAATCAATACTAAGAATTACATTTAGTAATAAAAAATATTATAAAAACCATAAATAAAGAAATTTATGATTAAAACAAAGATCAGAATTTGTTTAGAATTTGATTTAGGGTTTAGGAAAAAAAGAACCATACATGTTAGTTGTATTTTTTGTTATAATCAAAAGTGAATTGTTTAGTTTAGATTGTAATTTTTGAAAAAATTGAAATTTGAAAGCCTACACATTTTAAAAAAAAAAAAAAGGTGGCCCAAATATGTAGTTACAAAATAAAAGAAAAAAAAAATGCCTAAAATCTGAATTTGCTCCAACAAATTATAGTCAGAGTCGAAGTGGAGTATTTGTAAGTTAGAGTCAGAGTCGGAGTTGGCCATCTTGGTCAGTGCTTAGGCCTAGTTTTACTGCTGCTTTTTACCAAAACCATTGGGACATAGTGGGTAATGATCCTCACATTGCCCTTATCCCAAAGACAAAAGCCCTATCAAAGGTAACCGAGTTCAAACCAATCAACCTCTGTAATGTGGTTTATAAAATATCTGCAAAGGTCTTGGCCAACAAATTGAAGTCTATACTACTATAAATCATTTCCCCAACTCAGAGTGCTTTTGTTCCTAGCAAGCTCATTACTAACAATGTGATAGTGGTTTTTCAGTCTATGCATACATTGAAAAATAGAATGAAAGGAATAATAATTTATGGCCCTAAAGCTAGACATGAGCAAAGCATATGATGGTTGAATGGAGTTTCTAGAAGGCAGTTATGGAATTGCTTCTAACCCAATGAATCTGCTCTCCCACTCAACATTAACAAGTGCTCCATCTAGCTTCCTGAGAATAGGGCCTTCCTCCCTTCCGTTAGACCAAGAAATGAATTGACCTCAAAATCTTGAGTCTAACTCCTTTTCAATATTTTTTTCCCCTGTAAGGAAAAGAAAAGAAACCCTATGTGACAATTTTGTAAATGTGTGTAGGATTTCAATCTAAGATTCAGACTATGAAAACAAAGCAGACTCTAGGGATGGCGTTGCATTTGCATAGTCTAAATTGTACTCTAAAATACAGTTATTGAGCTTCCCCTACCTATAAGAAGGAGTCTCCCCTTATCTTATTCAACAAAAAATTCTTTAAAAATAGGGTAATAGTTCATAGTTTGCTCTCGGGCCAGTGCACCCCATCTTATTTGGTTGGAAGGACAGATAGTTGAAAGACTTGAAAACGGTAGCCCACTAAAGCAAAAGAACTTCGCAAGGGGGGATTGGGGGCCACAAGATGGGATTTACAAAAAGATGGAATGACCTTATAGTGCAGTGTGCAAAAAGATGGATTTGCAAAGAACTTCACCCTTGTCATTAATAGAACTCCACAGGAAAGCTTCAATCCTTCTAGAGGTATTAGGCAAGATGATCCTTTCTCACCCTTCCTTTTTATCCTAGTTTCATAAGCCTTACCAACCTGTTAAATAAGGATGAAGCAAATGGTTTGACTACTAGCCTCCATTTGGCTAGGGGTCAGATTTTCATTAACCATTTATTTGGCCCCACATTTAAGGTTACTAGATCTAATGAGGCATGTGTCGCTGTGATAATCTTAGGGAAAAAAGTTAGTGTCCTTGACTCTTGCTAATAAGGACAGGTTGACTAGCAATTTTTTTCTTAGAAATTAAGGAGTTGAGAATTAAACAAAATAGAAAATTCTTCAATCAAAAAACTAGTGTCTATGCCTTTGGTGTAGGTTTTATGGCTCATTATTCAAGTTCTAAAGTAGTGTTAACTATGTTGCCTTTGAGGATGGATTCCCAAGTTCAAGGAAATATATTTTTCCCAAGTCTTTTGTAAGGAAATGTTAACATTGACAACTCATTCTTTGGAAGAATCTCAAAATGTTCCAATGTCCATCCAAGACTCTCAACCTCAAGAAACTATTTGTACTAAGAAAACACAATGGGGGTGATAACTTCTCTATAAAGGAAGACAAGCTTCTTGTATCATCATGGCTAAATGTTAGCATTGATGTTGTTCATGGAGCTGGCCAAAAACATCAAACACTTTGGGATTGAGTTACTCCATACTTCCTTGAACACAAGGACTTCCCAACTATAAATGTATGTAGTTCTAACTCTTTAATGAGTCGCTGGTCAAAAATTTAGCAAGTAACCATTAAGTTTTGTTAATGCCCAGCTCAAGTTGAATATCAAAATCGAAGTGGTGTTACCAAGCATGACAAGCAATTAGAACAAGAATGGAGATTTTATATTAAGGAAGAGAAAATGAGATAACTGATATAGAAAGGAAAATTTTCAATTGCAACAATTAGATCAGGACGAGAGAATAATGATAATGGACACAAGTGGGATGACTTAAATACAACAGAAGTATTGACACCAACGACAAGTGGAAATATTTGAAAAGCGAAGATCTAGCAACTAATTGCCAATAGAGACTTTGAGCATCCGTGCAAGTTGATGCACAATGGCAAAACATGCTTGGAGCACTCCAAATGCACAATCTATATTGTTCCTTGTAGATTCTTGAACTACAGCAAAATGGTATTGTGGGTATATACTATCAACAAGGTAGTATGCCATTGTGTAATCGTAACTATTAATTGAGTGATTTATGCAAGAAGCATATCCTTGAGCGAGCTTACTAAATACAAAAGTTATTTACAAGATATCGATATCATTGTGAGACCCAAGCAACAAAAAAAGTGTATGCCATATCCTAAGATCATGAGATGCAACCACTTCAAAAATAATAGTTGCTTTCACAACCATGGCCAGAATACATATATTTCCATGTATTTAGGCAATTTTTCTATCGCCAATGCATGCAATTAATGATTCCCAACATTTTTGGGAAACCACAACTTTCGTTAATCAGCAATCTCGAAACATAATGGTTTGTTGTTGATCTCAAGTATTGGTCCTAAAAAATACAAAGCATTGCTTTTAGCAAATAGTTTTAGACTTTCCATTACAGTGGTCTCTAAAATCCGTAGATATTTATATACAAAATTACCAATTACTTCGTATGTCAAACTCTTAGTGCAACGGTAATCTTTTGAAGGTAGAACAACCAAATCTTCTAGCATTGTCTCTCTGGACAAAATATGGATCGTGCACCTCAACCTTAGATTGAATTCGAAAAAAAAGAGATTACCTCATCCTGAATCTCGTACAAAATACTTTGGGAGCATATACTAGTGCTTTGGCAAAATAATCATAAAAAGGTCTTTCTTGGCTTTGCAAACGATTATGCCTAATATATTGAAGAAGTGGATTATGCCTGATGTATTGACGAAGGGGTGCCGATCTTTCTTCTTCTTCTTTTTCTTTTCCCATAACATTATTAATCTTTAACTCATCGTCAAAATGATCAAGAAATATATTGCAAACGAAAGAAGTACTTTTAAAAAACTGACAAGCCATAAGAGTAAGAATTGAGATTCAATAGAAAACAAACTTAAAATAAAGTTGGAAGAAAAATAAACTTATTTTTATTGAAAGAAAATTTATAATCGTTGAAAGAAAATGTTTTTCAAGAATACAACCATTAGATAAAGATAATTTTTGAAAATTAATGATCATTAGAAAGTTTGGAATATTTAAAAAATTATTTAAAATATATAGATTTTGAAAAATATAATAATTGGAAGAGTAAGAGAAATAATGATTGTAAGAGAAAAAATAAAAATATAAAAAAAATAATATTTTAATTAAAATAACAAAAACGAATGGTTAAAATAGAGAGACGTGAAATAACTGGATAGCTAAATCAGAAATTGGGGTAAATTGTAGCTAAAATTTTCCCTAGCCGGCTGGGAATGCTCAAGTAACACCTTCCAGACCTTAAACTACCAAACTTTTTATAATCTACGCACTCAATTAAAATCTTACAATTAAAAGATCTCAACGGTCAGAATTTTACCAAGGGTACATTTTTAAAAACTTGAAAGGTTAGAAGTCAGCAGTCAATCTTGATAGTTTAACTTGCAAACTGAAAAATAGATGGTAGTTTCATTGAAGGTGCATAATGTAGATTCCACCCTTTCGTTTTTTTTTTGTTTTTTTGTTTTTTTTTATGCTTTTCCGATATCTCTCACTCAATAAAGAGAGAGATGGAAGCAAGATAATCAAGTTATTGAAAAGCTCAGTATCTTCAATTTCATGATTTGATCTCATTCTACAGCCCTACGGCAACAAGACTAAAATCAATCAATATAACCAACCGCTTGAATTGTGGCAGGCAGCACTAAAGCTACCCAGAAATAATGCTAGAGGTACAAAACTGATCTGCGACATGGGAGAAATAAAGCAATAGCCTGCAAAGTTGCTGCTACCAACAGTGAGGATAAAACAGCATGTAGCCACTCTAATTCTACTCGCCAACTGTCAGCCCAAACCCAAATTTATAGTCTTTCTTCCTGTGGTCTAGCTGCAAGACAAACATTTGAATAACCTGTTATTCTATGTTCTACACTAATAACAATCTTATGGAACTTTTCTACACTTTTCCGTGTGGTGACAATTCTATGTTCATTGATACATGCAACATATCCTATCATAGGAACTAAATACATTCGCCGCAACTTATGCAGGTAAGATAAAATATATAAGAATTGATCCTCACCTCCGCAGAAAGAATAAAATTTAGACCCATATTCAATCGTTCTTCCAGAAAAGCAGCTGCACAGCCATTGGAATCAATCTTCCCTCTAAGGCGGCACTGAAAGAATTGTAAAAATTAGTCAAGCAGAATGATGGATTGTGACTAAAGCATAGATTCCAGCTAGTCATTCACAGATGATACAGCATGAATTCCTGATTAGAACTTCCAATTAAATATTAGATCCCTTTTCCTATTGAGAGAGCAGACCCCATATGAGCCCTCTGTACCACGCAATGAACTATCTTGGGTGGGCTTGTCAGACTGTCTGATGATACATCCGAGAGAGAGTAAGAATGGAAATGAATCGTGGATCACCCTCAGGTTTCTTTGGCAACTTACGAGGATTTTTTTTGTAAGTAGCAGGTTTCAGACGATTAAAAAGAGGGAATCTTTTATCTCCATGAAAAATGCTATTCATCATTCTTTTAACTATCAATGTTTCATTATCTCCGAATATAACATCAAATGATTGGTAGATAAATAAAAAAAATAACAAATAGGTTTCAATTATTTAACGCTATGTCAGGAGATGATAAGTAAGAGGATAACGAATAGCAATTCTCTTATCTCCCCTACTGTTTGTAGTTGTCATGGAAACCTAGTAGAATGTTGGCGCCTCAAGTAAATAGGGGACTATTATCAGGGTCTTTGGTGAGTCACAGAAGTTCAACTTACATGTCCTCCTTCAATACTTCTGCACAGTCCTATAGGCATCCCTCTAGCTATATAAGGAAATTTTATAGTTACAAATTTGTACAAGAAAGTTGTCTAAATCTGGATTTGATTTAACTTTGCTTAGGCAATCGTCTCTTGACTTGTAGATTCTGGAAATGCTATCCGCTAAAGTTCTTCTAACATCCCGGGGTAACTTTTCCAACAAACTACCTTGGTATGGATATAAGAAGTATTTCATCTTATCTTATCTCATCTAATCATTACAACTTTTCCAAATTCCCACACAAAATATGATAAACAATTCAACTTTTTCAAATTTCAAAATAATAATAATATTAAAAAATAATGTTATAACGATATGTTATTTAACTTTCATCTCATTTCAACTTACTATCCAAACGGCACCTAAATGAAGCCTCATATCCAAACAATATTTTACAGCAAAACCCCAATAAACGAAAAGGAAATAGAAAACCAAAAACGAAGCGTCAACCAGGCGAGTCAATTTTGTCAATACAGCAACCTATGTGAAAATGTAGTTATTGGTAAGCTTTTAAGTAATATATCGGTAGAAATATCATTAAAGATTAATGACTCTTCACCTTTGAGATGTGCAATATGCTAACACACTGCAAAGAAACTGGATTTGCACAGATCTCCAGCATACTACAACCACATCATCCCAAGTCAAAAACTTGAAGCATCACCAGATCATTTATGCCAAGAAACCTTTTTATGAATGGAAATACACCCATATAGCTGGGCCTTCAGTGTCTTGATAAAATTATATGTGGACATGCATGGCAAAAGAAGGGAAGTGTGTAAAAAATATTCCAGGATTATTTTTTTTTTTTATAGATAATATGGATTTTATTCATAGTAAATAGGCAATGCCCAAGTACACGGGTAGTATACAAGAGAATAAACCTAAATACAATCTAAAACAGAAACAGAACTAAAGAAAAACATTACAAAAGTTGATATCCCTTAAAAGATTATTCGCCCAAAAGTTTAAAGTGTTGAAGAAAAAGTCCCTAAGTTCCATCCTTGTGCGTTCTCGATCTTCAAAACACCTCCCATTTCTCTCGAGCCATAGACACCAGAATAAGCACAGTGGGATCATTCTCCACTCCTCTATATTTCGCCTACTTCCAGCTGCTCCTTGCCAGCAAATCAAAAAATCCACCACTTGAAAAGGCATGACCCAAACGATGCCTAGTTTGACGAATAACTCATTCCACAAAGCCGTTGCCATTTCACAATGAAGAAACAAATGGTTGACAGATTCACCATCATTTTTACACATGGTGCACCAGTCCATCACATAAAAGCCCCTTTTCCTCAAATTATCGGTAGTTAAAACTTTCTCAAGCGACACCAACCAGCCAAAAAACGCAACTTTACTGGGCACTTTAGCTTTCCAAATACATTTCCAGGGAAAAGTTATATTACCAAGGCTAGTTAAGATCTTGTAATAGGATTTCACAGAAAATCTGCTTTTAGAATCATGAGTCCACTGCAGCATATCATCCCTGGTCTGATCAATCTTAGAAGCATAAAGGATAGCATAGAAATCAGCAGCTTCGCTCACTTCCCAGTCCTGTAAGTCTCTAGAGAAATCCACATTCCAGTTTAGCATGTTATTAGTGAACAAGTAAGAATCTGCCACAGCAGCCCCTTTACATGTAGCAATCCTGAATAGGCGAGGGAATGCTAATTTAAGAGCTAGATCACCACACCATACATCATGCCAAAAAGAGATGTTGGATCCCGTCCCCACTTTGAGATTAGTGTTTCTGACAAAGTCCCCCCATCCCTTACGAATAGACTTCCATAGACCCACCCCAAACACCCCTTTTATTTCATTAGTACACCAATTCCCCCAAATCCTTCCATATTTAGCATCAACAATCTGTTTCCACAAAGCAGTATCCTCATTGTTATACCTCCAAAGCCACTTCCCAAGAAGAGCTTTATTAAAAATTTTCAGATTCCGCACACCCAAACCTCCAAAAGACACCGGAGTAGTAACCTTCTTCCAATTCACCAAGTGAAGTTTTCTTTCCCCCCCTTTTCCATCCCATAAGAAATTTCTGAAAATCCTCTCAATAAGATTTACCACTCTCATTGGAATAGGAAAAAGAGAGAGGAAATAAGTAGGTAAATTAGACAAGGTGCTTTTAATTAATGTAACTCTGCCCCCTTTGGATAAATAGATCTTTTTCCAGCCAGCTAATCTCCTTTCAATCTTTTCTATCACCCCATCCCAAATGGAGACAGAATTATGGGGACTCCCCAAAGGTAAACCAAGGTATTTCATAGGTAGCGAAGAAACTTTGCAGCCCATAATATTAGCCAAATCATATATATTGCTGACTGAACCCACTGGAACGATTTCAGACTTATTTAGGTTTACTCTAAGTCCAGAAACAGCTTCATAACATAACAATAAAGCTCTCAAGGCCCGAAGATGATCCTGGTTAGCTTCGCAGAAAAGTAAAGTGTCATCTGCGAAGAGAAGATGAGAAACAGTGATGCAGCCCCTATCAGCATCTCCCACCTTGAAGCCTGCCATATAACCTCCATCAATTGCCAACTCAATCATACGACTCAAAGCGTCCATGACTAAGACAAAGAGGAAAGGAGACAAGGGATCTCCTTGCCTTAAGCCACGAGAACTGCTGAAAAAACCAGCCGGACAGCCATTCACCAAAATAGAAAACTTGGTCGTAGAAATACAATGAGTTATCCAAGAGCACCATTTCTCCCCAAAGCCAAATTTCTTAAGCAAATAAAGAAGAAAATCCCAATTTACATGGTCAAAAGCTTTTTCCATGTCTAATTTGACTAAGATTCCAGATTGACCTGTCCTTATTCTGTTTTCCAAACACTCATGAGCAATAAGAACCGAATCAAGAATTTGTCTTCCCTTCACAAACGCGTTTTGAGGCTTTGTGATAATTTTATCCATAACCATGCTGAGGCGATTGGCTAACACCTTAGAGAGGATCTTATAGACCCCGTTGACCAAGCTGATTGGTCGAAAATCCCTTATTTCAACAGCACCTACCTTCTTAGGGATAAGGGCTAAAAAAGTAGTACTAAGACTCTTTTCGAATTTGCTGAAGGAGTAAAATTCTTCAAAGACTTTCATAACATCATCCTTCAAAATATCCCAACAAGCTTGGAAAAAAGCCATAGAGAAACCGTCAGGACCCGGAGCTTTATCCTTAGACATGCCCCTAACCACATCTAGCACTTCATCTTCCTCAAAGGGCCTCTCCAGCCAAGAAGCAGTTTGATTATCTATGGAGTCAAAAACCAGCCCCTCTAACTTGGGCCTCCAAGAGAAATCTTCCCGAAAAAGTTTCTCATAAAAATTCGCAATATGCTCTTTTATCTCTTCCTTATCACAAATCACATTATCGTCAACCTGGAGGACTTCTATGGCATTATTTCTGCGATGTGAATTAGCCATTCTATGAAAGAATTTCGTGCATTTGTCTCCTTCCTTGAGCCATAAAATCCTGGATTTTTGCCTCCAAGAGATTTCTTCCATAAGCATTAATTTATTAATATCCGCCGACACCCTTATCTTCAATTCCTTTTCATCACTAGAAATTGTACCCCTCAACTCCTTTTCCTCCAAATTAGACAACTGTTCCAGCAGGCATAATCTGTTGTTCTTGACATTGCCAAAAAACTCAGCATTCCATTTCTTCAAATCTCTTTTGAGTTCTTTTAATTTTCCTGCCAAGATAAAGCTGGGTGTACCTATAAAGTGATAGGAGGCCCACCACCTTCTAACTCTATCAACGAAACCTTCCTCCTTCAACCACATATTTTCAAATTTAAAGGGTCTTGGGCCACTAGCAATGCCCCCACAGTCCAACAAAATAGGATAATGGTCAGAAACAACGCGCTGTAACCTTTTCTGACTTAACTCCGGAAAAGTGGCTTCCCATGATGCTGAAACAAGAAATCTATCGATACGGGACCAAGCCCTTCCGTTTGACCAAGTGAAATCTCCACCCACCATGGGCAAATCAATCAATTGCATGTCAGAAATAAATTCAGAAAAGTCAAACATGGCTTTAGAAATAATCGAGTCCCCATCTCTCTCACAAGGAAAACGGGTAATGTTGAAGTCCCCTCCAATGCACCATGGAAGATCCCACCAACTACAAATGCCCGCAATTTCATCCCACAAAGAACTCCTACAAGAGTCTAAATTTGGCCCATAGATACCAGCAAAAGCCCATTCAACACCATCAACTACGTTCTTAAAATGGCAAGCCACCAAGAATTCTCCCACATAGTGATTAACCACTTCCACTACCCTTCGATCCCACATAACAATGATACCTCCGGAGGCTCCGTTAGAGACTAACTCAACCCAACCCACATAGTTACAATTCCATAAATTATGAATCACCGATTGGCTAACCGCTTTCAGTTTAGTTTCTTGAAGACAGTAAATATCAGCCTTCCACTGCCTTAACATATTTTTCACCCGAAGACGCTTTCTAAAGTCGTTCAACCCCCGAACATTCCAAGAAATAATTTTAGGTTTCATAAAGAACATTAACAGCCCTCTCCTTACCTTTATCTCTAAGAGTACTCCCACCCTTGGAATTGTAATTAACCGTGCATTCCAACCTCTTGAGCTCCCTTTCCTTCTTAATTGCAGACCTTGCCAGGGCAGGATGCCCAGCTTCAATAGCCGTGAGGAGAGCTCTGAATTGCTCTTCATAACCCTCACAAGAAATACCAAGAAAACTACTAAGGTCTTCTGCCTTTCTTACAACCCAATCAGAAGGATTACTAGACCAATCAGTACCAGGGCTAAAAGAGCATAAAGGAGCTATATCAAGGTCTTCATCGGAGTCTGGTAACTCACCAGCTTCACCTAATGTAGAAGCATCCCCACCTAATACCAATTGCAGCTCGGGATTAGAAAACTTGGAGCAAGGAACCCGTGTATATACAGACCCTATTTCTCCCTCGATAACGGCATCAGTAGCTTCAACAGCATCCCCATCTGTTGAAACAAAGGTGGACTTCACAATCCCCACCTCTAGTGTAGATCTCGACTCCCCTGAGGAAATGCCAGCCTCTTCCTCTTCATTCGTATTTGCCTGTACCCCTAGCTGTTCCTCAGAGACAGCCTCCCAACTCGCTAGCGCCAAACAGGGATGGTCACCCGAACCTATCGGCGAGTTCTGTGAAGACAGAAGTGTAGCCGAGGCGTTATTTTCCTCTTCCCGACCCTGCTGCTCGAACCGAGATTCGGGAACCCTACTAACTGTAGGGGTTTGGGACGTCGGAAAGCCTCCAGAGGGTTCGCCTGCAACCGCCGGCGACGTCTGTGTCAGTGAAGAGGCCGGAGCAGCCATCGGGTCACCTGGTATCGGACTGAGGTTTGGAGAGGCCGAAATATCGGCCTGTTTGAGAATCGGCTTGATAGGAGTTGCCCGTAATTGAGGTACGGGGCTTGTAGATGGGCTCGCAGCCCGTGGATTTGAGGCCCGTTGGCCTGGACTAGGTGTGTGGTCTATTGGGATGGGGTCCCGTGGGCTTGGAGGCTGTTGGGGTAAAGAGGTGGGTTTAGAGTATAAATTGGAAGTAAATGGGCCCGGGCCCGGGCCCAGCCCACCCTCTGGCCCTCCCAATACAACCAGATTCCTGCTCCCATTTAGAGACCCATATCTTCCCACTTTGGGAAATGATTTTTCAGAGGCATGCAGGGAGTTTGACGCCGAAGGAGTAGATGCCGAAGTCTCCTTACCCAGTCCCATCACCATATTCAGACCCAAATCAACCTTTTGCACCAGAAAAGAAACTTCCTCCAGCACGCCAGAAAGCTGAGCTCTGACAGCCCAAAGTACACCCTCCACTTCCCCTACTGTTTTGCCCCTGACAAGAGACGTCCCTGTGTCCCCTGGGAAAGGACCAGCTGCTTTCTCCTTCTCTTCCATGGCTGATTTGAAAGCTGCCTCAGAACCAACCACCATGGCATAGGATTTCGAGGCCTGGACAGACTTTCCATCCCTCCGTGACACTGGTTGCGCCACCGTGTGTTCCACTGTTTTTTTTAAATTGTAGGCAAAGCCTTCCCAGCCGTTGCTCTTTAAACCTTCTGGAATGATCACTGAACCTCTTCTCCTTCCATTACTATACTCCTCCAAAAGAAGGTAATGTCCTCTAGAATTTCTGAGAAGCTGTATAGTGAACATCCCGTTACCCACCCTCTGTTTTTTGAAGAAATCACCACGCCATCTGGTTCTGATGGCTTCTCCCACCATATTCACCACCCAAGAGGCAGTCGAGCCATTTAAAAGAATGAAAAGAGACATCCTTCTGCTTTTCTCTGTGATACGGAAGTTATAAGCCCCCTCTTTCGCAAAGATGAAAGTTTTCGATTCTACTGAAAAACGTCTAAGCTCTTCCATCATAAAGAAACCAACAGGAGATGGAAAAATTACTAATAACTAAGAAAAAATACAAACACCAGTAATTTTTCTCCACCAAAAATAGCAGTAGAACTTAGGAAGAGAAGAGAAGAGAAGAGAGAGCAAGAGAGGAAGAGATCACCATGGGAGGGGGAGGGAGGGAGGGAGGGAGGGAGTCCCTCTGTAGAACATGTTGGTCGATATGCGCCGGAGAGAAAGCCCAGTTGGATCTTTTTCCCCCCTATTAGAACGCTCCAATTCTAATTGTTTCTTATACTTATATATATATATATATATATATAAAAGATTCCAGGGCTATCCTATATTGGTGCAGAGAAAGACAGAGAGGGAGATTAAACACAGTAATCTATTAACAGCAAAACAATTAGTATAGTACCTACTAGCTGCATGTTCTAGTTGTATATGTACCCACCTGATTAAAGCATACAAAGCAAGCATATCCTAAACTCTTGTGTCAATTGAGTGCAACTCAGTTTGAGGGGTTGTCTAAACTTGCCTATGGACTAGGCCCAGAGTCAGACTGCCAGAAAAAGATATATCCATTACAATGAAGATGCTGAAGAAATCTATCAATCTTACCTCTCACATCTTAATCTAATTAATGTAGTCATATTTGATAACCAACCACACATGGAATATAAAATAGCTAAACAGTACATGCAATGACAGGCAAAATATAACAACTTAGGATGTAAGAGCATTTACAAAAGCTGAAACTACCTGTCGAAGGATGTAATCATAACCAAAACTGGCCGTGACATCTTTTGACATGTAGTTGTACATGAAGTCTGATGCTAGAGAAACCTAAAACGGAAGACAACGGTGTAAGAAATAAAACTTGTAACAATCATAACAAATATCTCTAAAGCTAAATTTACTCACCTTCTCAGATACCTTCTGAACATAGCTCAGAGCAACCAATCCTGTACTGGCAACTTGCCCTGTGGCAACCTGCAGGACAATTGGTAATGCAACCCAAGAAAAATTCACATACAATAAAAGTTGGAAAAAAAGCATGAATATTTCTGCCAGCCCTGAAAGGAACCAAATATCTTCTACCCAAATTCCCAAATGCATAAAAAAATAAAAACAATTATTTTCCCAAAACAAAAAATTCTACTCCCACTTATAGAGTTCATTAGAACAAATGAATATAACAGACGGAATAAAAGTTATCTAATAGTTAGCAAGAAGTGAAAAACTTTTTACCATAACCGAACTTATGCCAACATGTAAAACACAGACTCACATGAAGTATAAACGTGGATATGAATTAAAACACACAAATGAGTTGCTAGAAAATAAGATATATTCCTCAGCACCTCTGTCGATTGGTTTTAAGTGAGCAACATAAAGTCATCCCCACTACCATGCATACATGGTTTTCCACATAAGGGAATAAAGAAGCTCAAAATTCAACAATAACAGAGAAACTTAGCCTGCTGAAGTATGGAACTCCAAACTCTAGGCAGCTACTGGGAAACCGTATGTTAGATAGTAAGAAAAGATGACCTCAAATATCACAGGTCTGCAAAGAAGGGTTGAAAACTAGAGTGTCACAGAATCCACAGTAAATAAAGATTACCATCACTTTCATTGTCTTAATAATAAATACAAAGTCACATAATATTTGGGTTTACACCAAAACTTGAACCAAACCATCTCATAATGTATTCAGGAGTCAATTCAGTTTTTGGGAAGAGCAAAAATGTACACCACAGATACTTATCACTTTGCCTAGCTCTTTAAGTCAGTCAGCAATTTTTCATTTTTTGTCGGCAAAGAATGCCAGTCAGAAATTGTGACATTTTATTAGGGGAATAAAGACAGCCACAGGGAATTTCACAACAGAAACAAGAAAAGAAGAAAAAATCTTAGTAGCATAGAAAAGAACAGAGAAGCTTATATAGGAAAATAAATAAATAACTACAAATGCATAAAAAATCAGTACATTGTTTTTATAATGATTGTGCAATAATAATTAAAAAAAAAACTGTGGCCAGCATACCATCTTATCTGTATTGTATCGAGCAGCATAACCAATGCCAGACTTCCGATGCTGACCAGCCCAAAATACTTCACCACCAAAAGACAAATGGGGGGTCACACTCTGAAAAAAACTAAGTTCTCTCAGAAAAAACTTAATCCTCTCCTCTCTCTCGCTCTCTCTCTCTCTAAAAAGAGAGAGGTTGATGATTGCAAATGCAGAAAAACAGAATGACAATAGCATGGTAATTTAAAGTAATAGCATAAAGCATATCTGCAATAACTAGCATCAGGATCAACAATATAGGTTCTGTAATTTCAAGGCATTTTGGAAAACATATTTTTTGGAATTTATCATACCACTCCAAAGAACATACCAAGCTACTAAAACTGAAAATCACAAATATAATCCAAGAAATTAATCATTTTCTAAGCACTTTCCTAAGCATTTTCTAAGTAGCATGTAGAATATACACATTACGTATTTTGTGATTCAAGGTGCCATGAAGAACATCACAGCAGCGTGTAGATTGGTCTTCCTCTGCCTTGATATTAAAAGTTAAAATGATATTCCCTTCTTTCTTACACATTGGTCAAAGTATGAAAGCAAGATCTTTAGTAAAGTCGATTAATGTGGCATCCCGCACCTTTTCTAATCTTATGAAGAATAATTTTTTGATAAGTCAAATTTTCTTAACAGGGAAAGGTGTTGTCCAAGTGCACATGGAATATACAAATGTCCCAACCCAATGAGAGTCCAATCAACACCAGAACTTGTACTTAAGAAAAAAAATTAATCAAATTTACAATTGGGAACTCGATGAAATCATTATAAAACCCAATTCCATCCAATAAGAAACCAATGTGCAACTCAACACTCGGAGCATATTTACCATACTCATTCACTGCTTTTATAATTCACCCACCCCAATGTGGGACCTAGCAGGGCATTACAATCTCCTCCACCCAAATCCCTAACATCTTCGTCAGGCCTGACATCGCCTTGAGAGCACTTGTGGCTTTGATAGCATTTGTAACAACCCACAGAAAGATCAAGCAACATCTGGGCTTATACTCCAAAAGAACCGATTAAGGTTACAATGAGAGCTCATTAAAATAATTATAAAACTTGGTTACATGTAGTAAGGAATCAATGTCGGGCTTGCCACTCAATACATCTTTGCCATGCTCATTCACTTCATCATACTCCACTTACCCAGTCCGAGGCTTAATAGGCATTATGATAGAAGAGTTGTATTAATATAATTTATAAAAAATAAAAATAAAAATAAAAATAAAAATAAAATAAAATAAAAAAGAGCATAATTTTGAGTTTCTAACTTTTAGTCAAAAAATTGGAGAAGATAAAAAAATTGCAGAAGCAACAACATGGCTAACATACACCTGAACTTTATGCAACTAGGAAGAATCAATGTCCATATTGGATAAAAAATGGTCACCATTGCATTCAACATTCATATATTTTTGGGGAAATCGATTTTGCACTGCCAAACTACAACTCTTTTTTCATATTTCACCCCAAACTACCAAAACCATCAATTTGTCAAAAAAATAAAATAAAAAGGTAGTTTGGGTGAAAATTGACAATTTTGGTAGTTTCAGTCATAAATTGAAAATTTGGTGTTAGTTTAGGGGTGCAAACGTACTCTTCCTTATATTTTTCTTAAATTTCCCTACATTAAAAACGTCCAATATATTACCACCATTTGGCAACACCAAACCTCCTAGAAATGAAAGGAAGGTTAAAGTTTTAACCAGCAAATTTGGAAATAGAAAAGCAGGAAAAAGTTTGAACTCTTTAGACTGTAATGGACCTAATAACAATCTACATAGGCTTTGCAAATGAGTGGCAGTGAATGAGAATGCTCACTGTGAACATTAGTTTACCAATTTTTTATGATTTAATTATTAGCTATAATTCATGGTTACCAGTTAGTTGGTATGGCATCTTTTAGGCCTTGTTTGTTTAACAAGGTATTCTCACATATTTCCTTCCTAAACATAACTTAAAACAAAACACTTTTCAATTTCAAATCTTCAACTTTTTCATCTAATCATTACAACTTAAAAAAAAAAAAAAAACTTTCTCAAACTTTCAAACAAAATACAAAAACAATACAACTTTTTCAAATCTTAAAACATATTTAATATAAAAAAATTATATTCAAACAATTTTTTAACTTTATAATATTTTTATTCAACTTTTTCTCTCTTCCAAAACCCAATAAAACATCTTAACTCAAACCATTTTACTATTGTTCACAAATCATTTCACTACTATTCACATATATTTTGAGATATTTTAAGTGTCCAAACGAGCCCTTTTACGCCAATTATTGAGTTGCTCCAGCAAATCTTCAGAGTCATATCACCCATCAGCAAAACAAAAGAGAGAATTGGCTTTAATAATCTTGTTTCTTGATTTGTGCCAAAAATCTTGCACATTCTAGATTTCTTGACCCCATTATGATCTAGCTATCTTTGAAATACCACATGTTTTGAATTTTTATCCATAATCTTAGAAGTAGAATAGTGTATCTCCACATGTTAAAACTTCAAACAAAAGAAAAAGTTCTAGCATGATCTATACTGGCATGATCTATATTGTGGAGATAAGCCTCTTAGTGGGTTCTTGCCAAATCTAGTTCCTCATTGCTTGGGCAAAGGATGCATCGATGCTGATCATTTACAATTTTCAAGTAAATCGTTTTTTGGTAGGTAACTAGATACAAATCAAAATGATGCGCTCCTATGACATAGACAAGCTTCCGTCCTTAGGATTCAGGCGGGTTTGGCTCTTCTTCCTCGAACATCACCCCTGGTTCTAAATTTCAAGTAAATCTTCTTGATGGGAAGTATAATTTATCATAGCAGCAGCACAGGATTTGGAGATGGATCTCTTTAACTCATTTCACAGTCAGTTTTATTTTGCTCGATTGAGACAAGATGGGGAAGACAAAATACATTGGTTATGTCCAAGAGACGGGTTTTTGAGGTCAAGAAACTTCGTAGTGCATTGATCTCTGAATGGCTGCACTAGGGAAGATCCTTATCTAGAAACACTATGTAGAAGAAATAACATGGTAAATTTCTATTACAGGTGTGGGATAGACGGGGAAGCCATGGATCACCTCTTACTTCATTGTAAGATGGCTAGAACTATGAGGCAAGTAGTTTTTGTTCTCTTTAGGCTAGATTGGGTGATGCCTAGATGGATGGAAAACTTACTATCATGTTGAAAAGGAAGACTTAGAGAGTGATTCCGATAGGATCTTGCGGAGAATGATCCCAATTTGTTTAATGATGCATATGGTTATAAAGAAACACGAGGGCAACAGAGGTACTCAAAGCTTTCTTTTTTTAATACATTTTGTACCATTGGATGTCTGCTCACTTATATTCCTCTAGCTTTAGCTTCAGGAATACTCTTGACCTTTTTTTCTTTTTCTTTTTTTCCTAGTGGTATCTTATGCATACTCCCCATATACTTGGATATTATCCTTTTGATTGTTAATATAACTTACTTTTCTCATAAAAAAATCAACCAAATTTAAATAAATTAAATTAAGAGAAGGATAAAACACACTAACTGCAAGGTCAGTGCCATTTAACTTTAAAGAATGTTTGGATAAAAATCTAAGCAGTTTTGGATGAGGCCATATTTTTTTTTTTTGAGAAAAGTAAGAAGATATATTCAAAAGAATAGGCAAAATGCCACGTTCAGTACAAAGAATGTCCTACACTACGTAGGATCAAAAGAAGTAAGAAACTCATGTAAATTCTGGCCATTAAAACTAACAGCAATAGCCCAAGTACAGAGAGTTCTAAAAAAGAAGACTTTCAGCTCCTCCCTTGATCTCTCTTTGTCCTCGAATGTCCGCTCATTGCGTTCTTGCCACACACACCACATAATGCATATCGGGATCATCTTCCAAATTGCCTTAATCTGGGTGTTGCCCCTCAAACCTGTCCAGCTAGCAAGAACCGCCACAACTGATTCCGGCATAACCCAACCCAAGTCTAATCTACAGAAAACCTCGTTCCATAGCCCTCGAGCTACCTCACAGTGTAATAAAAGATGGTCAACAGATTCTCCCCCCTTCTTGCACATACAACACCAATCTGCGATGATCACCCTTCGTTTTCTCAAGTTATCCGTTGTGAGGATCTTGCCCAATGAAGCAGACCACACAAAGAATGCTTATATGGATGAGGCCATATAAGCATCATTATGAAAACTATCTTTGTATGCTTGAAGAGAATATTAGGTGGAACAATCTTTTGCAGGAACCAGGGCCTACAATGAATGATCTCTCTATATGGTCATAGCTAGACAAGAATTTACAAACATCATGTTTCTCAGTTCCTGTAGTTGACTATTTTATTCCAGGCTGGTCTTTCCATAATACAAACACATCAACAAATTCTATACAACATGCCACCTATGACTGATAATACTCCTTTATTTCCATATACCCATGAGCAGATTTTCAATACAATTTTTTATAAGTTCATAATACACTTTTTGCAAAATTGTTTATAATCCAACCACCACAAAAGGGTTTTAAAGACAATAAACCAAAATAAAAATAAAGACATCGCAAGAATGCATATCTTATACCTGAATATAATTTGCTCCAAATAAGGCACCATTTCCCAGTTGAAACTGGGTCCTGTAGTCTTTGCCCTGCACAGAATACAATGGGTTTCAACAAATTGAAAGATCCATATTTTGTTTTGTGAAATAGAACCTCACCAAGGCAGGGCCTTTTGGACCCACCTGTTGGGAGTAAATCCTAAATACACAAACACACCCACTAGAACAGCTTATTAAGCAATCCAGGAGAAGTCCTATTGGATATAGAAGGTCCACTAGAAGGTCCATTAGATTTTAACCAAGAATTTATTTATTTTTGATAAGTAATAAGAAGTTTTATTGAAACAAGTAAATAGGCATAGCCCAAGTACACTCTGTAGGGGTCTTGAAGGTCCACCATTAGATTTTAACCAACAAATTTGGAAAGAGAACACCAAAAAAATTATGAACTCTGTAGTATGTTATGGACCCAAAAACAGTCTAAGTCTACACCTCATCTAGCGGCAGACCCACATTGAGCTTAGGGGGGTGGCCATGGCCCCCCTAATTTTTTTTGAAAATTCAAAATACCCCTAGATTTTATTCATAATTCTATAAATATAGAAAATGGCCCCCTAAAAAATTTATAATCCCCCTATGCTCTCTTTCTAAATTTTCAATATATCTAGAAATGCCTCCAATTTTTTCCTATAGTCCCAAAATTTTGTATAATTTCTATATATTATCTATTTTTAAGATGTGGCCCCACTAAAATTAAGTTAAAACTAAGTTTAGGAGAAGTACTAAACTTATTAATATGTCCTAGAGTTTTTTGTTATACATTATTATGCTTCTTATGGAATCAAAAATGAAAATACAGGAAAAATCATTTAAGGTTGATGATCTATATGAAAAATAGTTTAGAGCTTTTAACCTCTAGACTTCATTGAGCAAGACACAATTTATTTAAGGTCTTACTTATAGCATTATATGTTTAATGTGACATGAAAATATTTAGATTTTACATATCACTTGATAGTTTTTATGAAGAAAAAAAATTTTAAATATTTCATTACAAAAATAATAATGGATGAATATTATTCTATGAAACATTATTGACAAAAATCGGAAACATATATAAAGTTGTGTTTTTAGAATTTTATTTCTACGTATATGTAGCAAATTATCAAGGTTTAATTTTACATATAGTTATGTTTTTATGATTTGTTAATCTCTTTTTATTTTACATAAATGTGTTACACAGTAGAAAAGTTGGCCCCACCTCAAAAGAATTGTTGGTTCCGCCACTAACCCCATTCTAAACCTGGCCTTTGACTACTTGGCAGCACCTTGACAGTGAGATTCCAAAGTTTTAATTCCAAGAACTACTAATTTGGAGCACTAAAGTACTCAACTCAAAGATGTACGAAGGATAAGAGGATATCATTACAGGTAAGTACTATTTGTTTTTTTCATTAGTAAGCTATACAATCAGTTAGTAGCCCTATAAATCACAACCTCACCCTCAACCCTTTTCCTATATAGGGAGTATATTTCATTTGACATATAATTTTCTTTTTATAAAATTTACTTCTTATATAAAAAAAAGTATATGTCATTTGAGTTAAAGCTCATGGGCAGCAATCATCATTGTAACAGCCTACTAGAAATTAAATGGTGAAATTTCTCTAGACTTTAGGAACCTTGTGAAAACTCTGCAAGTTTTCACTAATCGACCAATCGCGTAGGTTTTAGTTTGTCAGCATAGTGAGTGGTAAGATGGTGCCAAAAACGTGATTTTATTTATTTGAGGTAGTTAGAAGTGTCAGAATGCAATATGGAACAGGCATAGTGTGGTGGATGATACCTTTGTGCTTAATGTGGTGTATATGGTCAAAAAGGAATGATAGGTGCTTTAACAAGAAGGAGCACAAGAAGGAGCATGAAGTGGGGGAAATCTGGGATTTTTTTGTATTCCCTCTTTTCCAATGGTTTTCTAATATTGTATTGAAGGGTGGGAATGTTCATGAGTTTTTATCTTCTTTCCAATTTACTAGAATGGAATTAGGTGTCTCATTTTGTATACTTCCTATATACTTGGGCATTGCCTAGTTTCATTCTATTCAATAAAGATTATTACTTATCAAAAAAGGATGCAATATGGTCTGCGCCATTAGACTTAGTTGATTATAAGGATTTTATAGAGTAATTAACCTATTTTTAGTTTTCAAACGAAACACTTGTTCAAAAATGCATTTTGTTTATATATTTAGGATAAATGAATTGCACAATTAGGTTAGTGTGTATATTTAGGATTTTGCAGTGCAAAGTTTATTTTCACTTTTTTTCTGACGATAATAGTACTAAGTGCAATGTTTTCAAAATTACAGTGTGGAATGTCCGAATTAAGTTAGGAAAGTTTTATTTAAACACTTGACAAGATCTTAGTCACATTTAATGAATAGTGTTGGACACTTGGCACCAAGAGAAACTATGAGATGGAAATGTGAAGGAAATCAAGATGTGAGATCATGCCACCTAAGTAAAACACTGTTTCATCCAACCAACCAAATTGTGCCAAACTAAAGAGAGTTTCAACCCTAGTGAAACCCTAAAAGCAGTTTCTGTTTAAATAAAGTGTGAATCTTTTGTAATTTAATCTTACTCCAATGGCTTTGATAATTTTATTTGATGATCTTTAGCCGTTTACCTATATCTTAGTAAATTAGTTTGAAGATTTTTTGTGCTAGTTTCAAAGATATGAATTTTTATGCAAGAGAATACTTGGTTGGCTCAAAAGTTTGATGATTTCGGATCCATATTTTGGTTTATTTTTAACCATGTGATTTTAAGTTTAATGTTGGATCTACTTTAGGATACATTTTTAAACCATATGATATTATTGGTTTGAAGATTTCATCAAGGTATATTTCGGATTAAGTATTTGATCAAACCAACGTTGAAAAAAAAATTATATTTTTGACTAAGTGTTGGGGCCGAGTATTTCAAGGGAGATTTTGTGATTTTTGGTGACTTTTATATGTTGATTCAAAGCATGATAATTTTTAGGAGTGTGTTATGGACATGTTAGAAGAAAGTTTTAAATTTTTGGAAGTTCTTGGAGATGCTTTGAAAAAAGTCAAAACCTCGAGATTCAAGGGTTTGTGCTTTGGTTAAAAATATAGATCTTTTGCTTAAAAAGTTGTGTGTTTATGTGAAGTAAACTTTTCTTGTATGTTTTAAGTATATTTTTTAGCTTAGGATATGAGGATCCTTGTTGCAATATTTCGGTTTGATCATGAGTTTTGAAGTTGAATGAAATTATAACAAAAATCAACAAATATGGCTTTTGGAAGTTTCAGCCTTAGTGTTTTTCATAGTTTGATTGGTTTTAAATTTTTCTAAGTTGATATTTGAATTTAGAACAAAATTTACACAAGGAATGTAAATTTCGGTATTTTTTGAGTTAGGATGTGGAATTCTTAAATTATGGGTAAAATGATCATTTTTCCACATGTAGAGATGGTAAAATGGTAATTTTACTCTAAGTTAGCATTTTTCATGTTTCTAAGTTATTAGTGATAAAGAACTTATCAAAAAAAAAAAAAAAAGTTATTAGTGATAAAGTTTCTAACATTTAGAACTCCTACTTACATTTTCTCATGTTTTGTACTTTGCCTCGTAAAGCACAACAATCACTGTAAGTTAGCTCTTAACTTACTATCAGATCATTGTATATGTGTAATGGGTAAGGGAACTACTGTTTATGTAATGTTATCCTATATGTCATGTTATGCCATGTCACCTCATGTACGTTTGTTATGTATTACACTTTGTCACAAAACACTTATCTGTCACACAACTTATTCTGTTACGTAATGCTATCTGTTACATGTATGCCATATTACATAATGTTATCTATTACACGTATATCATGTTACGAAATGCTATCTATTACATGTATGCCACGTTACAAAATGCTAACTGTTATACGTTATGCCATGTTACAGAATGCTATCTGTTACAAGTTATGCCATGTTACAAAATGCTGCCTGTTACATGTGATGCCATGTTATGAAATACTGTTTGTCTCATATTACATCATTCTCTTACGTCTCACGTTCACATTAGAACTTTTGTCCTTTCGTCACCCGTCCCCTTCTGTCTTGAGTACAATTTGTGTATCTCAAGAACAGCCTTTCAAGACAAATCAAGTTAGTTATCATTTATCATGACCCTAAGTGCTATGATGGGGTAATATCCTAGTAGAACTCATTTGCTCACGTTGAAGTGTCTAATTCTAATGTTAAATCCCCTAGGTTGACAAGGTAAAGTTCAAAGGTCTTCGAATAGGATCTATTAACTAGTCACTGAAGTGAAGGACATTAACGCCGATGGTGCCCCCATACGTTTCCATTTTATTTTATACATACTCGTGTTGGTACAGATACCTGACATGGGATACGTACATTGTGTGTATCCATAGCAGGTGCAGATACTTGTGAACTGGCACATATGTTAACACATTCACAGCTGGTACAGATACCTGTGTTGTGATGTGGTAATCGGTAGGGATATACGGCACAAAGGGAACCGTATAGCACCCACATTTCACTTTTATTAATTATGCTTAATTATTGAACAAGATTAAAAGTTCATGTATGTCGCATTCATACTCATGTTATTTAACATTCCGTCCAGTTCATGTTCAATTTCAGTCAGTTCATGTTTAGTTCATCTTCAGTTCAAGTTCAATTCACGTTCAACTTTATGTCTTCTTTAAGTTCACGTTAGAGGTGGCCCTGCATGTGTTGTGAGAGAGAGAGAGAGGGGGGGGGGGTTGGGGGCGGCATATTTGAGAAGTGAGAGGAAGTCGAAGGAAAGAAGAAGAGGGAGGGGGTGTTTAAACCCTAGGTCAAAATGGCACGCTATTTCATTTATATTGTTTTTTAAACTATCAGTTCAAAATGACACCATGTCATTCACTCAAGTGAAACGGCGTCATTTTGTATATGTATAATTACAATATATAATTATATATACGGTCAGTTCAGAGGTCCGATCCAGCCTCAAACCAAGACTGAATTGGCCAACAGCAGTTTTGACATAATTCTACCTCTACCTAACCTGTTCTACGCTTGTTTCAATTGGTTCCATACTCTGGCATCCAGTCTAAGGAGGTTATGGTCAGTTTGGCCGATTTTTGTACAGCCCTACACTGTGGTAGTCCCAACTATCATTCCTCCTGAATGGTAGACAATGTGTCAGGACCTAGAGAGGAAGGAGCCTGGCAAACTAAAGGAGATTGATTAGGAGGTGCCAATGCGACACGGAGCTTGCGGCCTCCATAGTTAGATTTTTGGACAGTCTTATGGCTTCGTTAGTTGAGTTGCTTAACAAACTAGCCCAGTATTTATGTTTTGGTGATGTAATGATGGAGCTTTGTCTCTCATACTTTGAAATTACAATACTTTTAATCCTCGCACAGTAATCGTGGATGTTTCGCATTTCAATATGTATGGATTATGTTTTATGTATTTGGGATATCTTTAGTTAGTGCATAGTATTGGTTAAAGAAAAAAATTATTAATTGCGAATATTACATATTAATAGATGCATACTAGGTGCATTATATCATTATTTGTCATTAACAGGAGCAGGTAATATTGTGTTGCATGTCCCGACACTTCAGATGTTCGTCTGATCCCAAACAGATATCTAGAGGCGTCACAATCATGCACTTAGGGCTGTAATCGAGCCGAACTGAGCCGGTTTTTGCCTTGCTAAGCTCGGCTCGGCTCGACTCAAAATACTCGAGCTCGAGATTTTTTTTTTATTCTTTGTTCGAGTTCGACTCAATAAACTAAACTCTCAACTCGAGCTCGAGTTTGAATTGTTTTTTTTCTTTGGAATAAGATTTAATAATTAATAAATAAATTAAAAAAAAAAACTAATATTGAATTTCTACAACTAACAAGTAGAACCTCTACTAAATTATAAAATTTTAAAAAATTTATAAATAATTAATATCTAACTAATTGATATTTACCCACAACAACAATATATTATATGCCTACATATATTATTAATAAATACACTTAATATGGTTCCCACATACTAGTATATGAAATTATTAAATTTTATCAACTAATTATAATTATTATACAAATTATAATTACTTATGTCTATGAAACATATTCACTATATAGACATAAGTAATTAGAATACATATTATATATTTAATTATAAAAGTGATATGCTTATATTATTAGCTAATACATATATACATGCATAAGTGTATATATATATTTATCAATATATGAATGGGTTTTAATCGAGTCGACTCGTTCTAAGACTCGAGCAGAAACAAGCGAGCCTAAACGAGTCTTAGCCAAGTCGAATCGAGTTTTGTCGGGTATGTGTCATTTACATATCGAGTGAGTATTTGCTTTCACGAACGAGTTTTTTTTTTTTTTCACGAGTCGAGTTCGACTCGAATTTAACCGAGCGGGCTATCGAACAGAATGGTTCATTTACAGCCCTACATGCACTAAAAAAATTTAACCCTATAACCTACCTAACTTCACCCACTCAGTGACGGTAAAAGCGGGCTAGGTGCACTTAGCACAAACGCCATCTACAGCCTAAGCGCACTACTCACTGAAGTAAAGAGCACATTTTTAAAAATGGTATAACAATAAAAAAATCCACAAACTACAATAAACCAATTTAAAAAGCAAGGTGGTAACACAATTTGTCTCTTAAGTCAATTTATTATAGTATTATTCAACATGAAAATTAAGTGATCAACTAATTACATATATTTTCTGAGTTAAATCAACTAATTACATAGAATATAAACACAACATTTTATATAATTCTCTTGTGCTTCTCTAAGTATAGCATCTATGATATGTCATAGCCATAATTAAATTAAATTACATGGTTGAATAAAAAAATACACTAAAAAAAGGCATGACCAAAGAAGCTCAAGAATTGTAGTATAGACTTTTATGCTAACATAAGCAGTCAAATATCAATCTCTCTAGAAAGCCAACTTGGGCTATTATATAGGGTTCAAAGCATATACATAACATATGACAACATGAGGCATTGTACGTAAATGATAGTCAATATCAACTAAATACTCGAGAACATTGCAAAAAAGCATTTTTTTTTTTTTTCATTTTAAGATCATGCACAGTCTCTCAGCAAGGAATTTCTTACAAGTGCAAATCGAGCAATTCAAGGGGAAATTCCACACCTCGATGACCCCTAAAGATTGTTTGAATCCAAGGGGATTTGAACCTTAGACCTGGGGGGGTGCATACTCCAAAACCCAAGACTTTTACTACTTGAGTCAACCCCTAGGGGTTTTATTTTCATTATTAACACGAAAAATCTAGTGGAATTGATTAACTCCCAAACATTTTCCAATATAAATT
Organism: Carya illinoinensis; assembly: GCF_018687715.1. Classification (NCBI taxonomy): domain Eukaryota; kingdom Viridiplantae; phylum Streptophyta; class Magnoliopsida; order Fagales; family Juglandaceae; genus Carya; species Carya illinoinensis. Next base: position 16,856,441 of record NC_056753.1, on the reverse strand, counting down.
TTTTGTTTAATTGGCACACGGTGTCCTAGAACAGCATCCCAACTAATCTTGGAGGTGCACAGGCTCTCGGCAAAGAGTTCCCCACAAATGCACTTCGGGTAATTCAAGAGAAAAATCCCCCAATCCAATAACCCCTAGAGATTATTTGCACCCAATGGGATTTGAACCTAAGACCTGGAGGGAGCATACCTCCAAGACCAAGCCCTTTACCACTTGAGCCAACCCCTAGGGGTTTTCCAATATATTTTGATGACTTCTTGGATATTTAAGGGGAAAAAAAAAAAAAAAAAAAAGAAAAGAAAAGAAAAGAAACTTGGTAGCTATATGCTTAATTTGAATAAGATGAGATAATCACTATACTGAAATGACTTTCTTTTTAAATAGTTTAATTGATTTTTAAAAAATGTGCATTTTTAGCCCACTTAACTATAGTTACATGAAGGGCCAAATAAACTCTATTAGTAGAAATTTGTGTCCATGTATGAATTTCAGAAAATGAGAAGTCCAGCACTCTTAGTACTTATGAAGGTAACAGACTTTCAAGAAATTAAAGTGCAACTAGAGTCGAAAAGAACTCTCAGCAAATCAGGAAACAAAATAAAATAAAACATTAATACTTTTCATCCCTAAACTACCAAGGGTTTTACACTTCGCACTCAAAACCATCCAACCCAACCCATTGCATCCAGCAACTACTGCCAACTAGGAAATAGCAACATTCAGTAGGATTTGACAGTTAAGATTATGTCACGTGTCTAGTTTTTGCCATATTAATGGTTAGATTGGATGAAGAGTTATTTCCCAAGTCCTAGTGTTTTGAGGGTGCAATGTGTCAATTTTGATAGTTTGGTCTACAAATAGTAAAACACCTGGTAGTTTACAAGTTATGCATGATTTGATGCTTAAATAAATAATAAATATGCTCATTTACCACAATATCATCAGTAAATCACAATGTAAAAACAAATAGCATGCTTTTAAGCAAAAGAATTTAACCTTGTAATCAAAAGAAACCATGCCATGTGACATATGTGGCTCATTTGTAAGCTGAGAAATCACAAGAAAAAGATTATCAACTGCCTTGTACATTGTAAGGGACGTTGTCAGCAAAATATACATATGTATGTAAAAGATGTGTGTGGAAAAAAAGGGAAAAATTCCATCAAGGAGACGTTATCAAGTATACTTCACCTGAGAATTAGCCTTCAACGAAAGATTTTCCGTTAAATCACACTTCACTCTAGCATTGAGCCTCCCATCAGTCATTATTCTCCCAAAAAGCATCAGCTAAGTAAAATCCATACATGCCAGCAGCATATTGTTAACTACAATTCATGATGAAAGAGCCAATGTCCTTGGACAAGAGGTCAGGTACCTTTGGGTCTATAAAGTTGGCACCAAATTCATAGTGAGCAGCAGGAATTTTAATTGTTTCAGAAGATTGCGAAGGAATCTCCATTGGTCCCATAAACACACTGTTACGCGGTGAACAACGAACAGTTACCATCAAAATCAATACTAAAAAAATGAAAATCATGCACAGAAATCTGAAAACAAAATCGAGAAAGCCAAAGCTACCTGTGACTTAGTGAGAACTTCTGATTGAGCCCTTTGGTAAAATCAAAGCGCATCCCTTCAAAAAGTTCTGGCTTTAGAGACACTGCCCAAACAAATGCACATTGTCAACACATTGCATACCGTCTTACCTTGCATATAAAAAATAAAAAAGAAACAAAGAGAAAAAAGAAAAAAACATTCAAACGTTTCAGCAATTGTAAGCTCCAGATTGAAAAACATGCAACCAAACACACAGACTGGAGTCTTTAAAAATGGGAAAAACAGTGATCCAGAGAGAGAAAGACAAACTGAGAGCTTCACGGTGGATCTCCTCGTAGGGAATAGGACAAGGGAGGTTCAAGTAATCCACTTTCTCCTCCCCTTTCGTCATCTGCGGAATCGTAGTAACTGTAGTAGTTGAAGTAGTGAGAGGAACGTTCAGGGCCGCCGCCATTGTATTCAATCCCTTATCCAACAATCAATCAAAAAGTCTTAGGATTTTCTTATACACCCGAGTCAGAATCTGAATCTGTAAGCGTCTCCCACTAAACCCTGTAGAGAATCTAAAAGCACTTTCCTAAAACCCTAGGGAGGAGGGAGAGATGCAGGGCTCTTGATTTTGAGGTTGGAGTCATACGCAAGTCAATTTTTTTTTTTTTTTAATAAAGTGATGGACAAATTTATTGGTTAACATTCAATTTGAATTGAGTTACGCCATGCTAAAAAATAAATATCGGGTATAATTATAAATCTAAATTTTTAAATTAATTTTTAATATTATTAATTTTAGAATCGAATAAATTAGATGAGTCTATTTTATTTAATATATTAATATGAGATTATTTTGAACTAGATGTAGTATTAGTAATATTTAAATTTGAGTTTTGTTACGTACAAACAAAGTCGCGTACTAATCTGTGTATCAATATTGATTTATTCATATTTAAAATTTAAATTAACATTATTTTTAATAAAATTTATTTTTTCATCAATCACATTAAATTAGTATACATATTAGTATATAGTTGTACTTGCAATTAGATTTTTCTTTTAAATTTTCTAATTTATTAAAGATTTGTTCTAATAAATCATCTTTAGTTTTAGAAAAATTAGATTTTAAGTGAGAATGAATTTCATGGAGAATGAATAAAAGAATTTCTTTTGCTTCCTTGAAAGGAGTATTGATAGGAGATAATTGATTTTCAATTCTTTCTAATTGTTTACTCATGGTTTTTAGATATAAATTATTATAATTATTTTATTGGATTATATTTTCAGTGTTTTTAATTTTTCTTGTAGAATTATATTTCTTTATTGGTAAAGCTAATATTTGTGTACTTATTTGATTATACTTTATAGTTTCAAAAATGGGATATTTTTTATAAATAATTTAATTATTATCTCCTTTAATCCATTGATTAGTAGTCATATTTATGGTTGATAATTGATTTGATCTATATATTTTAAACCATGTAAAGAAATGTATATTAATCTGTATACTTTCTAAGTACTCATAATATTTTGTTTAGATATAATCTCTTTCTATTTTTGTGAAAGTAGAGAAAAAAGCTAATCTTTTCTATTAGTAGAGAAAAAAGCTAATCTTTTCTATTTATTTTTTTCCTTCATATAATCTTGTTTAAGATAATTTTTATTAATTTTAAATTTTTCTTTATTCAGGGTGAATATTCGAGTATCATCTCTAATTGCTTGTAAATATGTTGGAGAATAAGATTCTTTTCATTGTTGGAGATTTCAAGAGGTGGATATTATATTAGTATGATTAACAATATATATTGGTATATGTATAATATTTACAAGAATAACTCCCCGAATCTGAGAATCTCTTCCTCTTTATGCGCCGTTCTCCTACCGTGCAAATATGTCCCACAACATGGCAAATTTGTGCAAGTCTAGCCCTCTCCCTATCCATGCATCTTCCTCCAAAGCTGGTAAGCATGCTTCCATTCGGTATCTTATTTTTACTCTTATTTTTATTTTACTATTTTTTTAGGCAGTGGTAGCACGATTTGTTTGGGATTATTCCTAATTTTTGTGTTATTTGAACTGATTTTCTGATTTGATATGAAAATTTATGTGGTTTATGATTTATTGGGGGTTAAGTGTTTGGACAATTTAACAACTAAGATTTTTTCTTGAAAATAATTTTCTACCTACCGTTCTTTGAGTTTAGGATGGTAAAAGGTAAACCATTCAACTAGTTTCTTTCGGGGAAAAAAAAAAAAAAAAACTCTTCAAGTAATCTCAGATGATGGATGAATTAGTACTCATTTTAACACAAAATGTCATGACATATGTTTAATGAAGTGCTATAATTTGTGCTTACTTGCCATGTGATGAAGTGCTGTAATTTTGCATGTTAAAACAAATGAGTTCACTTTTAAGCAGCCAAAATATTTTTTGGGCAAGTGAGCAAGTGAACTCATTTTCTAACCGATTTCTGATATAAAAAACTTATTTACATAGTTGGTCCCAGTTTCAGTTGTTTTATCCTTACCAACTTCTGTCTAAGGATTATTTGGGTCCATGCTTTTGCACTTGTGGCACGATTCATTAGGCTATTAGAGTGTTTTGAAAGGGCATGACAATGAAATATGAAAATTTTGATTTCCATGCTTTGTTCAAATGGCCATTAAAATTCACTGTAAATTTCAGAAAAAGCTAGGGAAGTTACATAAGTCCTTATCTCCTTTACCTAAATTGCCACAATTTGCTGTGATCTTTTGACATGTAACAAGGCCAAATCAGTTTGCAATGCTAATCACAACCTTCAATATCTGCCACAGATACTATAGTGCTGAAATTTAACTATTACATCCCTGGTTCGTGGTGGAGACCTGCAACTACCAACAAAAAAGACTTCTTCCAGAAGAACGAGGGAGATGGGTTTTATGGAGGAATCAGAAAGCTTAAGAATGAGAATGAGATTTTCACATGGAAGCGAGTTTGGCCAGCTAAAGTCTTGGAATAGCATGCATTGTATGAAAAAAGGGGCTTCGTAAATATCACCATGCTATGAACATAAAAGACTATTCTTTGGGATCAAGTGAAGTGTTGAATTTTGAAATTTTAAAATTAGCTGTTTATTCAGTTGCATGGAGATGTGGAGACCATGCTACTTGTCATTCCCGCTCCCCTTTTCTTTTCCACAATTTTTTTTTCTTGGTAGGTTTCGAGATTTCATGCAGTGCCAGTCCAGGAAAATGGTCTCTCATTTATGCCAAATTAATGTACAAAAGTTACCCCAACAATATGTTGTAATTAGTGGAAAATTTCTTCAAGTTTTGGTTGAGATTATGTTAGAAGAATGATAGCTTTGAAGTCATACGACATCCAATCCATTTCTTCAAATTTCAGATTATCTATTTTTTGCCTGTCTTAATGAAAATCAAATGGACATGAAATTTTGAAGTTAGAGATGCACACCTTTCAGACAAGTTTCTTTTACATAGACGAATTTAATTTAAGTATATTTTGAAAGAGAGATAACAGAATATCAAAATATCACAAACAATTGATAGAACTTGAAATCTGGTGACATCCAATCATGCCTAATTTCAACGCCCACAGTCAGATATGCAAATTTGAAAGCCTTCAAATTTGAAAAAGGATTAAAGGGAGGACATAAACTATACACTAACAAATTATAGAAAGTTCATCCCCTTCCATTCACAACAAACAATTATCTACACAATATGGAGTTTGAGACTTTTTTTTCCCACAACACTCCAAACATTCACAACCAAACAATCATCTACACATTAGTACCAACTCCCCCAGAGCTGCACAACCAAAACATTGGTACAAACTCCCCAACAAAAAACTAAAAAAAAAAACTTCAAAACCAGTACTAACACACATCCTCCATGTAATGACAGAGCAAGCTTACATTCATGTCTTCAGTTATACATGATCAGTACCAGCACATCTTTGTAAACAATACAATATAATCATCAATTAATAACACAATATAATAGCACCCCAAGGGGATTAATATTATAATCAGATCTTTAGATTTAAATAAAGAACCATCTCTATAAATAGTTTACTTTTGTTACGATTCATGTTAAATAGTCAAAAAAAAAAAAAAATCCAAGGGGATTTATGTTAGATTTATCTAATATTTCAATTTGTCCTGTTATTCTAATTTTTATCTTTAAAGAGTAGTAATTTAAGGATATTTAAACATGTTCTTTTATTTTAGGTTTATTTTAGGTTTTTTTTTTTTTTTTTGCAAGTATACTTATGCTTGCATATTTAAAAACTCTAATACTTTAACTACTGCTGTTACTGTATATGGATGGATTAAACTTAAGAATTGGATCTTTGTGTTATGATTAAAACCATAGTTTGTAATTAGAATTTTGACAACCTCTTACCTCCTCATTGCTCGATAGTGTTGGATGTGTGACAAAACTATACTGGGTTTCAACAACAAAATTGTCCACAGTAGCAACCCTTGCAAATTCTAGGCCCGCATGCATTTGTTCGTCATCATTGAATATTTTCTTGTACGTCTAAATTCCATGACAAAAACATAAACAACAATTACAAAAGTGGCATCTCATATCAATCCAAAAAGAATAATATTAATATAAAAAACTATTAATGCAAAAAACTTATTACTTGTTTCTTCTTTCTCTTCGTGACAACGTTCTTTATAGCCCCTACCTTTCTCTTCGCTGGGGGTCTCCCTTTCCCCTGACACGTGAGAGCTTAATACTTTTTTACCCTTTTCCAATACCATGTTCTTTCTCAACTTGTTTAAACCATCGTCAGTTATTAAGCCTGTACATTGCAACTCAAACTCATCTAACAACTGTAGAAATGCATCGACATGCTCATCACTGGGGGATACACGCGTGACAAATTTCAAACATCTCTTAACCACGAGCTCATACCTCTGTGCATCCGCATTGTTCCGTAAGTCATTATAACTACTTTTGATTAGTGTATATCTTCTCTTTAAATCCTTTCGCCATCGATACAAGACATAATTGTCAGGCAGCACATTAATGTCTTTTGTTTGACAGACTTTAAATATATGCATACAAATAATTCCTCTCATCTCAAATAAGGCACATGTGCATTTAACATCGCATTCTTCATCATTATAATAAACTGAGTACTTCACCTTTTTTATATAGTCATCTGTGGAAATTTTGTTGAAAACTTCGAAGCTGGAAATGGAACCTTGCGTGCTGACAACTATGCAATTACATAAAATCATCTCCAACACCTCTCTTTGGACCTCCTTAAACTTAGCATTTTGTATACAATGCTTGAAACTGCTTTTCAATGCGGAGTGGTTATACGTATGGGATTATTTGGTTATAGGAATTGAAATCAGCAGTCGCTTCGATCTCCACCTTCTTTCTCAGAGCATTGTCAAATTGATTTCAACGTTGTACTAGAACGCACAAACTTGTCGAAAAAAGCATTCATGCTTTCAGATCATTGTGAAGTGCTCATGCCTGCCCAAAATACGCCCTTCAAATATACTGGTACTCAGAACTCGCTCTCATTGTACAACTCTTACAACCATGCATTCTCACCAAGGTCATACTTTTGAAGTAGTTCCCCCCATTTATCCTCAAATTCTGTGCAACTTTGTGAATTATATAAAACACTTTGAATAGCATTCTTCAACCCTGCATTGAATTGGGAGTGGGATCCCAATTTCTTTGGCAGTTTTCACATGATATGCCAGAGACAATATCTATGGTGAATGTTTGGGAATACAATCACAATAGCACTCTTCATTTCTCGGTCTTGGTTTGTTATGATTGCTTTGGGAGCCTGACCATTCATGCACTTCAACCATGCTTGGAACAAGCAGACAAAATTATTTGTTTCTTCACTTAAAATCAAGCCAGTGCCTAACGATATGGACTGCCCATGATGGTTTACACCAACAAATGGAGCAAAAGGCATACCGTACCTAATTGTTAAATATGTTGTATCGAATGTGATAACATCTCCAAAGTACTCATAAGCCGCTCAACTTCATGTGCCAGCCCAAAACACATTTCTGACTCTAAACTCGTCATCCACGTCCATGATTGAAACAAAACTGTCATTCATCATACTCATTCTCTCAAAGTAGTCACTAAGTGCTTCGCCACCTCCTTTACCTAACCTTAAGTGTTTGGCTTTATTAATAAAATTTCGAGCATCTTTCTCTTGAAATTCAAGATTCTCAAAACCCCCGGCATCAACAACAAGTGCTTCAAAATTCTTGTTCATTCGGATACTTGCTCTGTCATTCAAGTCAAGCATCCTCTGATTTTATTAATCTAAACACTTGTGGGATCTAAAAAATCTAGACTTCTGTGGGCTGACAATACTATGATTGTGAGCAATTTGAATCGTCATAAAAACCCATACCCCCTTCACCAATTTTGCATTTACCTTTGCCTTACAATTCGTTTTGGTTGTAGGTCGTGGTCTCGAGACATTACTACGGCTAGGATGGTAGGTGCCACCACGCACACACCTAATGGTCAAATACTTTGCACTCCTATTTGTCTCTCACTTTGTCTTAAATGTCTTTACACCAAAATTTGACTGTTTCGCATATCGTTTGTAATAGTCAAGAAGGTCTTTCTTAGTGGCAACCTTCATACTAGATTTCGGCTCTTCAACTCATTCATCATCATTATCTAATACTTCATTGGTCCCCTCCACCTCCGATACTTTGTTAGTCTCATCCACGTTCGATACTTCATTACTTCCCTCCACCTCCAAAGCACTCGTGTGTGATATACTTGCAACATTCTTTTCACTTTCATTAGGCATAGTTGATGATTGAACTAGGCATTGTGAGGTCTCTTGGAATTGCTTCGGATTGCTTGACGAAGGGTAGGGCATAGTTAGAGGATGCTGCAATTAGACACGGCATTAGAAAAAAAAAAAGAATTGCACGTATGGGAAAGACTTTTTGAATGAATCTAAAATGCACGTACCTAGATAGTCTCTTGAAATCATCTAAACTCTTCTAGATTACTCAACGGAGGGTAAGACATAGTTGGCGGTTGCTGTAATAAGGCACGGCATTAGAAAAAATTTGCACATACGGGAAAGACTTTTTGAATGAATCTAAAATGCGTGTACCTCGATAGTCTCTTGAAATCATCTAAACTCCTTTGGATTACTCGATGGAGGGTAAAGCATAGTTGGTGGATGTTGCAATTAGGCATGACGATAGGAAAAAAATGAATTGCACATATCGAAAAGATTTTTAAAAAAATAAAACGCATCTACCTGGCTACCCCAATGATACAAATATCAATTTGGATACATATTTTGAGGCATAATATACGCTGGATGGTATAGATTTTTGGGACCAAAATATCCCTATCATAAACAAATAAACAATATATTAAGTACTTGGAAATATCAAACACAACAATAGAGACAACAACATATCCAAATGATGAACATTTATCATACCTGAATTGGTGAATTCATTGTAGAAGGCCTAGGCAACTTTCTATCTTCCTCCGTGCCTTCCATCTTGTAATATTCTTCTCTAACCTTACAATCTTTACAACTAACCAATGCCATAGTGCCATTGCTCAGAAGTGAATCTATGACATCCACATAGAGAAAATTTGATATCAAAATATCATCGTCAAACATTCAAGAAAGAGAATTTGATAGGGCTAATGAATTCTTAAACATGGTGTTATTGCCTTCTAGCTATATAGCAAAGGTTCAAACATGTGATTCAACCATAATGAATTTGATAGGGATGAGAACGTGTTCTATATAGGAGATTACAGTCACCAGACAAATTAGTGAAAAACTTTTGTTTCATGTAGTTGATGTCTTATAAACAAACCAGAGTCCAACATTCTTCAAGGATCCAGTACTCAGCTCCTAAATTAACCAAAATTCTAAGAGCACCATTAGAGTAGCACAAAAATTAAAGTACAAAGCGATCCTTTCTTTTTTCAGTATACACAACACTACATTTTCAAGCTTAAAAGGTTTCTATTAGGATTTTCATATTTTGACAAATGTGAGAAGTGAACAAAATACTACTTTCTAATTAGAATTGAATAGAAAGTTGTCAAAAATTACTACTTAATTGCAAAGCCACTGAAGCTTTTTCTACTTTTTAAAAAAAAAAAAAAAAATTTCTTTCCTTTTCCCTTTAGAAGATGTGAAATAAATTAAAGAAAAAACAATTATGGAAAAATACGTGGTTTTTGGGTATTTTCTAACATGGAGCAAACCAACATGAACAGTACATTTAGTGGGAGGTAAAAAATACAAAGTCTCTACTGATCCCATTCACGACAGGAAATATCGCCATAACAAAAAGAAATGAGAAGCTTAGAAGCCCATAACTGGAAAGGCAACAACTTGTTGAGCCATAAATTCAGACATGCACAAAAAATATGTTTTTTTTTTTTTTTTTTTTTTTTTTTTTTTTTATAACATTCATTCATAAAATAGAGTCATCTAGAGAATTACAAGCTGGCCTCATGCCAAACAATTTGGGAAATACACTCGGGAATTGATTCCCACCAAACTGTTAAATCCTCTACAAATCTTGCTAGTTTTGCTAGACCATCAGCTGCTGCATTGTGCACTCTGCCGGCATGTTGGAATGTCACCTTTGGTAGCTGTTTAGAGAGGCTGAGTATGGAATAGATCAGGTTACCATGGGGAGACATGGACTCCCCTTCTGCTGTTAAGGCTCTTACACTGAGCATTGAGTCTGTTTCCACAATCAACTCACCAATGCCCAATGGGATACACAGCTGTAGCCCCCTCAGGATGGCAAGAAGCTCCACTTCCATAGGGTCAGAGAACTCAGGTTCTTTTTTACACGCAGCCAGAATTACCTTTCCTTTTTCATCTCTCAAGATAACTCCCACACCTGAGGTACAGCATCCCTGAAACATAGCCCCATCCGTGTTGATTTTTAGAGCTCCTATAGGGGGGGTTTCCACCTCATATCCCTTACCATGTTCTGTTTAGTGCTGGCTTGAGCTTCTCGAGACTCCTTAAACAAATAGTTCCCTTACTGGTTGTCGAGACTCCCTTACCACCTCATAAATAGTTCTGTCTCTCACTGGTTGAGAGTCTTTCTCTGAAATAGAGTACGTTCTCATTGTGGCTGGTCTCTGCTAGCTCGAAAGAGAGTTTCAATGGAAGAAGAATTATCAAGGCAGTGGGAAAAGCTAAGTCTGACAGAAAGGGAAAAGGAGGGGGTGTCTCTAGCTCCCCATAACATGCCAACAGGGCGTGAACAAGCCCTTTCATGTCTTATGGTAATGATAATGGCCGAGAAGATTATTAACAAGGAGGCTTTCAAGAGCACTATGGCTAAAATCTGGAGATGCACGAGCTGGATTCAGTTCTCGGAGGTGGGTCCAAACAAGTTTCTTGTCGAGTTCAACAGTGATCAGGACTTGAAAAGGGTGATAGAAGGAAGACCGTGGGCTTTCGATCGGTGGCTTCTGTGTTTACAAACATATGATGGTTCCAAATCCATTAACGAGATAGTTTTCAACAAAGAGGAGTTCTGGCTGCAGGTCTATGATGTGCCTCTTAGTTGTATGACACAAGAAACAGGATTACTACTCGGTAGTTACGTGGGAAAGGTGCTAAAAGTCCATGCAGACTACAGAGGCATTAGCTGGGGGAAGTATTTACGTATAAGGGTTGAGGTTGATATTACAAAAGCCCTATTAAGGGGTACTTTTCTCAATGTGGAGGGAAAGAAGTGTTGGGTGCCATTCAAATATGAGAGGCTGCCGTCTATATGCTTCAAGTGTGGTACCATCAAGCATAACCATCTAGCTTGTTTGAGTGCCACCAGCAGGGGAGGAAGCCAACAGTATGGAGCCTGGTTGAGGGCCCCGGCCACCAGAGATAGTGACTTGCAATTGAAAAAGTATGGGGAAGCTGCGGATCCAGAAGGTCAAGTGCATGATCAGTCATGGAGAAGAGAAACAGAGGGTAGGGAAGACCTCCAGGGTGGTAGTCCAGCTATCACGGATGGGTGTCAGGAGAGAAACTTAGCTTCAGACAGGCTGGACTGCAAGACAATAGACAGAAGTGACATTCAAGGAGCAGAGAGGTTGACTAGGCAAGGAAACTTCCCTAGACAAGTTGGTACACAAAAGATGGCGGGAAAATGAGTCCCTCCACTAAACCCTCCAAATGTACCCCATGAAAAACTAGAAAGGGGGCTCGATGAGCAGACAAGGCCTACAGGAATAGCACACACTCCACTGACAGCTAAAGAGGCAGTACAACATGGGATAACTGGTACGGAGATCTCAACTGACTTAGTTACACAGATTCATTCCATTGAGAGTTTCCTGTCTGACCAACTAAAAGCACTGAATCAACCAAAGAAGGATCCTACATGGAGAAGACGAGAAAGAAATCTGAAAACTGAGAACTTTTCACCAGGATTGGGAGGAAGCCCATCAGGGGTATCATACAGCAAAAAGAGAGCCAAAAGTCCAATTTTAAAGAGAAGTAAAAGAATTGCAGCATCCTCTGCAAACCATGGTAAGAACAAAAAAATAAAGATTGAGAATGAGGGGCCTGAAAGCAATGAACACACAAACATGGTGGAGGCTGGTTTACAGCCCCACCAAGATCAATGAGATTCATCAGTTGGAACTCACGTGGGCTTGGGAACCCACGGGGAGTTCAAGTACTTCGAGACTTGACTCGAAGGGAAGATCCCACAATCCTGTTTCTACAAGAGACAAGATTGAGTGTCACTAGAATGGAGAAAATTAAGTATATCTTAGGCTTTCCAAACTGTTTAGCAGTGAGTAATGACAGAGGAGGGGGAGGTATTGCTCTCTTATGGAAAAACAGTATTGATCTTAAGATTACCCAATATTCAAAGTCTCATATACATGCTGAAATTAAATTGCAAGGGGAAGGGGAAGCTGTCTGGTACTTGACGGGAGTGTATGGTCACCCAGAAGCTGCAAGAAGACATGATACATGGTCATTAATAAAGTCCCTAATGGTACCAGCAGGTTGTGCTTGGCTTGTAATGGGGGATTTTAATGAAATTTTGCATATGGGGGAGAAGAGGGGAGGAAGAAGCAGACCTGAGTGGCAGATGGAGGATTTTAGTGACATGCTAGTTGAGTGCAGGTTATTGGATCTGGGGTTCTGTGGACCTCAATTCACATGGTGGAATGGGAGACAGGAAGAACACAGTGTGTCAGAAAGGCTAGATAGATTTTGTTCTAATCAAGAGTGGAGCTCCAAATTTGCTATGTGGCATGTTGTTCATCTGCCAATTGCCTACTCGGACCACCTTGCTGTTATATTGAAACCCCAAGTCGATCCTAATCTGAGTAGTAGAGGGCCTGGATTCAGGTTTGAGGCCATGTGGACTGAGACAGAAGGATGCAAGCAGGTGGTGTCTTCTACTTGGAACCTAGAGGGAGGGGACAAGGACATCTCTTCACTTATGAAGAAGATAAAGGGCTGTGGGGAGAGGCTCCAGCAGTGGAATAAGAGCAGCTTTGGTCACGTGAAGAGACATATTACTAAGGCTCGAGACAAGATGAACCTGCTGTACCAAACTGATCCAAGATGCCTGAGAACAGAAGAGCACAAGCAAGCAAAGGCTGAGTTGCAAACTTGGTTGGAAAGAGATGAAATCATGTGGAGGCAGAGATCGAAGGCATTATGGTTAAAGGAGGGGGACAAGAACACAAGGTTTTTTCATAAAAAAGCTTCTCAAAGACAGAAAAGAAATTATATTAAAGGGGTAAGAGATAGCAATAATACCTGGCAGGAGGGAGAAGAAAGGGATCAAATCATAATGGATTACTTTCAAACCATTTTCACCTCTTCAGGCCATCAAGAACAAGTGGGATTCCTAGATAATCTGCAGGCTTGTGTAACTGAAGAAATGAATGAGGTTCTGATGCAGCAGTATTCAGCAGAAGAAGTGTTTCAGGCTTTAAACCAGATGGAACCATCCAAAGCCCCTGGACCTGATGGCATGCCCCCTTTATTTTACCAAAAGTACTGGACTGTGGTAGGAAAGGATGTCACCGAGGCTGTGCTAAAAGTACTAAATGAAGGGGTCTTCCCAGCTGAACTTAACCACACACACATTGCTTTAATTCCTAAGAAGGATAAACCAGAAACAGTAGTAGAATACAGACCAATCAGTCTGTGCAATGTTGCCTACAAGCTTATATCCAAAGTCCTCTCCAATAGGCTAAAACAAGTCCTGCCTCAGGTTATATCCTTGTCTCAATCAGCCTTTGTACCCGGGAGACTAATTACAGATAATGTGCTAGTTGCTTATGAATTGGTTCATTACTTAAGACAGAAGAGGAAAGGGAAGAAAGGGTATATGTCACTCAAATTGGATATGAGCAAAGCGTACGATAGGGTGGAGTGGGGATTCCTAGATAATATAATGGGCAAGATGGGGTTCAATGAAAGGTGGAGAAAGCTTGTAATGTGCTGTGTGCAGACTGTTACATACTCTATTATTGTGAATGGTAGTCCAAAGGGCCCTATTAAGCCCTCGAGAGGTCTGAGGCAAGGGGATCCTCTCTCCCCTTATCTCTTTCTTCTGTGCACTGAAGGGTTGATAGCTATGCTAAGACAAGCAGAGGAGAACAAGCGGGTGGAAGGAGTAAAAATCTGTAGAGGCAGCCCAAGGATCAACAACCTCCTCTTTGCAGATGATAGTTTGTTTTTTTCCAGGGCCACTTTGCAAACTAATGCACATATCCACCAACTTCTAAAGGAGTATGAACTGGCATCGGGTCAGAAAGTCAATAAAGAGAAGACAGCAATGGTTTTTAGCACCAATGTTAACCCCCAACTGCAGCAGGAAATTATGGCATCTTGGGGGATACAGCAGGCTCAGAAGTATGAAAAGTACCTTGGCCTCCCATCAGTGGTAGGAAGATCAAAGAAAAGGGCCTTTGCAAATATCAAGAGCAGGGTTTGGAAGAAGCTTCAAGGATGGAAGGAGAGGCTACTCTCACAAGGGGGGAAGGAAGTACTAATTAAAGCAGTAGCACTATCAATCCCTTCATACTCTATGAAATGCTTCAAGTTACCTGAAAGTTTGTGTAAAGAGCTAGAGAATATGATGGCAAAGTTCTGGTGGGGCCAAAGGAGGGAGGAAAACAAAATCAGGTGGGTGAGCTGGACAAAAATGTGTGCTCCTAAGCAAGATGGGGGAATGGGGTTTAAGGACCTGCATAGTTTCAATATGGCCCTATTAGCAAAGCAAGCATGAAGGATAATGAATGAAAAGTCTTCTCTCCTCCATAGAATCTACAAGTCCAAGTACTTCCCCAATTCATGCATCTAGTACGCACAGTTGGGAAATGCCCCATCATATGCATGGAGAGGGATATGGGAATCTACAAGACTAATGGTGAAGGGGTGCAGGTGGCGAGTAGGGGATGGGGAGTCCATAAATATCTGGACTGATATCTGGCTACCAGGACAGAATCAAACCCCTTTAGGCCTATATCAAGAAAGTAGAAGCAGTTGTCAACGTGTTGCACAATTGATTGATGGGGAGACAGGTTGGTGGGATACTGAGATAGTTAGGAGAACTCTCCCTCCAAGAGAAGCTTTTGATGTTCTGAGGATTCCCCTAGGACCTTCACCTAGAGAGGATAAGCTCATATGGCACTATGAAAACTCAAGAGAATACACAGTGAGGAGTGCTTATAGGCTGTTCTGGTCTATAAAGAACCATAGGGTAGAAGGGGGTTGCTCAAACTATCAGGCATTGCGGGGATTCTGGAAGCAGTTATGGTCAATGCCAATACCACACAGGGTTAGAGTCTTCTCTTGGAGAGCATGCAAGCATGGACTGCCCACCTTGCAAAACCTGAGGGTCAGGAAGGTTGTTTCTGAAGATACCTGCAAGTTCTGCCATGAGGGAAGGGAAGACACAAGTCATGCTCTGATATATTGTCCATCCATTTTACCCTTATGGAAGTCTTTGTTTGGTTTTTTATTTCGGGGAGGAAACCAGCAGGGGTTTATGGAGATAGCCATGAGAGTGACAAAGGAAGGGCAGCCAAGAGATCCTGAGAAGTTTTTTCTTATGGCCTGGTCCTTTTGGTACAGAAGGAACCTTTTTTACTTTGAAGAGCAGGTTCAGCACCCACAACAGTCTGTGAAAAAATATGTTTTTAAATGAAGCACAACATAGCAAACTTATTGGTGGGGGAGGAGCTTGTACGGATTGGCATAGGCAAGGGACTTTCGATTGAATGCAGGGGAGGGGGGAAAATGAGAGGGAGAAGCCTTATGTCTGATGCAGGGGATGGGACAGCGGGGTGGCGACGTAGGGGCTGGGAGGGAAATGCCAGGTGAGAACGCGGGGGAGGGGGGAGCAAGAGGGAGAATGTGGGTGTGGGGTGGGAAATGGGGGGAGTTGGAATAGGAATAAGAGATTTAAAAAAAAGAAATAGAAGATGTTAGAAATTCGTGCGATGTAAGTAAAATGGGAAGGTTGTGTAGTACTACTCTTGTTTTAATATTTAATGTTAAAGTACGTAAAACATTAATATCAAATAATGAAAGTGAATAATTAAGATAACAATTGAAATAAATTGGTCCTTGAAACAGGCTAGATTCTACCATTCCAAGTAATGAATCATGAAGATTATAGTATCTTCCGTCTCTTAGACAGAATAATAGTGAGGTATTTAATCCACTTCTGGTGAGTGGTTTTATGGCCACCTGTACTAATCCAACATGTGTAAAAGAATATTTTTGTTATTTATAATTTTTAATAGCTTATTTTGTTAATAATTGTAATGATTCATAATCATTATTTAGATTAATAGTTTTTTTACCGTTTTAATAGCATAATTAGTAAGAAATGATAATTTAGAAAAGAAATACATTGTTTGTATATTTGATTTTTAGGAACATTAGGAATTGTCCAGTCTTGTAAATTTATTTCTATATCTATTATACTATAGTCTTCTTGGTTAATATTATCAGGTTTAGATTTTATAGGTATACTAGTAGTGTATTCATCTAACTTAAATAAAGAATTCATTGAGAGAGGTTTTTAAAACAAAGATTTCCTATATTCAAAGAAAAATAAGTAGATCAAAATATTAAGGAATACCACATGGACCACCCTTAAAGCTTCTCTAGCACAGATAGGCTGACCAACAAATTTTTATGACTTACCACCACAAGACTCCCAATATACTTCATTTTCTTTTATATAGGTCATCATTGTTAAAAAATCTACATCAGTGATTTTTTTTTTAAACAAGAATACTTAGTTGGTTTCTTATACTTTTAATTTTTTCTTTTAAGAACTTACAATGATTTTTAAATTCTTCTTTTGCTACTTGTATACTTTGATATATATAATATCTTTCCATCATTAAACAATAATCTAGTCTTATTTTTAATTGTTTTTCTTTAAGATGCTTTATTCTTTCCATTAAATGGTTTAACTCAAGTATTGTATTGTATTCTTCACAAATTAATTCTTTATGATCACGAAAACAGCATGAATAACATAATAGTTCATTATGAAATTAAAAGCAATAAAATAGCAATATATAGTAGCCAATGGCTCTGACACTATATGCGTATCCAAGGTAATATATAATGGATATATATATTTAATAATTATTACAATAGACAGTAGAACTTGCCAGTAATATATAAATAATAAAAGGTGGTAGAACCAACCCTTTGCATAAATTAAAATAATAGACAGAAGAGAATAAAATTGACTTTATTGAAAGCATAACATAATACTTATAAGGAGATTAATTCTCAAATGAATTAGGAGCAGAAAACATGAAAGGAAACTTAATTTACAAGAGAGAATATTTGGAAGTAAAGAAGACAAAAGAAGGAATGGCTTCAAATGAGAAGTTCTGAATGCCTTCCTTCACATACAGACTCTCCTTATATAGACACATGTGCAATATAGATCAATAATATGTGTCGCCTGACTCTAATCCCATCAAGACCATTTGACACTATAAAGACTAAATAATATACAAAGTCTTTTGGACTATTATCTATCATCCTACGAAAGCAAAAATAGACAAAATTATTTATCTTTTAGTGGACATGGAAACTAATCTTGAAACGCACATGTCTTTATTATCCTTGAATAGTCATTTTTGTCCCCTTGAATAATTCTTGCATTGAATCTGAAAGTAATCTGATAAGAACGGTGGATAGTAATCTTAATAGACAAAGTTTCTTGTCTTGTTCTTTAAGGAGATAATGCTTCTGACGACTGAAAAGATAATGTTCTGACAACTTTAATTTGTTATGTTGAATAATTTTGGAAACAATAATATTTTGGAATCACATAATTTGAGGGTCATAATTTAACAGTTTCGAATCAAATTGATCCTGAAAATCCATCCAATGTAGTAGATAATTTTGAGAATGAAAGGCCTGTTGAGAAGGAGAGGCCTGATTAATTTGTGATGATGCTATTGCTAACGATGTTACTTGCTGTAATGGAGATAATTTGGCTTGTTATTGAGGATTTTCTTCATTGTCACTATTTGAGACTTGTGACATTTTTTCAACCAATTTTTTCAGATCTTTTCTTATGATAATTGATGCTAATTAAGTTTGAAATCTAGTCCATTGGACTAACACCTCAAGAACTTTGGTAGTTTTGAAAATATTTTTATAACATGATCATAATTCTATTTTTCCCGGTATTTGATAGAAACTTGGCGAGTCAAGAACATAATATTTTTAAGAGAGGGATGAGATTTAATGACATATTTTCACTTTATAATCTAGTTTAATTTTGTCTTAAGAAATAAAAGAAGAAGTGGTGGATAATGTGATAAGGAAGGTAGATAATCATTTTGTTATGTAAAATCTAGAGACTTTCATAGAGAGGAGTAGGAAGAATAAAAGATTCTGATTTAAACTGATCTTACCATAGCAAGAACTATTGTGAGAGTGTTTTAATTTCCTGTAATTTGTCAAATTGAAGAAATCAGGAATGACGCAAATTTTTGTTGTCTTAAAAAAGTTTTTGTCCATGCTGGTGATAGTCATAATAATCAAAATACGGTGAATCATATGATTGAGAAAATCTTCTTGTTAGATTAGGGCCTTTTCTCCACTGTTCTAAGGTAAGGACTTGTTTAATAATAATTTTATGAAAGGCAATAATCAGAGATGCATGTGGAGAAAGTTGAGGTTGAAAAGAAAATGAGATTTTAGAAATAATAATAGAACATGTATCTACTAAAATAAAATCATAAAAATTCTAAACTTTTGTAATATTTTGTGGAACATAATGTCAATCTAGTAATAAAAAAATATCAAGTAATTTTTTAGGATCGAAAAGGTGCTATGATTCAGATTCAATAGAAAGACTAGGTGCTAATGAGTTTTGAGGATAATAGGAGCTGTTGAAAGCTGAGATAATAATGGAGAATTGATAATATGAGAATGAGTAGAAGGAGAAGGAGAAACAACTTTTGAATATGTTACTAATTTTGAAGAAGATAATGGTGAAAATAGATTGTAAGATGGTCTAATATTTTGTGGTAATGTCTCTAATACCGTGTAAGGTTTTGAAGTGACAGAAGAATAAGGTGAAGGATAAGAAGAAAATGGTGGTCTGGCATAGGAAAATTTAGACTTAATTATGGACTTTGAGGATGACATGAATTTCTCTGTAAGAATTCTTAAGATAGAAAATCAGGAATAGAATTAAATTCTCCTTTAATATGTTCAATATCAAGATAAAAAATATTTAATATAATTTGTCATATAGCAAATATTTATTTAGCAGCCAGATTTTTCACATCTTTAATCAAAACTTTCTTGGCTGATTTACAGTATATTTTAAGTAAAAATTTTTGATTCAACAAATCATCTTGAAATTTAGAAATATATAATATAATAGCTAATTTGTTAATAGTATTATAATTCTTTTGAGTAGGATTCCAACATCTTGAATTAAATCTAATAATTTATTCAAAATCATTTGATAATTTTTGTTTTATAATTCCTCTATAACCAAGATTAGATGCATATGTTTCAATAATTTTAAAAGTATGAGGAGATGGAAGTTCTAAACATGGTAATTTCTTAACATGAGTTTTTATATATTTTATAATATTTGTATGATTTTCTGTCTATGGAGGTAGATTCTTTTTTAATCTTTTGATTAATGGATTGTATAATAGTTTGAGAGATGGATAAAAATCTGCAACATAATTCAAACTGCTTAGAATTTTCTATAATTGTTGCTTATCTTTTATTTCATCAGAAAATTTATTAAAAAATTCTATTGCTCTACTAATTAGTGTTATAGTTCCTTGGTAGATATCATGTCCAAGAAATCTAATTTTATTTTGAAATAATTTTATTTTAGGTGTTGAAACAACTAATCCGTTTTGTTTAATAATTTAAACAAAAATGTTTAAATACTTTCAATGTTGTTCAATAGATGAAGAAAAGATTAATACATCATTTATGTAAACTATTGAAAAATGAATAAAAAGAGTAAATATTTCATTCATAATATTTTAAAATTCATTATGAGCATTTTTAATCCAAATGGCATAACATTCCATTCATAATGTCCAAATAGGATTGTAAACGCCGTTTTGTATCTATCTTTTTCAACAATTTGGGTTTGCCAAAATCTACTTTTCATATCAAATTTTGAAAATAAAGCAGCATCATAAGGTCGGGATAATAAATCATTTTTATTAGGAATAATGTACCTTATCCATTATAATACTTTATTTGATGGCATATAATTTATGGCTAATCGAGAAACATCTCTTTGTAATTCTATTTGTTTCTGAATATAAAAAGCAGTACGACTCTATGATGATTTACTTTTTCTAATTAATCATTTTAATAAAAAAGTCATTAATTTCCTTTTAACATAATTCTAATAATTCATTATTCATTTGAATTGGTCTAGCTTTAGTAGAAATATTCTTTTTAGGGAAATATTTTTCATAGGGTAATTCAACTATATGTTATTCTCTATTCCAAAAAGTATAAAAGAACATTAATTCCTTTTGAAATTGGACGAAATAGAAATTTAAATTGAACTTATTTACCTAATATTTTTTTAGAAATTCCTTCATCTGTTACATAGAAATGATAAGATAAAACACAGAACGGATTTCTTAATATTATTCTAATGTTGATATTTTTTTCTCAAATAAATGTTATTTTAAAGCAAATTCTATTATTGCAAATATTGTGCATTTGATAATTTATAATTTATATTTAATTTTACTTCATTAGCTTGAGATAATGTCTCCTTTATTTTTTAAAATATTTAGAAGATATTATTCCTTCTTGTATACAATCTAAATCTGCTCCTATTGATTGAGTTGAAATATTGCATATTTTAGCTATTTAAAATCAATGTATTTTAAATGCTTTGTGACATTATTATTAGTTTTAGATGAAAAAATGGTTAATAAGCATAAATACGAGTTGTGATTTTTAATTGATTGATATAATGTTTATGCTTAATTTTATAACTATGATTTAATTGGACAATATTTCCTCACATATATAATCTATTTTTGATAATCTATTTTTCTTTTAAGTATTATTTTTCTCTCTTTATTTTCAGCTTAAATAAAATTCACATAGGATCCGGTTAAAACATTTGACCAAAAGTACAATTGAGAGAAAATACAAAGAAACATGCAATGTCAAAGTCTAAAAAGTGGGCTGAAACCAAGAGGAGGCACGTTAAAAAGAAAAATAAGTGAAGGACATGGAGGTGGGTGGTCTGGACGTATATGAATGGAAAAGAAAAAAAAGAGGCTAACTAGTGTTGAATTTTGGACATTTATTAGAAAAAGGCAAGAGATATTTTGTGATGACCCGCTTTTAAGTGTATTTTCGCTGAAATAATTGTTTTTATTTTAATTAATATATCAGTTATTTTAATTTAATTTATTTGAGGTTGTGTTTTATTTCTTTAAGTTGTTTTGTGGTTTTAATCTCTTTTTGGCGGTTTGTTTCGTTTTCCCGGAGTGAGGATTGGACCTCATCTCTTTTCACATCTTTTTCCTTTTTTTTTTCTCTTTTTCCTTTTTCTTTTTCCCTTCTTTTCCTTTTTCCTTCTTTTTCTTTTTTTTTTCTTTTCTTTTCTTTTTTTCTTTTCTCTTCCTCTCTCCCGCGTTCGGACCCCCCCGTGCTCTCTCTCTCTCCTCCCTCTCCCCCGCGCCGGCTCTCTCTCTCTTCCAGCCCATCGCCGTCCGGCCACCAACCGGACCCCCACCGGTCCCAAAAGTTCCCCCTCCCTCCGGCGCACCACCCCTCCGAAAGCCACCCCCAACCGGCCGGCCATTTGGCCGGAAAAAGCCCAACAAGCACCCACGGATTTCACTCCGATCCGCCGCCGTCGCTCCACCTCCGGCCACCATTTCTTCACCACTTCATCACCGGCCTCTTGCCGTCCTAACCCACCCATTTCCGGCCTCCAACGACCACCGGAGCAGCTCCCACGAGCTTGTTTTCCGATTTGCTCTTTTTGGCCATTTCCGGCCATTCCGCCGCCACCCACGGCCATCCGTCACTTCCAATAGCTTCACAACCACCTCTAGACCATTCCCTATCAATCTCGTGTCCTAGTTTGTCCCCGTTCAAAAGTGGGTTTTTCAGACCCACGGCCACAGTGAATTTTCACTGTGACGTTGCTGTTTTTCCGCCGTTTGCAACGCCGCTTGTTTTCTAAAATTGCCATATAGCGCTGTAAGTATTTTCCAAACCCTATTTTCAGATTTTAATATATATTGCTCATTCAATTGTTTTTTTATTTAGTTATTTATTTATTTATTTAATTGTTGTTGGTTGTTGATTCCGGACTGAGTCCGAGGAGTTTCGGGGGTCGGATGGATTGAGGACGGAGTGTTTGTTTGGTTGGTTCTGATTGGTTGGTTTGGTTGTGCCGTGCGGCGTGTGTTGCATTTTATTTGCGTGCGTTGCATTTTATTGGTGTACGTTGCATATTGTGTGCATGTGCTTTTTGTTTTATTTGTGTATTCATGTTTATCGGCGTTTTTGGGTGTTTGGATGCGTGTGTCTCACGAGCCCAAGCCGGGATGGGTTATTATCACGGTGGAGCTCCTCTGGTCACTCGGGAGCGGTCAAAACTGAGTGACGTCCCCTGAGTTGTCGTCTGGGCGCTGACGAGTTCGGTACTAGAGGATGGGTCTAGCCCGGTACGTGCTTGGCACGAGTCTAGGCATCGCTCTATTCACCGACTCCGAGGCCCTTCGCGATGACGGGAGCAGTATTAGAGGATGGGTCTAGCCCGGTACGTGCTTGGCACGAGTCTAGGCATCGCTCTACTCACTGACTCTGGGAGCGGAAATTAGAGGATGGGTCTAGCCCGGTACGCGCTGAGCGCGAGTCTAGGCATTGCTCTATTCACCGACTCCGTGGCCCTTCACTGGCGAGGGCTAGAGGATGGCCTGGCCCGGTACGTGCTTGGCACGAGTCTGGGCATCGCTCGTTTAGGTGTCGCATGCGTAGCCGTTCTCTACGGTGTGACACTGAGCCAGGGTGTGCGGATGATCCCTAGGGGAGATCATGGTGCATACGTAGCGGTTTTGTGTTGTGGTTTTTCGGATATGATCTATTTTCTGGGAAAATGGTGGCTTGGGCCATTATCGGGGATAATGGCGAGGTTTGGCTTTATGGATGTTTTGTGGGCTAAATGGGTTTTTGGCGTGTGTGGAAAAAAATGTGTTTTGCGGGGCATGTGTTTTGGTTGATCTTGCATTCTTGTTGTTTGGGTTATATGTATTTTCATCTGGTAGTGTTTGGGTCATACTTACCTGCGGAACCTTTCTTGGTTCCGTAGCTTTTGGTGCAGAGTTCGAGGACGAGGAGGAGGAGGCTGAGCCCGAGGATGCGGCTCCGCCGGGTTGCTGATGCTATGTTTATATTTGTTTTATATCTGTCTTTGAGGTTTTTGTAATATTTTATTTAAGTATGTTTTAAACAGCTTGTATTACATTAAGAAAAAATTTCTGGTACTTATTTATTGACTTACTTCTCGCTGCGTTTGTCTTGTGCACTTTGTCGCTCTTGCACACACTTGGCACCCGTCGTTAGGATGGTGGTCCGGGTTGTCACCATCCGGACGTCTCGATTTCCCTGTGTTCGGGCGTGGGGATTTGGGGGCGTCACAAGTGGTATCAGAGCGGTTTGGCTCTGGGTAAAACCACATGTCCTGTAAGTGGTACCAGAATGTTTTTAAAGGTTGTGTTTTAAAAATTATGTTAAGTATAGTTGTTTTATTTGTTTTATTTGTTTGTGCTTGTTTGCTTGTTTTTATTTTATTTAGTTATGTTTTTGCATGTTGGTTTCTTTTGTTTCGCGCTGTGTGGTGTTGTTTTGTTTTTGTTGGTTTTATGATGGTTTTATTTGTTTTCTTAAAGGAGGGTCAAGAGTGGTGTTGTGACAGGAATATGGGGAGACCAGGGAGACCAAGGAAAAATACACAGGAACCACAGGACAATACCTCCAGGGATGACTCCATAGCCGAAGCTATACGGCAGATGACGGAGTTTATGCAACAGAGTGCGAGGCCACAACAGGCAGGGCCTTGGCCACCACAAGGACCCTGGCTACCACAAGGGGGTCCTTAGCCACCACAAGGAGGGCCTTGTCCACCACCAGGAGGGCCTTGTCCGCCACAGGGAGTGTTTTGGCCACAACCAGGAGGTCCTTGGCCATATCAGGGAGGGCCTTGGATGTATCCAGGCGGGTCAAGTAGCATGGTGCAAGCCGGATGCACCTATGAGCGCTTCCTAGCGCATCGGACTCCCCACTTCACTGGAAATGAGGATCCTCTTCAGGCTGGAAGATGGATCAAAGACCTGGAGAAAACCTTTGAGGTGTGTGGATGCACTGAAGCTCAGCAAGTACTCTACGCCAGCTATCTTTTGCAGGGTATCGCTTCTGATTGGTGGGATACCAGGAGGGTGATGCTGGAATCTGAGTTGGGATCTTTCGCTGCGGTGACCTGGCAGCGTTTCAAGAAGGAGTTCAATGACCGCTTCTTTCCCGCATCGGTAAGAAAACAAAAGGCAAGAGAATTCTCTAATTTGGTCCAAGGGGGCGCAACAGTGGAACAATACGCCCGGAGGTTCATAGAACTTGAGCGATTTGCTCCTCATCTTGTTGCCACTGAGGAGTTGCGTGCAGAGCGTTTCCAGGAGGGACTACGCCCTGATATACGTCGTTTGGTGGTCAGCCATCGGATATCCACTTTTCAGGAGTTAGTGGATGTGGCCACCCTTATAGAGCGGGAAAATAATCTGGGTATGGGCTCCCCTCCAGGGCAAAAGAGGCGGAGTTTTTCTGGTGAAGGAAGCAGCTCGGGTTCGCCCCAGAAGTTTATTCAGCGGTCCGGGACTCGACCGCAAGCATCCTCAAGTGTTCGCATGGGAGGACGTGTACCTGTTTGTGGAGTTTGTAATAGAGCCCATGTGGGCGAGTGCTCTTCTGGTGGAGCTCGATGTTATACTTGTGGCCAGCAGGGCCACTTTTCCCGAGAATGTCCAAGAATGGTTCAAGGGAACCGTGGAGGTAGGCGCGGTGGAAGAACCAACCCGAGACAAGCAGTGCAAGCCCGGGTTTATGCTGTCACACCCGGAGAGGTGGATGATGAGGCACCAGCGACCCATGATGCTGGAGTAATCACAGGTATGGATTAAATTAATTTTAAGTTGGATTTAATTTTTGGTGCATTTGGTTCTTTCTTTGTTTTTTTTTGGATTTCATGGGTTGTGTGTTTGGTTAAGGAAGAGTTCGTTTGTATGAGTTTTATGCTTGTACTTTGTTTGATTCCGGTGCTTCACAATCGTTTGTGTCTTCCACGTTTGCTCGAGTGTGTAACTTGATTACGGAACCGTTGCCGAAGGCCATGGTAGTGGCGCTACCCGATGGTGAGAGGGTGTGGTGTTCCAAGGTTGCTTTGGGATGCCCGTTAAATTTTGAGGGAAGGTTTTTGGATGCTGATCTGGTGGTGTTCAAGCTGTTGGGTTTTGATATCATCCTCGGGATGGATTGGCTATACCGATATTCTGCGACAATTAATTGCAGAAGTCAGACAGTTAGCTTTCAGCTTCCGGATGGTGATTGTCTGGAATTCGCGGGGAGTAAATTGAAAGAAAAACCGATGATTATATCGGCGATACAGGCAAGAAGAGAAATTGCATGGGGAGCGGATGCATTCTTGGTCCAGATGGTGTCCACGCCGTCTGAGAAGAAGTCCTTGGCAGACATTCCAGTCGTGGAAGAGTTCCCCGATGTGTTTGTGGATGACTTGCCCGGACTACCCCCCGTGCGAGAGATGGAGTTTGTTATAGACTTGGAACCTGGAGCGGCTCCTGTGCATAAGGCTCCTTACCGCATGGCACCGGCTGAATTGAAAGAGTTGAAGACTCAATTGCAAGAATTAGTAGAGAAGGGATTTATTCAGCCTAGTACGTCGCCGTGGGGTGCTCCAGTTTTATTTGTTAAAAAGAAAGATGGAACTCTTCGTATGTGCATTGACTATCGGGAGTTGAACAAGGTGACCATCAAAAATAAATATCCTCTCCCGCGGATAGATGATTTATTTGACCAGCTTCAGGGAGCAGCCGTGTTCTCTAAAATTGATCTGAGGTCAGGATACTACCAGCTGAGAATCAGAGAGCAGGATGTGCCTAAAACTGCTTTCAGGTCGAGGTATGGACACTATGAATTTAAGGTGATGCCGTTTGGGCTAGCTAATGCTCCTGCTGCTTTCATGGATTTAATGAATCGGGTGTTCCAACCTTATCTGGATTCTTTTGTGGTGGTATTTATTGATGATATACTGATTTATTCCCGAGATATTGAAGAGCATGTGTATCATCTTAGTCTGGTACTTGAGAAATTGAGAGAACACCAGCTTTACGCCAAGCTCAGCAAGTGTGAATTCTGGTTGGAAGAAGTTAAATTTCTTGGGCATGTTATTTCCCGAGACGGAGTAGCTGTTGATCCCAGTAAAGTAGAAGCCATCTTGTCATGGCCACGCCCGACTACAGTGCGCGAGATCCAGAGTTTCTTGGGGCTTGCCGGATACTACCGAAGATTTGTTGAAGGTTTTGCTCGCCTATCCGGACCTCTCACAGCCTTGACTCGGAAGAATACAGAATTTGTATGGTCAGATAAATGTGAGAGAAGCTTCCAGGAATTAAAGAACAGGTTGACGACGGCACCAGTGTTAGCACTCCCTGAACCGCATAAGCCTTTCGTAGTCTTCAGCGATGCGTCCAAGTTTGGGTTGGGTTGTGTCCTTATGCAGGAAGGACGGGTTGTAGCCTATGCATCTCGTCAGCTTAAGGACCATGAAAAGAATTACCCGACGCACGATCTAGAATTGGCTGCGATTGTTTTTGCACTCAAGATCTGGCGGCATTTCTTGTATGGGGAAGCTTGTGAGGTATTTACTGACCACAAGAGTTTGAAGCATTTGTTTTCCCAGAAAAACCTGAATATGAGGCAAAGGCGGTGGCTGGAGCTAATCAGTGACTATCAGTGTGAGATCAAGTACCACCCGGGGAAGGCTAATATAGTTGCTGATGCTTTGAGCCGGAAGTCACATTTGGAAGACGAAGCTGAGCCGTCGGAAGTGGATTCGTTGCTTTGTGGAATGAGAAGGCTCCTTATAGAGAGTTCGCAGCAGGTAGAGATTTTATCTTCAGTTCTGGATATACGGGTATCTGATTTTGAAGAATTGAAGACTCTCCAAAGGAAGGATCCGAAGCTGCTGATCATCAGGAAAAGAGTCAGAAAGTCCCGAGGGCCGTTGCATTATAACATGGATAATGATGGGATACTTCGGTTCCGAGATCGCAGAGTGGTCCCAAAGGACTCAGATTTCAAAGAACGGATCATGGCGGAAGCTCATTCGGCCCCTTATTCAGTTCATCCCGGCAGTACAAAAATGTATCGGGACTTGAAGAAGAATTACTGGTGGGATGGAATGAAGAAAGACATCGCCTTACATGTGGAGAAATGCCACACATGCCGACAGGTAAAGGCCGAACATCAGAGACCTGCAGGTATGCTCCAACCCCTCCCTATTCCTGAGTGGAAATGGGATGACATCACGATGGATTTTGTTGTGGGTTTGCCGAGAATGCCTAGTGGGAAGAATTCTGTTTGGGTGATTGTGGACCGGTTAACAAAGAGTGCTCATTTTCTGCCTGTTAATAACACCGACTCTTTAGGTAAGTTGACCCGTTTGTATGTCAAGGAGATAGTGCGGCTACACGGCATACCAAAGAGTATAGTGTCGGACCGAGACCCGAGGTTCACGTCGCAGTTCTGGAAGAGTTTGCAGGCAGCTTTGGGTACTAAATTGAAGTTCAGTACTGCTTATCACCCGCAGACAGACGGCCAGTCAGAACGCACCATTCAGACTCTGGAAGACATGCTGCGAGCGTGTGTCATGGAATTCCAAGGGAGTTGGGAAAACCACTTGCCGCTCATTGAGTTTGCCTACAATAACAGCTACCATGCGACCATTCAAATGGCTCCCTATGAAGCTCTTTATGGGAGAAAGTGTAGGTCGCCCTTGTGTTGGGATGAAGTTGGGGAGAGTAGGGTAATTGGACCCGAAATAATTCAGGAAATGCAAAGCCAAGTCCGGATCATCAGAGAAAAAATGGCAGCAGCTCAGAGTCGCCAGAAAAGCTACGCTGATACCAGGAGGAGAGAATTGTCATTTGAAGTTGGTGATTGGGTGTACCTTAAAGTCTCTCCCATGAGAGGTGTTAAGCGTTTTGGTAAGAAGAGGAAACTAGATCCGAGGTATGTCGGCCCTTTTCAGATTCTGGAGAGAGTAGGGTCCGTTGCCTATAGAGTTGCTTTGCCGGATTATTTTGGGGATGTTCATGATGTCTTCCACGTATCATCCCTGAAGAAGAGCTTTGGACAGCAAGAGCCACGCTTCGTCGACCCAACGAGTATTCAGTTACAACCGGATCTCACTTATGAAGTTGTTCCGTCGCAGATCATGGATTGGAAGGAGCAACAGTTGAGGTCCAAGACGATACCTTTAGTTAAAGTGGCTTGGGGAGATCCGTTAGCTCAAGACTTCTCTTGGGAGCGAGCAGCGGACATGAGGGAGCAGTACCCGTATCTGTTCGAATGATGAAGGTATGTATTTTAATTTTGATCTCAGTTGGTTTATGAGCGTTTATGTGGCTTGCTTTAAGTTGGTAGTTGATTTGCAATTTCGAGGACGAAATTGTTTTTAAGGAGGGGAGGATGTGATGACCCGCTTTTAAGTGTATTTTCGCTGAAATAATTGTTTTTATTTTAATTAATATATCAGTTATTTTAATTTAATTTATTTGAGGTTGTGTTTTATTTCTTTAAGTTGTTTTGTGGTTTTAATCTCTTTTTGGCGGTTTGTTTCGTTTTCCCGGAGTGAGGATTGGACCTCATCTCTTTTCACATCTTTTTCCCTTTTTTTTTCTCTTTTTCCTTTTTCTTTTTCCCTTCTTTTCCTTTTTCCTTCTTTTTCTTTTTTTTTTTCTTTTCTTTTCTTTTTTTCTTTTCTCTTCCTCTCTCTCCCGCATTCGGACCCCCCCGTGCTCTCTCTCTCTCTCTCCTCCCTCTCCCCCGCACCGGCTTTCTCTCTCTTCCAGCCCATCGCCGTCCGGCCACCAACCGGACCCCCACCGGTCCCAAAAGTTCCCCCTCCCTCCGGCGCATCACCCCTCCGAAAGCCACCCCCAACCGGCCGGCCATTTGGCCAGAAAAAGCCCAACAAGCACCCACAGATTTCACTCCGATCCGCCGCCGTCGCTCCACCTCCGGCCACCATTTCTTCACCACTTCATCACCGGCCTCTTGCCGTCCTAACCCACCCATTTCCGGCCTCCAACGACCACCGGAGCAGCTCCCACGAGCTTGTTTTCCGATTTGCTCTTTTTGGCCATTTCCGGCCATTCCGCCGCCACCCACGGCCGTCCGTCACTTCCAATAGCTTCACAACCACCTCTAGACCATTCCCTATCAATCTCGTGTCCTAGTTTGTCCCCGTTCAAAAGTGGGTTTTTCAGACCCACGGCCACAGTGAATTTTCACTGTGACGTTGCTGTTTTTCCGCCGTTTGCAACGCCGCTTGTTTTCTAAAATTGCCATATAGCGCTGTAAGTATTTTTCAAACCCTATTTTCAGATTTTAATATATATTGCTCATTCAATTATTTTTTTATTTAGTTATTTATTTATTTATTTAATTGTTGTTGGTTGTTGATTCCGGACTGAGTCCGAGGAGTTTCGGGGGTCGGATGGATTGAGGACGGAGTGTTTGTTTGGTTGGTTGTGATTGGTTGGTTTGGTTGTGCCGTGCGGCGTGTGTTGCATTTTATTTGCGTGCATTGCATTTTATTGGTATACGTTGCATATTGTGTGCATGTGCTTTTTGTTTTATTTGTGTATTCATGTTTATCGGCGTTTTTGGGTGTTTGGATGCGTGTGTCTCACGAGCCCAAGCCGGGATGGGTTATTATCACGGTGGAGCTCCTCTGGTCACTCGGGAGCGGTCAAAACTGAGTGACGTCCCCTGAGTTGTCGTCTGGGCGCTGACGAGTTCGGTACTAGAGGATGGGTCTAGCCCGGTACGTGCTTGGCACGAGTCTAGGCATCGCTCTATTCACCGACTCCGAGGCCCTTCGCGATGACGGGAGCAGTATTAGAGGATGGGTCTAGCCCGGTACGTGCTTGGCACGAGTCTAGGCATCGCTCTACTCACTGACTCCGGGAGCGGAAATTAGAGGATGGGTCTAGCCCGGTACGCGCTGAGCGCGAGTCTAGGCATCGCTCTATTCACCGACTCCGTGGCCCTTCACTGGCGAGGGCTAGAGGATGGCCTGGCCCGGTACGTGCTTGGCACGAGTCTGGGCATCGCTCGTTTAGGTGTCGCATGCGTAGCCGTTCTCTACGGTGTGGCACTGAGCCAAGGTGTGCGGATGATCCCTAGGGGAGATCATGGTGCATACGTAGCGGTTTTGTGTTGTGGTTTTTCGGATATGATCCATTTTCTGGGAAAATGGTGGCTTGGGCCATTATCGGGGATAATGGCGAGGTTTGGCTTTATGGATGTTTTGTGGGCTAAATGGGTTTTTGGCGTGCGTGGAAAAAAATGTGTTTTGCGGGGCATGTGTTTTGGTTGATCTTGCATTCTTGTTGTTTGGGTTATATGTATTTTCATCTGGTAGTGTTTGGGTCATACTTACCTGCGGAACCTTTCTTGGTTCCGTAGCTTTTGGTGCAGAGTTCGAGGACGAGGAGGAGGAGGCTGAGCCCGAGGATGCGGCTCCGCCGGGTTGCTGATGCTATGTTTATATTTGTTTTATATCTGTCTTTGAGGTTTTTGTAATATTTTATTTAAGTATGTTTTAAACAGCTTGTATTACATTAAGAAAAAATTTCTGGTACTTATTTATTGACTTACTTCTCGCTGCGTTTGTCTTGTGCACTTTGTCGCTCTTGCACACACTTGGCACCCGTCGTTAGGATGGTGGTCCGGGTTGTCACCATCCGGACGTCTCGATTTCCCTGTGTTCGGGCGTGGGGATTTGGGGGCGTCACATATTTATTGGCGAAAAAGGAATTCAACAGCACGGTTTGAATTCAGTAGCAAGTTGATTGGATGATATTTTCGGTGGAGTGTCTTCACGTCTATCGTCTTGGAGGTCCCATGAAGCAGCTCTTTATTTTATTTTTTCTTGCTCTTGGACGTGGGAGTGTGAACGTAAGAGGCGGCAGGTTGTTGATTTTTTTTACTTGACTTTTACGTTGATATAGGGAAAGATTTGATGTTCACGTCTGGCTTGAGGGGGCTATTTAGTTGAGAGAAGTCGGTTGGTGCAGCAGAATTGATTGGATATTATATTTTTTGGAGAAAAGAACTTCACGTTTGGCGCCTGGGACTTGGACTTGAGACAACTATATATATATTGTTGGACGGAAGGAGGGAAAGGGAGTAGTGAACGTGAGGTTGGAATTGAAGAAGGAAGTGTCGGTCAATTTGTAGGAGAGGTGTCGTGCTGGATTTGAAGGGAGAGTTGGTCGGTGAGGTGGGAATTGAGGGAGTGACTCGGATGGGATAGGATTAATTTTCTGAGTGGAGAAGTGTCGATGGGAGGTCCCAGACCTAAAGGCTTTCCTTTTGCTTCGTTCCTTCTTAATGCTTTGTGGTTCAGACCATTAATCGGTCAGTTTCATTGACTTTATGGGGCTTAGTGGCTTCTCGTTTTCAAGGGGTTCAAGACAGAGAACAAGGGTCTCGAGGCTGGTTTGGAATTTAATTTTTTTTCTGCTTTATGTTTAATGTTTACGTTACGGACACTGGGGAGTTGTTTTTCGATTGGGTTTCAGATTTTGTTGCTTCTAAGTTGTTTCCTAGTATTTCTTGTATTTTGTTTTAGTTTTCTAATAGAGAATATTTATGTGATTTCTATAACACTTGTAATGAACATGGTTGGCTAAATTTTCATACTAAGGTTAGAGGTGAAGTTTAATAATTTAAATATTGTTTTCGGATCAACGTAAAATTTATTTTGTAAGCTTGATGATTGAAAGATTTTATTATTGAATATTTTGATTATCTATATATTTATCTTGATTCATTGTGATTTCTGAATACAGTGAATGCTTGAAGAATCCCTGTGATATTCAAATAGATTTGTGAATGTTTTAATCATCAATCGTTCATGCTCAATCATTAGCGACTATTTTTCTTGATCTTAAATGTTAAATCTTCCAATTAAACGGAATCATTATTTTAATTTAATTGAAGTAAATCGATCAGAAACAATATTATAAATTATTAGACGGATCCTCGAAACCTTAGTCTTTCTACATATCAATTCATTTTATCATTTTTTAGTTTTATTTAGTTATTTTACAAATCTTCATCTCAGTAATTTTATTTTATATTCGATTGCACATTTGTTTTAGTAATTTCTTTTCATTATTTGAATTTATTTTCTTTATCACAAAAGTCAATCCCTGTGGATTCGATCCTGTACTACAACACCTGTATACTTGTAACTAAAACTGTACTAAATTTTTGGTTCATTAATTTGAGTCAAAGTTTAGGCACAACAAATTTTTGGCGCCGTTGCCGGGGATTGTAACGTGTGATAATTTTTTTTTCAGAAAATATTTTAGTAATATTTTGCTAATTTTCTCATATTCTTTTTATAGGTACAATTTTTGTTATTTTGACGGGAAAGAGATCAAGTAACATTGCTTCCATATTTATATAATTTGGTAATCTCATTCCAAAATTTATTCTTTTACTTTCTTGCTTATTTCGCATTTACCTTTTAGTTTTTGAATGTGCTTGAGCCTCTATGATGAATGATCTCGTGGCAACGTGATCAAACTGGTAGATTGAGAGGAAAAGAAATTGTTTTAAAAGAATTGGTTGATAAGTTATCTGGTGATTCCAAAAATTATCATTCTAATATCAAGGCTGATAATCATAGTGTTTATGACGAACAAGAAAATGAGGAGGCACAAAATAATCCACCAATAAGAACTTTATGCGAGTATTTGCAGCCAACAAGGACAAGTACTCCATCTTGCATGATTTTTCCTACGAATATGGAGAATTTTGATTTAAAACCTAAAGTAATTCAATTACTTCCCAAGTTTCATGGCTTAGATTCAGAAAATCCTTATTTGCATCTGAAAGAATTTGAAGAAGTTTGTACAACTTTACAGACCCAAACTATCAATGATATTGTCAGATTAAAGTTGTTTCCATTCTCTTTGAAAGAAAAAGTTAAAAAATTGGTTGAATTCCTTGAGATATGGCAAGAAATGCAAAAATTTCTGAAAAAGTTTTTTCCTACTCACAGGACCAACACTCTTCGCAGAAATATTATGAATTTTTTTTTAAAAAAGAAAATGAAATATTTTTTCAGTGTTGAGAGCGTTTTAAAGAATTATTGCTAACTTGCCCACATTATGGCTATGAGACTTGGCGCACCATTAGTTTTTTTATGAAGGTTTAACATCTCAAATGCGTTAGTTTGTAGAAATGATGTGTAATGGTGAATTTTTAAATAAAGATCCTGATGGTGCTTGAGATTATTTTTAAATAAGAAATTCAAATCCTTCTAATTCAAAATTTGAACATGCCAAGTCCATCACCACTCTACGCAGTGGAAAAACAATTGATAAAAGTATTTCAACGAAATTTGATGAGACCAACAATTCTTTAAATTTCAAGAGTGATGGTGAGCTTGACAAGGTTGAGCTAGATATGCCTGTGAAAGCCCCAATACCTGCCCCATTTCCCCAAAAGTTGCAATATTCTCACAGGTTGGTTCAAAATGCTGATATTTTTGAAATTTTCAAATAAGTAAAAATCAACATTCCTCTATTGGATGCAATCAAACAGATTCCATCGTGTGATAAATTTTTAAAAGATTTGTGCATAGTGAAGCGTACGATGAAAGTGTAGAAGAAGGCTTTCCTCACTAAGCAGGTAAGCGCCATCTTCCAAAACAATTTTCTTCCAAAGTACAAAGACCCAGGTTGTCCGACAATTTCCTGCGTGATTGGAAATTTTAAAATTGAAAAAGGTTTACTTGACCTCGAAGCTAGTGTTAACCTCCTACCCTATTCGGTATATGAGTAGTTGGGTCTTAGTGAACTTAAACCTACCAAGGTAACACTCAAACTTGCTGACCGTTCAAATAAAATACCGAGAGGGATAGTTAAGGATGTGTTAGTGCAAGTAGATAAATTTTATTTCCTAGTAGATTTTATTATTTTGGACACAGAACTTGTCTTTGATGTTTCCACTCAAATTTCTATAATTTTGGGTAGGTCATTCCTTGCGACCTCAAATACTTTAATAAATTGTAGGAGTGGTGTGATGATAATTTCTTTTGGCAACATGACTTTGGAGTTGAATATTTTCAATATTTGTAAATAACCTGGTGATGATGATGATGTGCATGAAGTAAATCTGATCCAAACTCTTGTTTAAAATAAATTTGATTTGTCAAGTCTTTCTGACCCTCTTGAGGCTT
This sequence comes from Carya illinoinensis, assembly GCF_018687715.1. Lineage (NCBI taxonomy): Eukaryota > Viridiplantae > Streptophyta > Magnoliopsida > Fagales > Juglandaceae > Carya > Carya illinoinensis. Next base: position 16,821,757 of record NC_056753.1, on the reverse strand, counting down.
GTTTAGTTCATGGTGAAAATTTTGATAATGATTCTGTACTTGCATATATGAATTTTTTGCTAGAATCTACTCCTATAATAGACACTGATAAATGGAGAACACGTTTTGAGGAATTGCTACCTTATGATGTCGTGTCTCTCCCCTCAAGTGTACAAACACCAAAACTCGACTTGAAACCTCTACCTGCTGATCTCAAATATGCATTTTTAGGTCAAGCAGAGACATTTCCAGTGGTCATCTCATCAAAATTGGATGAAATTCAGGAGAGCAAATTAATTAGTGTTCTCATTGAATACAAAGAGGCAATAGGATGGACCATAGCTGATATCAAAAGTATCAGTCCTTTGATTTGTACCCACAGGATTTATCTAGAGGACAATTCTGAACCCTATAGAGAAATGCAGCGTAGACTGAACCCCAACATAGGTTGTCAGAGCAGAGGTGTTAAAACTTCTGGATGTAGGGATCATTTTCTTATTTCTGACAGCAAATGGGTTAGTCCCATGCAGGTGGTACCCAAGAAATTTGGTGTGACTGTAGTTAAGAATGCTAATAATGAATTGATCCCAACTAGAGTTACTACTGGTTGGCGTATTTGCATTGACTACCTGCGAACTAAATTATGTCACAAAAAAGGATCATTTTCCCCTACCATTTATGGATCAAATCATTGAACATGTAGCGGGCCATAAATTTTATTGCTTTCTAGATGGTTATTCTGGATATAACCAAATTGAGATTACTCTTAAAGATCAAGAAAAGACCACTTTTACATATCCATTTGGTACATTTGCATATTGAAAGATGTCATTCAGACTTTGTAATGCTCCTGCTACATTTCAACGATGCATGATGAGTATATTTAGTGATATGGTAGAGCGTTTCGTTGAAATATTCATGGATGATTTTTCTATTTTTAGTGATTCATTTGATGAATGTTTGACTCATTTGAAAAGAGTGCTGATTAGATACAAAGAAAAGAATTTAATTTTAAATTGGGAGAAGTGTCATTTTGTGGTCACTCAAGGGATTGTTATTGGTCACATTGTTTCTTCTCAAGGTTTTGAAGTGGACAAGGTTAAAATTGAATTAATTTCTAAATTACCCATCCCGAAGAACATCAGGGATCTGATATCTTTTCTAAGTCATGCAAGTTTTTACAGGAGGTTCATTAAAGGATTCAACACAATTTCTAAACCTTTGTGCAATTTATTGTCAAAAGAAAATTCTTTTGTGTGGACTGATGATTGTGAGTTAGCTTTTACAAAACTAAAAGGTATGTTGATTTCAGCCCCAATTATGCGATCACTTGATTGGAATTTACCATTTGAAATTATGTGTGGTGCTAGTGATTATGCTGTTGGAGCTGTGTTGGGCCAACTTAAGGACAAAAAGCCTTGTGTTATTTATTATGCAAGTAGAACTTTAAATAGTACTCAAATGAATTATTCAACAACTGAAAAAGAGCTACTTGCAGTAATTTTGTCACTTGACAAATTTTGCTCTTATTTGATTGGATCTCAAATTGTCATTTTTACTGATTATGCTGCGTTAAAATACATTTTAGCAAAAAAAAATGCAAAGTCCAGGTTGCTTAGATGGATTCTTTTGCTGCAAGAATTTGATTTGATAATTAAAGATAAAAAAGGAGTTGAGAATGTTGTTGCTGATCATCTGTCTAGACTTGTTCTTTCAGATTTCATAGAGAAAGTTCCTATTAGAGACACATTTCCAGATGAGCAACCTTTTGGTATATCTCAATTGCCTTAATACGCTAACATTGCTAATTTTCTTGCTACATGTGAAATTCCTCACATTTGGACTCAACAAGAAAAGATGAAGTTTTTTGTGAAGGTAAGAATATTCTTTTGGGATGATCCATATTTGTTTAAATATTGCCCAAATCAGATAATTAGACGATGTGTTCCCAATAACGAATTTTAAAGTGTGATTGTCTGTTTGTTACTCTGGGGCATGTGGTGGCCATTTTTCTGGAAAGAAAACTGCTTTTAAAATTTTGCAATGTGGTTTCTATTGGTCTACCATTTTCAAGGACACCCATGAATTTTATAAAACTTCTGAGCGTTGTCAAAAATTAGGAGGGATTACCCGCCGGAATATGATGCTATTAAATCTAATTTTGGTTGTTGAAATATTTGATTGTTGGGGCATCGATTTCATTGGATCCTTCCCAATTTCTTTTGGCAATCTCTACATTTTGGTAGCTGTGGATTATATTTCCAAATGGTTTGAGGCCGTTCCATGCAAGAATAATGATCATAAAGTTGTACTGAAATTTCTGAAAGAAAATATTTTATCAAGATTTGGAACACCTCGATCCATTATCAGTGATGGAGGTAAACATTTTTGCAACAAGCCTTTCGAGACCTTAATGCGAAAATATGATATTACTTATAAGGTTGTTACCCTTTATCATCCACAAACACGTAGCCAATTTGAGGTATCTAATTGAGAGATCAAATTTTTTTTTAAAAAGATGGTTAATCCAAGTCATAAAGATTGGTCTTTACGACTAACCAACACACTTTGGGCATACCGTACTGCTTTTAAAACTCCGATTGACATGTCCTCATATTGACTCATTTTTGGAAAGACGTGTTACTTGCCTGTGGAATTAGAACACAAAGCTTATTAGGCAATCAAACAATTTAATTTTGATGTGGATAAAGCTTGCTCTATTCGTAAGTTTTAGCTTAATGAATTAGAGGAAATCAGAAATGAAACTTATGAAAACTCTCGTATTGCCAAGGAGAGAATGAAAATTTTTCATGACAAAAATTTTTTTCGAAAATCTTTTGAACCTTTCCAAAATGTTTTTTTGTATAATTTAAGGCTCCATTTGTTTTCTGGCAAATTTCGATCCTGATGGATTGGCCCCTTTATTGTAAAAGCTGTTTATCTTTTTGGGGTCATTGAGATAGAAAATCCAGAAAATGGTAATGTTTTTAAAGTTAATGGACAAAGGTTAAAACCATTTTTAGATGATTTTACTCCAGAGGTTGAGTCCACTACTCTGGAGGATCTTACTTATCAGAATTAATTTCTAATTCCTCATTGTATATACCATATTTGTTTGTTTTATTTTTCTTTCTTTTACTTTTTGTGTCTTCTAATTTCGACAGAAACCTACTCCTTATGCACACTTGAGTATCTTAGGTGACTTCTTTTCTCTCTGTTTAATCATTTTTGTCTCAATATATGTTCTACAGTGTTTATCTTGCTTCAATTTATACTTGTATAGCATACATTATTAAATATTCATTTGCTGAACGTTGAAGACAATGTCACATATAGCTGGGGGAGGGTTTTCTGTTGAAAATGTGTTAGTACCTTAGTACCAAAATAATAATAAAATAAATAAAAAAATAAAAATAAAAAAATAAAAAAAAAATTATTGTGAGGTGCATGGAAACATAAATGATTAACACACTTATGACATTTTTGTGAAATTTGAGTATCTTGGTAGAGTAGTTGAGCAAAATTATTTTGTGAAGATTTATTTTCAACTCTAAGCATAGAGCATGACTTATGATACATCATATTTTATTGAAGAGTGACTTGAAACACCTAGATGCGATATTTACAGAAATGAGAATTAGTATGATTTATATAGAATAAAAGGCAAGTTTTGAAAGAACATTTTGCATATGCTTACACTTGTAGTATTCCTCATTAATGTTCATTGATTTAAAATAGGAGAAGTAAATTGCAGGACTACCGAGCCTTTAAAAAAAAAAAAAGGAAAAGAAGATAAAATCATACAAGTTTTCCTAAATAAAGGGCTAGAAACAGTTACCTAAAACTTTAGGAGTTGAGTCTTCAACCTTTAAATAGAGTTGGCGTGAAAACTGCTAGTCTCTTAGACTTTGAGGTAGTTAGAATCAATAATGATTAATCTTAAGGTTGAAAAATTGTATGATAAATCATGCTTATTAATGAGGAACATATAGAGGTTTAGCCACGCACATATATCTGAGTTATAAGACATTTGCCCCAATTCTATGTGAACAATTGTTGAAACTTTCTTTGTGGATACAACTCCTGGTGTTAAGTAGTCACGAATTAATTTTTTGTGAGAATTCAGAATTATGTTTGATTGTTTTTGTTTGAATTTCAAGGTTTATGTAATGTTCATCTCAATTAATTTTTACTATTTTGCTTAAGGATTAGCAAAAAGGTAGTTGGGGGATGTGATTGAGCTGAAATATTGCGTATTTTAGCTATTTAAAACTAATGTATTTTAAATATTTCGTGACATTATTATTGGTTTTAGATGAAAAAATAGTTAATAAACATAAATACGAGTTGTGATTTTTAATTGATTGATATCATGTTTATGCTTAATTTTATAACTACGATTTAATTGGACAATATTTCCTAACATATATAATCTATTTTTGATAATCTATTTTTCTTTTAAGTATTATTTTTCTCTCTTTATTTCAACTTAAAAAAAATTCACATGGGATCCGGTTGAAACATTTGACCAAAAGTACAATTGAGAGGAAATACAAAGAAACATGCAATGTCAAAGTCTAAAAAGAGGGCTGAAACCAAGTGGAGGCACGTTGAAAAGAAAAACAAGTGAAGGACATAGAGGTGCGTGGTCTGGACGTATACAGAATGGAAAAGAAAAAAAAGAGGCTGGCTAGTGGTGAATTTTGGACATTTATGAGAAAAAGGCAAGATATATTTATTGGAGAAAAAGGAATTCAGTAGCACGGCAACATGGTTTGAATTCAGTAGCAAGTTGATTGGATAATATTTTCGGCGGAGTGTCTTCACATCTGGCGTCTTGGAGGTCCCATGAAGCAGCTCTTTATTTTATTTTTTCTTGCTCTTGGATGTGGGAGTGTGAACGTAAGAGGCGACAGCTTGTTGATTTTTTTGACTTGACTTTTATGTTGATAGAGGGAAAGATTTGATGTTCACGTCTGGCTTGAGGCGGCTATTTAGTTGAGAGAAGTCGGTTGGTGCAGCAAAATTGATTGGATACTATATTTTTTGGAGGAAAGAACTTCACGTTTGGCGCTTGGGACTTGGACTTGAGATAGCTATATATATATTGCTGGGCAGAAGGAGGGATAGGGAGTAGTGAACGTGAGGTTGGAATTGAAGAAGGAAGTGTCGGTCAATTTGCAGGAGAGGTGTCGTGCTGGATTTGAAGGGAGAGTCAGTCGGTGAGGTGGGAACTGAGGGAGTAAGTCGGTTGGGATAGGATTAATTTTCTCGGGACTGGTTTGGAATTTAATTTTTTTTCTGCTTTATGTTTTATGTTTACGTTACGGACGCTGGGGAGTTGTGTTTCAGATTTTGTTGCTTCTAAGTTGTTTCCTAGTATTTCTTGTATTTTATTTTAGTTTTCTAATGGAAAATATTTATGTGATTTCTATAGCACTTGTAATGAACATGGTTGGCTAAATTTTCATACTAAGGTTAGAGGTGAAGTTTAATAATTTAAATATTATTTTCGGATCAATGTAAAATTTATTTTGTGAGCTTGATCGATTGAAAGATTTTATTATTGGATATTTTGATTATCTATATATTTATCTTGATTTATTGTGATTTCTGAATACAACGAATGCTTGAAGAATCCCTGTGATTTTCAAATAGATTTGTGAATATTTTAATCATCAATCGTTCATACTCAATCATTAGCGACCACTTTTCTTGATCTTAAATGTTAAATCTTCCAATTAAACGGAATCATTATTCTAGTTTAATTGAAATAAATCGATCGGAAACAATATTATAAATTATTAGACGGATCTTCGAAACCTTAATTTTTCTACATATCAATTCATTTTATTATTTTAGTTTTATTCAGTTATTTTATAAATATTCATCTCAGTAATTTTATTTTATATTCGATTGTACATTTGTTTTAGTAATTTCTTTTCATTGTTTGAATTTATTTTCTTTATCACAAAAGTCAATTCCTGTAGATTTGACCCTGTGAAGTACTACAACACCTGTATACTTGCAGGTAAAACTGTACTAAATTTTTAATTCATTAATTTGAGTTAAAGTTTAGGCGCAACACCTATATCTAATAAAGCAATTATCATAAAATAAAATTTTTTGTTAGTAGAGATAGTTATTTCAGTATACCATTTTTGAAAATTTATTTTATTAAAAATATTAATGAAATTATTTGGTTCTTCTTTAATAACTATTGTGATGACCCGCTTTTAAGTGTATTTTCGCTGAAATAATTGTTTTTATTTTAATTAATATATCAGATATTTTATTTTATTTTAATTGCGTTTTTAAAGTTGGTTTTTAATTTAATTTATTTATTTGAGGTTGTGTTTTATTTCTTTTAGTTGTTTTTGTGGTTTTAATCTTTTTGGCGGTTTGTTTCTTTTCCCGGAGTGAGGACTGGATCTCATTTCTTTTCACATCTTTTTTTCTTTTTCTCTTTTTCTTTTTTTCTTTTTCCCTTCTTTTCTTTTTTCTTCTTTTTCTTTTTTCTCTTTCTTTTCTCTCTCCTCTCTCCCCGACTCGGACCCCCCCCGTGCACTCTCTCTCTTCTCTCTCTCCCTCACGCCGGCGTCAACCTTCCCCAGCCCCTACCGCCGCCGTCCGGCCACCGTTCGGCCTCCCACCGGTCCCATTCTCTTCCTCTCCTTCCGGTCTACCTTCCCTCCAAAACCCACCCCCAACCGGCCGGCCATTTGGCCGGAAAAAGCTCAACAAAGGCGCACGGATTTTGCTCCGATCCGCCGCCGTCGCTCCACCACCGGCCACCATTTCTTCACCACTTCATCACCGTTCCCTTGCCGTCCTAACCCACCCATTTCCGGCCTCCAACGACCACCGGAGCAGCTCCCACGAGCTTGTTTTCCGATTTGCCATTTTCGGCCATTTCCGGCCATTCCGCCGCCACCCACGGCCGTCCGTCACTTCCAATAGCTTCACAACCACCTCTAGACCATTCCCTATCAATCCCGTGTCCTAGTTTGTCCCCGTTCAAAAGTGGGTTTTTCAGACCCACGGCCACAGTGAATTTTCACTGTGACGTTGCTGTTTTCCGCCGCTTGCAACGCCGCTTGTTTTCTAAAATTGCCGTATAGCGCTGTAAGTATTTTCCAAACCCTATTTTCAGATTTTAATATATATTGCTCATTCAATTATTTACTGTTGTTGGTTGTTGATTCCGGACTGAGTCCGAGGAGTTTCGGGGGTCGGATGGATGGAGGACGGAGTTGCCTGTTTATTTGATTTATGATTGTTGGTTTATTTTATTATGCATTGTTGTGGCATTACATGGTGCATGCACGTGTGTTGTGGAGTTATGTGAAAAGCCTGTGTATTGGCGTGACTGGTTTTACGGGTGCGTGTGTATCACGAGCCCAAGCCGGGATGGGTTATTATCTCGGTGGAGCTCCTCTGGTCACTCGGGAGCGGAATAAACTGAGTGATGTCCCCTGAGTTATCGAGAGAGATGACGGGAGCGGGACTAGGGGATGCTTGGCTACGAACGTGCCGGGCATGGAACCGGGCATCGCCCTACTCACCGACTCCGTGGCCCTTCGCTGGCGAGGGCTAGAGGATGCTTGGCTAGGCACGCGCGGGGCGCGGAACTGGGCATCGCTTGTTATTTGTCACATGCGTGGTGGTACTCTGCGGTGTGACACTGGAGCCAGGGTGTGCGGATGACCCCTAGGGGAGGTCATGGTGCATACGGTTAAAATTGGATAATGGTTTATGAGGCCAAATGTGACTTTTGGCGTGGGCCAGATGGACTTCTGGTGAGATATTGGGCCGGATGGACTTCCGGCGAGATATTGGGCCAAATGGACTTTTGGCGTGTTTTTCGGAATGGATATGTTTTTGGGCCAAGTGGGTTTTTGGCGTGTGTGGAAAACTGGTGTTTTTGGGCTTTGTGCATTGGGCATGTTTCATGCATCTTGTTTGAGTTATATGTGTTTTTATCTGGTAGTGTTTGGGGTTTTACTTACCTGCGGAACCATTTGTGGTTCCGTAGCTTTTGGTGCAGGAGTTGAGGATGAGGAGGAAGAGGCTGAGCCCGAGGATGCGGCTCCGCCGGGTTGCTGATGTTATCTTTTTATTTGTTTAAAGCTGTATTTGTGTTTTGTAATATTTTATTTATGTACGTTTTAAACAGCTTGTATTACGTTAAGAAAAATTCTGGTACTTAGTTATGACTTTCTTATCCGCTGCGTGTCTCTCTGTACACAATTGCTGCCTTGCACACACTCGGCACCCGTCGATGGGATGGTGACCCGGGGTGTCACCATCCGGACGTCTCAATTTCCCCGTGTTCGGGCGTGGGGATTTTGGGGGCGTCACAGGTGGTATCAGAGCGGTTTGGCTCTGGGTAAAACCACAAGTCCCGTAGGTAGTACCAGAATGTTTTTAAAGTTGTGTTTTAAAATTATGTTAAGTATAGTTGTTTTATTTGTTTTATTTGTTTATGTTTGTTTGCTTGTTTTATTTAGTTATGTTTTGGCATGCGGGTTTCTTTTGTTTCTTGCTGCGTGGTGCTGTTTTGTTTTGTTGGTTTTATGATGGTTTTATTTGTTTTCGTAAAGGAGGGTCAAGAGTGGTGTTGTGACAGGAATATGGGGAGACCAGGTAGACCAAGGAAAAATACTCAGGAACCGCAAGACAATACATCCAGGGATGACTCCATAGCCGAAGCAATTCGGCAGATGACGGAGTTCATGCAACAGAATATTAGGCCACAACAGGCAGGGCCTTGGCCACCACAAGGACCTTGGCCACCACAAGGGGGTCCTTGGCCACCATCAGGAGGGCCCTATCCACCGTCAGGAGAGCCTTGTCCGCCACAGGGAGTGTATTGGCCACAACCAGGAGGTCCTTGGCCATATCAGGGAGGACCTTGGATGTATCCAGGAGGGTCCAGTAGCATGGTGCAAGCCGGATGCACCTATGAGCGCTTCTTGGCGCATAGGACTCCACACTTCAATGGGAATGAGGATCCACTTCAGGCTGGGAAATGGATCAAAGATCTGGAGAAGACTTTTGAGGTGTGTGGGTGTACTGAAGCACAACAAGTACTCTATGCCAGCTACCTCTTACAAGGTATCGCTTCTGATTGGTGGGATACCAGGAGGGTGATGTTGGAAGCTGAACTGGGATCTTTCGCTGCGGTGACCTGGCAACGTTTCAAGAAGGAATTCAATGACCGCTTCTTTCCCGCATCGGTAAGGAAGCAAAAGGCAAGAGAATTCTCTAATCTGGTCCAAGGGGGCGCAACAGTGGAACAATATGCCCGGAGGTTCATAGAACTTGAGCGGTTTGCTCCTCACCTTGTTGCCACAGAGGAGTTGCGAGCTGAGCGTTTTCAGGAGGGACTACGCCCTGATATACGCCGTTTGGTGGTCAGCCATCGGATATCCACTTTTCAGGAGTTAGTGGATGTGGCCACCCTTATAGAGAGGGAAAATAATCTGAGTTTGGGCTCCCCTTCAGGGCAAAAGAGGCGAAGTTTTTCTGGTGAAGGAAGCAGCTCGGGTTCGCCTCAGAAGTTTGTTCAGCGAACTGGAACCCGATCTCAAGCATCCTCCAGTGTCCGCATGGGAGGACGTATGCCTGTTTGTGGAGTTTGTAATAGAGCTCATGAGGGCGAGTGTCGGACGAGTAGCGGACCCCAGTGTTATCGGTGCGGCCAAGTGGGGCATATTGCTCGGGATTGCCCCGTTAGAGCTCAAGGAAGCCGTGGAGGTAGACACGGTGGAAGAACCAACCCGAGACAAGCAGTACAAGCCCGGGTTTATGCTGTCACGCCCGGAGAGGTGGACGATGAGGCACCAGCGACCCATGATGCTGGAATAATCACAGGTATGGATTAATTTAATCTTTTAAGTTGGATTTATTTTTGGTGCATTTGGTTTCTTCGTTGTTTTTTTTGGATTTCATGGGTTGTGTGTTTGGTTCAGGAAGAGTCCGTTTGTATGAGTTTTATGCTTGTACTTTGTTTGATTCCGGTGCTTCACGATCGTTTGTGTCTTCCACGTTTGCTCGGGTGTGTAACTTGGTCACGGAACCGTTGCCGAAGGCTATGGTAGTGGCGCTACCCGATGGCGAGATGGTGTGGTGTTCCAAGGTTGCTTTGGGATGCCCGTTAAACTTTGAGGGAAGGTTTTTGGATGCTGATCTGGTGGTATTCAAGCTGTTGGGTTTTGATATCATCCTCGGGATGGATTGGCTATACCGATATTCTGCGACTATTAATTGCAGAAGTCGGACTATTAGCTTTCAGCTTCCGGATGGTGATTGTCTGGAATTTGCGGGGAGTAGATTAAAAGAAAAGCCGATGATTATATCGGCGATACAGGCAAGAAGAGAGATTGCATGGGGAGCGGATGCATTCTTGGTTCAGATGGTGTCCACGCCGTCTGAGAAGAAGTCCTTGGCAGACATTCCAGTTGTGGAAGAGTTCCCCGATGTGTTTGTGGATGACTTGCCCGGACTACCCCCCGTGCGAGAGACGGAGTTTGTTATAGACTTGGAACCTGGAGCGGCTCCTGTGCATAAGGCTCCTTACCGCATGGCACCGGCTGAATTGAAAGAGTTGAAGACTCAGTTGCAAGAATTAGTAGAGAAGGGGTTTATTCAGCCTAGTACGTCGCCGTGGGGTGCTCCAGTTTTATTTGTTAAAAAGAAAGATGGAACCCTTCGTATGTGCATTGACTATAGGGAGTTGAACAAGGTGACCATCAAAAATAAATATCCTCTCCCGCGGATAGATGATTTATTTGACCAACTTCAGGGGGCAGCGGTGTTCTCTAAAATTGATCTGAGGTCGGGATACTACCAGCTGAGAATCAGAGAGCAGGATGTGCCGAAAACTGCCTTCAGGTCGAGGTATGGACACTATGAATTTAAGGTGATGCCGTTTGGGCTGGCTAATGCTCCTGCCGCTTTCATGGATTTGATGAATCGGGTGTTCCAACCTTATCTGGATTCCTTCGTGGTAGTATTTATTGATGATATACTAATTTATTCCCGAGATATTGAAGAGCATGTGTATCATCTTAGTCTGGTACTTGAGAAATTGAGAGAGCACCAGTTGTACGCCAAGCTCAGCAAGTGTGAGTTCTGGTTGGAAGAAGTTAAATTTCTTGGGCATGTAATTTCCCAGGGTGGAGTGGCAGTTGATCCCAGTAAGGTAGAAGCCATTTTGTCATGGCCACGCCCAACTACAGTACGCGAGATCAGGAGTTTCTTGGGGCTCGCCGGTTACTACCGAAGGTTTGTAGAGGGTTTTGCTCGCCTATCCGGACCTCTCACAGCCTTGACTCGGAAGAATACAGAATTTGTGTGGTCAGATGAATGTGAGAGAAGCTTCCAGGAATTGAAGAACAGGCTGACAACGGCACCAGTGTTAGCACTCCCAGAACCGCATAAGCCGTTTGTAGTCTTCAGTGATGCGTCTAAGTTCGGTTTGGGTTGTGTCCTTATGCAGGAAGGACGGGTTGTAGCCTATGCATCTCGTCAGCTTAAGGACCATGAGAAGAATTATCCGACGCATGATCTAGAATTGGCTGCGATTGTTTTTGCACTCAAGATCTGGCGGCATTTCTTGTATGGGGAAGCTTGTGAGGTATTTACTGATCATAAGAGCTTGAAGCATTTGTTTTCCCAGAAAAATTTGAATATGAGGCAGAGGCGTTGGCTAGAGCTAATCAGTGACTATCAGTGTGAGATCAAGTACCACCCGGGGAAGGCTAACATAGTTGCTGATGCTTTGAGCCGGAAGTCTCATTTGGAGGATGAAGCCGAACCGTCGGAAATGGATTCGTTACTTTATGGGATGAGAAGGCTCCTTATAGAGAGTTCGCAGCAAGTAGAGATTTTGTCTTCGGTTCTGGACATTCGGGTAATAGATTTTGAAGAATTGAAAGCTCTCCAAAGAAAGGATCCGAAGCTGCTGAACATCAGGAAAAGAGTCCGAAAATCTCGAGGGCCGTTGCACTATAGCATGGATAGTGATGGAATACTTCGGTTCCGAGATCGCAGAGTGATCCCAAAGGACTCAGATTTCAAGGAACGGATCATGGCGGAAGCTCATGCGGCCCCGTATTCAGTTCATCCCGGCAGTACAAAGATGTATCGAGACTTGAAGAAAATTTACTGGTGGGATGGAATGAAGAAGGACGTTGCCTTATATGTGGAGAAATGCCACACGTGTCGTCAGGTAAAGGCCGAGCATCAGAGACCTGCAGGTATGCTCCAACCCCTCCCTATTCCTGAGTGGAAGTGGGATGACATCACGATGGATTTCGTAGTGGGTTTGCCGAGAACACCTAGTGGGAAGAACTCTGTTTGGGTGATCGTGGACCGGTTAACGAAGAGTGCTCATTTTCTGCCTGTTAACAACACCGACTCTTTGGGTAAGTTGACCCGTTTGTATGTCAAGGAGATAGTGAGGCTACACGGCATACCAAAGAGTATAGTGTCGGATCGGGACCCGAGGTTCACATCGCAGTTCTGGAAGAGTCTGCAGGCAGCTTTGGGTACTAAGTTGAAGTTCAGCACTGCTTATCACCTGCAGACAGACGGCCAGTCAGAGCGCACCATCCAGACCCTGGAAGACATGTTGCGAGCTTGTGCCCTGGAATTCCAAGGGAGTTGGGAAAATCATTTGCCTCTCATTGAGTTTGCCTACAATAACAGCTACCATGCGACCATTCAGATGGCTCCCTATGAAACTCTTTATGGGAGAAAGTGTAGGTCGCCCTTGTGTTGGGATGAAGTTGGGGAGAGTAGAATTATTGGACCCGAAATAATTCAAGAAATGCAAAGCCAAGTCCGGATCATTAGAGATATAATGGCGGCAGCTCAGAGTCGCCAGAAAAGCTACACTGATACCAGGAGGAGAGAATTGTCATTTGAAGTTGGTGATTGGGTTTATCTTAAAGTCTCTCCCATGAGAGGTGTTAAGCGTTTTGGTAGGAAAAGGAAACTAGATCCGAGGTACGTCGGCCCTTTTCAGATTCTGGAGAGAGTAGGGTCCGTCGCCTATAGAGTTGCTTTGCCGGATTATTTTGGAGATGTTCATGACGTCTTCCACGTATCATCCCTGAAGAAGAGCTTTGGACAGCAAGAACCACGTTTCGTCGACCCAGCAGGTATTCAGTTGCAACCGGATCTCACTTACGAGGTTGTTCCGTCGCAGATTTTGGATTGGAAGGAGCAACAATTGAGGTCCAAGACGATACCGTTGGTTAAAGTGGCTTGGGGAGATCCGTTAGCTCAAGACTTCTCTTGGGAGCGAGCAGCGGACATGAGGGAACAATACCCGTATTTGTTCGAATGAGGAAGGTATGTGTTTTAACCTTGACCTCAGTTGGTTTATGCGCGTTTGTGTGGCTTGCTTTAAGTTGATGGTTGACTTGCAATTTCGAGGACGAAATTGTTATTAAGGAGGGGAGGATGTGATGACCCGTTTTTAAGTGTATTTTCGCTGAAATAATTGTTTTTATTTTAATTAATATATCAGATATTTTATTTTATTTTAATTGCGTTTTTAAAGTTGGTTTTTAATTTAATTTATTTATTCGAGGTTGTGTTTTATTTCTTTTAGTTGTTTTTGTGGTTTTAATCTTTTTGGCGGTTTGTTTCTTTTCCCGGAGTGAGGACTGGACCTCATTTCTTTTCACATCTTTTTTTCTTTTTCTCTTTTTCCTTTTTTCTTTTTCCCTTCTTTTCTTTTTTCTTCTTTTTCTTTTTTCTCTTTCTTTTCTCTCTCCTCTCTCCCCGACTCGGACCCCCCCCCGTGCACTCTCTCTCTTCTCTCTCTCCCTCACGCCGGCGTCAACCTTCCCCAGCCCCTACCGCCGCCGTCCGGCCACCGTTCGGCCTCCCACCGGTCCCATTCTCTTCCTCTCCTTCCGGTCTACCTTCCCTCCAAAACCCACCCCCAACCGGCCGGCCATTTGGCCGGAAAAAGCTCAACAAAGGCGCACGGATTTTGCTCCGATCCGCCGCCGTCGCTCCACCACCTGCCACCATTTCTTCACCACTTCATCACCGTTCCCTTGCCGTCCTAACCCACCCATTTCCGGCCTCCAACGACCACCGGAGCAGCTCCCACGAGCTTGTTTTCCGATTTGCCATTTTCGGCCATTTCCGGCCATTCCGCCGCCACCCACGGCCGTCCGTCACTTCCAATAGCTTCACAACCACCTCTAGACCATTCCCTATCAATCCCGTGTCCTAGTTTGTCCCCGTTCAAAAGTGGGTTTTTCAGACCCACGGCCACAGTGAATTTTCACTGTGACGTTGCTGTTTTCCGCCGCTTGCAACGCCGCTTGTTTTCTAAAATTGCCGTATAGCGCTGTAAGTATTTTCCAAACCCTATTTTCAGATTTTAATATATATTGCTCATTCAATTATTTACTGTTGTTGGTTGTTGATTCCGGACTGAGTCCGAGGAGTTTCGGGGGTCGGATGGATGGAGGACGGAGTTGCCTGTTTATTTGATTTATGATTGTTGGTTTATTTTATTATGCATTGTTGTGGCATTACATGGTGCATGCACGTGTGTTGTGGAGTTATGTGAAAAGCCTGTGTATTGGCGTGACTGGTTTTACGGGTGCGTGTGTATCACGAGCCCAAGCCGGGATGGGTTATTATCTCGGTGGAGCTCCTCTGGTCACTCGGGAGCGGAATAAACTGAGTGATGTCCCTGAGTTATCGAGAGAGATGACGGGAGCGGGACTAGGGGATGCTTGGCTACGAACGTGCCGGGCATGGAACCGGGCATCGCCCTACTCACCGACTCCGTGGCCCTTCGCTGGCGAGGGCTAGAGGATGCTTGGCTACGCACGCGCGGGGCGCGGAACTGGGCATCGCTTGTTAGTTGTCACATGCGTGGTGGTACTCTGCGGTGTGACACTGGAGCCAGGGTGTGCGGATGACCCCTAGGGGAGGTCATGGTGCATACGGTTAAAATTGGATAATGGTTTATGAGGCCAAATGTGACTTTTGGCGTGGGCCAGATGGACTTCTGGTGAGATATTGGGCCGGATGGACTTCCGGCGAGATATTGGGCCAAATGGACTTTTGGCGTGTTTTTCGGAATGGATATGTTTTTGGGCCAAGTGGGTTTTTGGCGTGTGTGGAAAACTGGTGTTTTTGGGCTTTGTGCATTGGACATGTTTCATGCATCTTGTTTGAGTTATATGTGTTTTTATCTGGTAGTGTTTGGGGTTTTACTTACCTGCGGAACCATTTGTGGTTCCGTAGCTTTTGGTGCAGGAGTTGAGGATGAGGAGGAAGAGGCTGAGCCCGAGGATGCGGCTCCGCCGGGTTGCTGATGTTATCTTTTTATTTGTTTAAAGCTGTATTTGTGTTTTGTAATATTTTATTTATGTACGTTTTAAACAGCTTGTATTACGTTAAGAAAAATTCTGGTACTTAGTTATGACTTTCTTATCCGCTGCGTGTCTCTCTGTACACAATTGCTGCCTTGCACACACTCGGCACCCGTCGATGGGATGGTGACCCGGGGTGTCACCATCCGGACGTCTCAATTTCCCCGTGTTCGGGCGTGGGGATTTTGGGGGCGTCACAACTATTGCTGAGTTTTCTCCTTATTATTTTTTAGGAGAATTGGTATTATTATCAATTTTTAATATAATAATTTCTTGTATCAATTGTTCATTTAAAACTTCTAATTTAATATTAGAGATTTTGAGATTTCTAATTTCTGTATTTATTTCATTAATTTCTTGTTCTAGATCTTTTAATATAATTTTTTATATTTTTGTTTTAAATATATTTACTATTTTTGAGAAATTATATGATGAAAATGTTGGGATAGGTGCTGAAGTAGTTAGATTAGTAAAAATATCTTTTAATTTTTTCAAATATACTTTTCTTTCTTGTGGATTACTAATTTTATCTATTAATTCTTATATAATATTTTCATGTGTTGATAATACATTAATGGTTTTATTACAAATATAATTATTTTTATCTAAGCAATTACAAACATGTATCTCATCTTTTTTTGATTCACTTTTAGAAGATTATTTTGAGAGTTTTGATTCTTTTAATTAATAAATTTCTTTTTCTTTTGAAGAGGTTTCCTCTACCTCACTTGCATGTATTATAAAAAAATTTAATAATTTTTGTTTTACTATTTCAGGTTTATCTAATTTATTAACTTATTTTTTAACCTTACAATTTGATGAATAATATCCAACTTTTTCACATTTATAAAAAAAAAAATTGTTTTTTTTATTTTTATTTTTATTAGATTTTTTTGTATTTTTTTATAGGTTTATTATATATTTGTTTTATCTTTTGTTTTTTTATAAGGTCTTTTATTATTTTTTATTTTTATTTGGGTAATTTTTATAATTTCTTTTTACTTTTTTCTACTTTCTAGATATGGCTAATAATGGAGTATAACCAAACTATTCACAAAAGATACCTAACTCTTTTTTAGCAAAAATCTTTTCTTTATATTTTTTTCTTTTTTAATTTTAGAACATTATAAATAATTAGACCAATTCTATTAATAGTAATTATTATATCTCCATATGTGAGATTAATAAAATTAATAGTACTACTATCTGGTTTTACTAATTATTCACGTACCCTTTGGGTGGAGTAATATAGAAGTCTGATTATGAACTTTTCTTTCCAGTATGGTTGTTGACAATCATTTCTAATCATAACTTTAATTAGAAATATATTTTTATACTTTCTAAAATTAGATAATTGAGGACATCTTAAATTGATTAACAAATCATTAGTTTTTTCTTTAAATTGAATGAGATCACCAAGAAAGTGCTTAGTTAGTGTAAATATTAAAGTATTAACAGCATATTCTATAGGTTGATCATATTCAGTTTTAATTTCTTGCATAATTTCATCATGCATATACTGATTTAATATACTTATTCTTTGTTCTTGTGAAAGATAATAATCCCACTAGACCTTTAATTGGCTAGTTAAACATGTAACCAGAATATGTGCTACTTGATGATTTACTTTTCTACTAGCTTTATAAACATTAATTCCCATAATCATTTCTTGGAAATGGCTTAATATTTCGTATTTAGATAATCCATTTATATAGTCCATTCATATAATACATCTAGTAAAAAAAAAAAGATCTTAATATATGTTCCCCTTCTTCAAATTGCCTATCCGGTGGAGTAAGCCTTGGATATCAATTACGAGTAATAGAAACATAAATTATCCCCACAAGCAAAAAGTATGAGTTTAATGTCTAAAACAAGAGTTTAGATTGAATAATTTTACTTATCATCCCACATACTAGAGACCACACTTTATTTTTTTTTTTCATTTTTCCTATAATAAATATGTGGTTTATAGATGATAACTAGAACAACTCAATTAGTTTAACAAAATAATAATAATAATAATAATATTAAAATATATAAAATGTATGGTGTGAGATGATGAGTAGCATCCCTCATCCAAATTTATTCAAGATAAAGGAGGGAGTTGATCCAAAGAAGCAAAAGCAATTGCAACACCGGATGCACCAAAAGTTGGCTAAGACTACGTTTGAGTAGTGAGGTAATCTTAGACGATCTATGAATAGTAATAAAAAATTAATGATAAAATATTAAATAATAGTGAAAAATAATAATAAAATATTGAATAGCATATAGAGTAAATCATTATGTGTGTATAGAGTAACTACCTATTTTCTACCTATTTTTATAAGTTATAATAGTGCTTAGAGCTATAATTGAGTCGAGTCAAGCCGAACTTTGAGCTATTTGACTCAATTATACTAGAAATTGAGGCCTTGTTCAATTATGCATATAAGATATAGAATGAGATTTTTATGAATAGTAATGAGATATTTGACTTAAGATGAGATTTGTAAAAATTTGTGTATTTGGATAATGAAATGAGAGTGGATGATTTTAACTTTTTGAGGATTTGAAAAGTGATGGTTCCCACTATAATAGTTATGAATATATTAAAAATTAATTAATATTTATTATTAATTATATTACCCATAAACATATTTAAATCTCCAAAAGTTATTTTTTGTACTAGGCTGAAATTTTTCGGGTGAGTAAAAAATATCAATTTCTTTGTTAAAATGTGTTGCTCTATTTATGACCTATTTATTTTCTATGTATTAGGAACTTCAGAATATTTCCTTCTAATTATATATTAGAATAAAATTGATTACTGTAATAGATAATTATTTATAAATCCGCTACATATTTTTTCCCTGGTGGGGAAGGCATTGGCGTGCAGAATGGGGATGCGAAAAGAGAATAGGGATTATGAAGGGAAGGGAAGGGAAGGGAAGGTTTAAGGCGTGAAGGAGAAGAGCAAAAATACATGGGGAAGGAAAGGCGTGAAGAAGAGTAGTGGGCAGTAAAAGGTTCATCTAGTTACATCAATGTACAATGTACAAATACATAGAGATGAGTTAAAACTTGTTATTTGAACATTTGGATACACAAATAAAATAAGTCGTATGGCTCATATGAGATGGTTTGTGTCTTATCTATGATCCAAACCGGTTGTTGCTGCCTGTATACTTGAGAATTAGGTTGAGATTGTGCTAGAAATTTCCCTTTCTCTAGGGTGCTCAAGGTTGTGCTCATCTTATTAATAGTACCTCGCAACTCATTTATGGCCTGAGTGTTCTGATTATTTGTGGTGGCCTGAATCTGCATGAATTGCTTAAGTGTATTGGCCATCTGAGCCATACTGTCATCTAGAGTCTTCTTTGCAGATGATGAAGGCTGAGAACTCTGTGCAGCTACATGAGGCTGAAATCCAGGAGGAGCTACATAAGGATAGCTCTGAGGATTCTGATATGGTGGATACTAGTGCTGAGGAGCACCCTGATTAAATGGCTGTTGTTGAGGTGGTGGGGACCGACCAGGTTGATCATTTCTCCGTGAGAAATTTGGGTGATTCCTCCACCCTGGATTATATGTGTTGGAGAAAGGCTGATTCTGTGCTCTATTAACTCAGTTAGCTGATTGCATCTGCTCAGACCCACCTTCTTGAAATACTGGCATAATCAGGCAGTCTTGGGTCTTACGGTTTGAATCAGCACATATAGAACATGTCTCTACTACTTTCACAGCCTTCACTTTTTCCATTTCCATGACCTCTAGTCTTCTAGTCAACACAGCTATTCGGGCTTGAACATTAGTGTCTTCCTTAAGCTCATATCTGCCCCCTCCAGAAATAGCCCTCAGTGGCTGTGCTGCTAATGGAACTCGATTAGTACAAGTGTTCCACTGTTGTGCGCTCTCAGCAAGGTAGTCAAAAAATGATAGTGCTTCATCAGGTTCCTTGCTAAAAAACTCCCCATTGCACATTGTCTGAACAAACTGCTTGTATTCTGGAGTGAGACCAGTGTAAAAATAGCTCACCAACCTCCAAGATTCAAAACCATGATGTGGACAAATGTTCACCAAATCTTTAAATTTTTCCCAACTGGCCTGAAAGGTCTCATCAGGTCTCTGATTGAACTGGCTGATTTGCTTTTGCAAAAACTAAGTTCTTTGAAAAGGAAAACTTTTTTGTAAGAATTCACGCTGCATATCAGACCAACTAGAAATAGAATTAGGCCTCAAAGAATTAAACCAAATCTTCGCTTTATCCTTTAAAGAGAAAGGAAATAAACGAAGTCTAATGAATTCATCAGTAATAGCCCTAGTGATAAAAGTAGTGCAAGCCAACTCAAAATCTGTCAAGTGCTGGTAAGGACTCTCAGAATCCATCCCGTGGAACTGAGGTATCACGGATATCATGCCATGCTTAATAGAGAAATTAGATGCATTTTCAGGTAAAACTATGCATGAAGGTGTAGTGGTGCGAGTGGGTTGCAAATAATCCTTAAGAGTGCGTGGTGCAGGTGCAGCCATGTTTTCTGGTTCAATTTCAATTTCCTCACCTGACTCACTAATAGAAAAGATAGAAGAGTTATCTATCTCCAAACAGTGTATACTACTCTCAACACTCGATGTGACTCTAAGCAACCTATTTGAACTGTCTCTCACCCATGACATGAAACATCAGTTTAAAGAGTATAACAAAAATAACGAGTTTAAATTTAAGCTAAAATACTTTCCCCGGCAATGTTGCCAAAAACTTGACTCATTCAAAAATGAGTAGCACTAAAGCTATCCCAAGTGCAGGAGGATGTCGTGTAATAATTAGGAACAAAATTCCTAGATCGTCTCCTCAGGGAAAGTTACTTAAAAATCAAACTCATTGAAAAAGGTGAAACAAAGAGAAAATAAAATGATAGTATGTGCAATGGATGGAAAATGGTACTAGTCATGGATTAGATTCATGTTTTTACATTTTGATTGTCGGATTGGAATGTAAAGGACTAATAGATTAAACTCAGAAATTAATAAAACTAAATTAAGAATTGAACTAAATTAGAAAGTAATTGATAAAACATGCACTGAAAATTGAAAAGCCCCAAAATCAATGTTCTAGGGTTCATCATTGTATTCAAAACACAAATTCTCAAATTAAACCACCGTAATTATAATCACTATTAAAATGAAAGCTTAACGAAACGATAAAAATAAATAACATGAATTAAATGAATAACAAATAAATTACTCAAACGTCTAAATCAAAATTCTCCAAAATAATTCAGAAACTCAAAACTGAAATGAAATAGCAAGTAGGGAATTGAAAAGATCAAGCCAATTGAATGGAGATGAAGATTCGAAGCGGTGGAGGAGGCTGAGCTGTAGTGGCAATTGGACCCCTCAAGGAGTTCTTCAATCTGCTGCAGTGTGAGTGAATGATCCAGTGAAAATTGTGTAGCTGTGTGAATGATTGATTGTATGAATCCTTCTCTCCGAATCTGAATGAAAATCAATGGAAAATAATGAATTCTAAGTGTTTCTCTACTCAAAACCGAGTTTTCCAGCCAAAGGTTCGTCCTAAGATGTAAAAAAAAAACATATATATACTCTGATGGCGGAATAAACCCTGATCTATAAAATGCGATATTCGCTCGAGCGAACATCGAGCACTCCACTCTGCCTGACTTCGCTCAAGCGGAGGGTCGAGCGAACATCGAGCGTTCCACTCTGCCTGACTTCGCTCAAGCGATCTCCTTTCTCGCACACCCGCTCGAGCCCACTGTCAAGCGAAAGTCGAGCGTTTGAATCTGTCTGAATTTGCTCAAGTGGCAAAAAGCCACCGCTCGAGCGATATGTACCATAACCCATAGTAATCAACAGTTGATAAAATTAAAGCATAAATTCATGCTTTTAATCAATTAAAATTACAACTTTGATTTATTCATTTTTTCATATAAAACCAATGATACAGTAATGAAAGAATTAAGATATATTGGTTCTAAAATCATTAAGGATGCAAAAATTCAGCTCAATCAGTGTGTTCAGACTTCCTAAAGGCTGTGCAAAGAACTAACCTTGCTTATGGCTAAATTCTGGTGGGGACACATACAGGATGATAGAAAGGTTCAATGGAGGAGTTAGTTCAAAATGAGTGTCGCTAAGAGGAATAGTGGCTAGGGATTCAGGGACCTGAAATGCTTCAACAAGGTCATGTTGGCTAAACAATGTTGGAGCTACATCATTGGTGGATATTATTTTGAAGGTGAAGTATTTTCCAAATGAGGGTTTATTAGAGGAAAGGCTAGGTGCAGGTCTTTCTTTCATATGGAGGAGTCTGTGGTCCTCCATTGAGTTAATTAAGAGGGCATGTTGTGGAGAGTTGGTGATGGAAGTGAGGTTCAAATATGGGGGGATAATTGGTTGCCTAGCCTCACACCCCTTTGGGTGTAGTCTCCTATTAAAAACCTGTAAGGTGATTCTAAGGTGATGTAGCTTATTAATTGTGAAGATAGATCATGGAAAACCAATCTGATTAATGAGACTTTCTCTGAGGAGGAAAGGGAACTAATTCTAAGTATCCTTAGGTGTAGGTGGGGTGCTAGGGACAAGCTGGTTTGGGTATCTCTAACAATGGTAGGTTCTCAATTAAGAGTGCCTATCATTTTGAGCATAAAAGATTAATTAGAGAGTCTGATGAATCCTCAAAAGGGGATGAATGGAAGCCGGTGTGGGGCTTAAAGATCCAGGAGGTGGTCAAGCATTTTTTATGGAAGGCCTGCGTTGAGCTGCTACTAACAAGACAAAACCTGCTGAGGAGGAAGGTGATAGATTCAACCTTGTGTCCTATATGCAAACTAGAAGGTGAGGCTACATTGCATGCCCTTTGGAGTTGTCTATTAGCCTCTGATGTTTGGGCTGAGGGTGGAAGTCTAGTGTAGAAGTGGAGTATCTCAATCCAAGATTTTCTGCAACTATGGGATAAATCTAATTCTAAGCATGATAGGGAAGAAGTGGAAAGGGTTGCTTCCATAATGAGGAGAATCTAGCTAAGGAGAAATTCATGGGTGTTTAGTGAAATACTTGAAGACCTGGGAAGTGTGATAAGAGCAGCTAAGGAGGGTCACTATAAACTCATATTAGCTCAAAACTATTACCAGAAGATGTTGATGGATAGGAGCATTGACAGAAATGCAGTGAAATGGGAAAAACCAAAGGAAGGGTTTGTCAAAATCAACTGGGATGTTGCAGTGAACGTCCAGCTCAACAAGATAGGTGTGGGCGTGGTTATTAGAGATCATGAAGGTGAGGTTTTGGCTTGTCTGAGTGCAAGTGTGGACCTTATCAGAAAACCAGTAGTTATAGAGGCTTTGGCCTTAAGAAGAGTTAGTAGTTTTGTGTTCTAAACCGAGGCTATCGAATGTTGTGTTGGAGGGAGATTCTAAGGTGGTTGTGAAGGCTATTTAAGAAGAAACATGGACAGAGTATCAAAATATCATTGACGACGTGAGGATCATGATGGCTAGAAGATTGAACTGGGGTGTTGGTTTTGTACATAGAGAAGCAAATAACATAGCTCACAAGTTAGCAAACCAAGCTTTCACTTTGATAGAGGAATATGTGTGAATAGAAAAGGGTCCTCTAGAAATACTTACTAAGTTACAAAATGATAGATATTGTAATGATTGAAATGTGTTCTTTGATTTACCAATAAAGGAAGTATACTTGTTTAAAAAAAAAAAAAAAAAAAAGACAATGCAAAAAGGAAAAAATATATCCAAGGCAAAGTTGAGAAAACATGCCTATATGAATCAGTTTCCAAAGTTGTTGTAGATGTTGCCTTGGTTCTCAGTTGTATGGATCAAGAAAATGTATGAGAAATATTATTCTAATATAATTGTTGAGCCCAATGATGATCTCAACTCCGCATTTTACTTTTTTGATTATTAGAAAAAAAGAAAAACCTCAAGGGAGGCAAATGCTATATTGTTCTTGGGTTCTTCATATGGTATAGTAAATGGCCAGGTGGGAATTGTGATCTTCTCATAAACTTTTTGAAAGCCAAAAACACATGCTCAAAAGTTTTTAAAAGCACGTGTTCTTGGGTTCTTTATATGGTATAGTTATTTCTCAATCTTTTTAAGATCACCTCCTCAAAATTTAGGCTAGCTATCAACTTGCCCTTTATCTGAAAAGCTATCTTCCCCTTGATTTTATGGCTTTGCACAACTTCAACTTATCCCTTTCAGATCAATATATAGCTTCAACTGGTTAGCTAGAGCTGTCTTTACTTGGAGATTGGGATATGGTTAACCAATTACAATGTGCCCAACCAATTACATGTCAAAAGTTGTAGACTTTGTTTGCTTCAACATAAAATAACATTTTGTCAAAAGATGTCTTGGGTGGGAAATTATTAAATTTTGCTGAAACTTGAAAATAATTTGAAAAAACATTTTTCACTATAGTACATTTGATCATAGTTGAAATCCAATTAATTGGTTGTTTCTTTAACTTTTTTAGCTTTATTTTTCTTTTTGTAACATGTCCTTATTATGCGTTTCTGTAATTGTTTCAATGCAATTTATATGGATATGGATGCTACATTTACTCGGGACGATCGTCCACAAGGTGATGACACAATTCCTTCATTTATATGTACTTCCACCCCTAGACCCACATCTAGAGTAGCTACTTTCTTTGTAAGTAGTCGAGTACCAATAGATATAGAAGATGATTGCATTCATAATGAGGAGAGGTTGAATATTCATATTGATCAACCACCATGACCTAGTAAAAAAAGGTCATGGACATGGGAATATTTAACCAAAATTTCTGGTGGTCCTGAGAACCCACAAGCAAGATGTCACCACCGTGCGCTACTTTGTGGTTATCATTCAAGGAAGCAAGACACTTTTATATTAATAGCACATCTTATGGGCTGCCAATGGTATAAGATACACAAGGGGTTGGCCAATGATCAGATAAAGCTAAGTTATAAACTTCTACAACCACTAATGGTATGTAGAGTAAGAAACTGTCAGCCTCTCAATACATTGAGAAGATGTTGAGTGATTTGTTTGTAGAAATAATCATTATGGATGAGATGCCTTCTCTCACCGTTGAGGGAAAAACCTTTTGTAATTTTGTGCAATGTCTTAAGCCCCGATTCCCCATGCCTTCACGATATATAATGATGTGAGATTATTTGAAGGGGCACACCAAGGAAAGGGCCCAGATGAAGGAGATGTTTATTGTCACTGGCTAGAGAGTGTCATTTGCAACTAATACATGGACGTCCATACAGAATCTTAGCTATATGTGTATCACATCCCACTTCATTGACAGTGAGTGGACAGTTCACAAGTGGATTATTGGCTTCAAACAAATTGAAGATCACAAGGGTTCATTCATTGGAAAGGAGATGGATGACTGTATAAATGATTGGTGATATTACAAAAGTACCTTGTATCACAATTGACAATGCTAGTGCAAATGAAACTACAATAGATTGGTTCAAGTAGAATATGATGGTAAACAAGTTTATCCATGTTTGATATTGTTTTCATATTATCAATCTCATAGTTACTGAAAGGTTGAAGGAGGTTGATGATTCAATTACCAAAGTCTGCAACCTTGTGGCATATGTGAAGGCTTTCCCCCAAAGGTTTGGCAAGTTTAAGGCTATAGCTGAACAACTTGAGATCTCATCTTCTAGTATGTTGAGCTTGGACACTCCCACTAGATGGAACTCTATATACACAATATTGGATGTAGTGCAAAAGTACTAAAGTGCATTTGAGAGGATGCTGGCAGAGGATAGGGGCCTAAGATATGCTTTGCGGGAGCCAGTAGCGGGGAGAAAGGGGCTCAGCACACATGACAATGTTGATTGGGCGAATATGAGGTACTTTGTTCAATTTTTGAAGTTATTTTACAACATAACTGTGCACATATCTGGTTCCAAATATTGTATTATGAACATGTACTTAGAACAGCCCTTTGGGCTTTATGACCACTTGCAATAGAGCTATGATGACATTGTTGGATTGTTGAATGGTATGAATATGAGGATGAAATTCAAATATAATAAATATTGGGGAATGTTGAGAAGAAAAATAGATTATTATTTGTGGCTATGATTCTTGACCCCAGATATGAGTTGGTTATTGTAGAATTTTGAATTAGGGACGTCCTCATTGATGAGAAGTCTAATTAGTTTATTAGAGTGATAAAGAGTAATATTGATGACTTATATAGCCATTACAACAATAATGGTTGGTCTTCAAGCCAAGGTGGTAGCTCCCCGTGATCGATTGGCTCAACATCTTCCTTAGATGATACACATGGAAGCAGTTCATCTATTTTGATGTGAAGGTATCATGAAATTCAAGCATAAAAAAATATTATGAATTGTAAGTCTGAGGTTAAAAATTATTTTTTAGAAGATGTTGAGATACCTAGTGATACATTTCATATATTAACTTAGTGGAATGTTCATTCCACCAACTTTCCAATCCTTTCCCGAGTAGCCTGAGATGTGCTAGCCATTCCTATCACTATAATTGCCTCTAAGTCAACGATTAGTAATGAAGGTCGCGTGTTGGATGCGTATTAGAGTTCATTGGCTCTGACCATTGTGGAGGCCCTCATTTGCACACAGAACTGGCTAAGTTTAACGCCCATTGGACTAGATACAGTTGATGATGCCGAGAGTTATAGGCTTGAATCAGATAACTATATGCCTTTAAATATTTAATTAAATATTTTTAAAGTTTTAATTATTTAACTTATAATTTTTTTGATTTTGTAGACCTAACTTTGAACCCCAAAATAATTGTGTATGATTGAAAAGGATAGATCGTGGGATGGAGTCCGAACTGTTTGATATATCATTAACTTTCATTTGAGGTACTTAACTGTTAATATGCTTAATTTGGACAAGTAGTGTACATTACTAATGTTTAACTTATTTTAATTTCTAAACAATGTTCGATGTTTGGAATTGAGGCTAATAGTGTTGATAATTATTGTAGTCACTAATTTGTAGTTTTCTGTTTTATTATGATACATTATTACATTGTAAATTGGTTGAGAACTTTGGTGAAGTTGGTTAGGGTTGGTTGTGATTGTGTTGGACAAGTGGTTGTCTGGTTGTGATTGTGATTGTAATTGTGGTGGTTGGCAAGTTGTGAACTTATGATTGTGGAGGTTGTTAGGTGGTTTTGAGCCTTTTTAATTTACATTATGTATGTGATTTTGCATTTTTTTTTTCTTTGATTTTGAATGTATGTAATTTACTCATTGTATTTATATTTTTTTAATTGTTTTTACATTGCATTTTGGAAATGGGAAGCCCACTAGGTTGTAGGTGATTTTTAGTCTTTTTTTTTTTAAAAAAATTGAAACAGGTTTTTCAAAAATGGGGAGCCTAAACAGAGATTGAGTCTTGGGCCAACTCCAACTCTGATTAGAGCTCCGATCGCCAACTTTGACCTCCGATCGAAGTTAAACTTTGACTCCCATCAGAGCTGGAGTCAGATTTTGAAATTACCTCCCACTCCAGTTGGAGGTGGGCTTTCTAGCTTCATCGAAGTTGGAGCCCACCCTTAATTATATACTTGAAATCTAAGTTTCTTTGGCTTAATCTACATTTAGAAATGAATGATGGGATAGGAAGTGATAGGTTTGGGTTATGTGGCAAGATTTGAGTTTGGTGTGACCAAGAGCCTTGCAAGGAGTAGTGTTTTGCAATAAGGTAGTTAGGGAGTGTCCTTTGGAGATAGATGAGAATCATTCGAAAGTGGACCTAGTAGTATTTGGCTTGTTGGGGTTTTGACATCATATTAGGGATGGACTAGCTATTTAGGCATTTTGCAAGTATAGATTGTTGGTTAAGGACAAGGAAAATCCATGTGCCAAGAATGGAAGATAGGGTCTTCTGAGGATGCAAGTTAAAGTCAATGCTGGAAGTGTTACCTCATTGTAGGCTAAGAAGGATTTGGTAAATGGGGGTTGAGATGTATTTAGTGCACTTAGTGCTTAAGGAGAAAGAACCCAAGGAGATAGAGAGCATATCAGTAGTAAGGGGTTTCTGAAGATTTTTAGAGAATTATCAGGGTTACCCCCTTCTAGAGAAGTTGATTTTTCAATTGAGATGGAAGTAGGAGCAATTCTAGTACACAAAGCACCCTATTGGATGGCCCTAACAGAGTTAAAGGGCCAACTCCAAGAGTTGTTGATGAGATGATTTATTAGGCCTAGCATTTCACCTTAGGGAGCATTGGTACTATTCATGAAAAAGAGAGATGAGATCCTAGGATGTGCATTGACTACCTAGAATTGAAAAAGTGACCATAAAGAATAGGTACCCATTGTCAAGGATAGTCGATTTACTTGACCAGCTACAAAGGAGCAGTAGTGTTTTCTAAGATTGACCTGAGGTCCAGGTATCACCAATTTAGGATTAAGGAAGGTGACATACCAATGACAACCTTTCAGACCAGGTATGGCCATTATGAGTTTACAGTGATGCAATTCAAATTAGCTAATGCCCCAACAACTTTTATGGACATCATGAATAGAGTGTTTAAGCCATTCCTGGACTTATTTGTAGTGGTTTTTGTAGATAACATCTTAGTGTATTCCAGAAATGTTGAGAATCATGAAAGCCACCTAAGGTTGGTATTGGAGATACTTAAGGACCATTAATTGTTCGTCAAACTCAACAAATGCAAGTTCTGGCTAGATGAAGTGAAGTTCCTTGGTCAAATGATATCCAAAAAGGGAGTCATGGTTGACCTAAGTAAGATCGAAGCGATAATAGGATGGCAACAACCAACCTCTATCCAAGAGATGAGGAGTTTCCTAGGTTGGTTAGCTATTATTAGAGGGTTGTGGAAGGACTCTCTAGATTGTCAAGTCCACTCATGGCTTTGACCAAGAAGAATGTTAAATTCTCTTGAATCGACAAGTGTGAACAAATTCTTGAGGACCTAAAATGAAGGTTAACTACAACCCTTATTTTAACCTTACCCATGCCTCATAAGTCATTCATGGTATTTAGTGACGCGTCAAAGTATGTTCTAGGTTGTGTCCTAATGCAGGAAGGTAAAGTGGTAGCTTACGCATCCAGACGTACAATTGAAGGATCATGAAAGGAATTAGCCAACTCATATTATGGAGTTGGCAGCGATAGTGATTATCTTAAAGATATGGCGGCACTATCTTTATGGTGAAGAATGCGAGGTGTATATTGATCACAAGAATCTAAAGCATCTTTTCACCCAGAGGAATCTTAACATGAGGTAACTTACTTTCAGGATACTTGTGTACGTATGGTGGTAAGAAACCAACATCCATATTTATTATACTTATTATAAATGTCATATTACGTCATACTATGATTTATTTCAAATACATGTTTATGTATGAGTAAGTTAGCCTATAACTTACTATCAGAATATTGTGTATGTGTGTTGGTAAGAGAATAGTTATTCATGTTCTTATGCTATTATACATGTCACATTATACAATGTTATGAAATGTTTATCTGTTACATATTATGTTATGTCATAAAATGTTTATCTGTTATATATTATGCTATGTCATGGAATGTCTATCTATTACACATTATACTATATCATGAAAAGCTTATTTGTTACACAACATGCTATGTCAAGAAATGCTAATCTATTTTATATTATGTCATGTCATTCATCACACGTACATGTCACTCTACGTTATATTATGTCATCTGTCATTTCTTATCATGTCATGTGTTTGGAATTCCTCATGAAAAAAAACATTTTCAAGTTAGTTGAGTCTTTTATGTTTATCACGATCCCAAGTGCTAGGATGTAGTAATATCCTAATAGAACTTCATTGTTCACTTTGGAATGTCTAAACTGGTGTAAATTAGACCATTGAGGCTATGAGCTCTGCGTCTTGTCGTCACTGTCTAATCAATCGTCTCTAGTTGTATCAACTTGTAGTGTGCCTCTTGATCCCGAAATATGTGAGTTTTTTTGGTTGATCTAGCATTTTGTTTAAGCATAGGATGTGATTTGTATGTTGCATATTTCAATTTTAGCATGAAAGATAGAGTTTGAAAGAATTGCAATAAAAATTAAGAGATTTGACCAATACATGTTTCAACTAATGCTTGTTTGACGTAGTTATGTTATGTTTTAATTTTTTCTAATTAAATATTTGGATTTAGGATAAAACTTACATGATGAATGTAAATTCTATAGAGTTTTGGAGTTAGTCACATATAAAGGGGTAAAATGATAATTTTACTCTAAGACAGTATTATTATATTTCAAAGTTGTTAGTGAAGAGTTTTTAACGTTTAGAAATATCTCCTTACAGCTCTTGTTTATTTACGCATTTAATTCGTCACGCTACGTTCACTGTAAGTTAGCTTTTAAGTTACTGTCAGAATATTGTCTATGTGTATTGATAAGACAAAAGTTGTTCATGTTTTTATGTTCTTATATATGTCATACTATGCCATATCACAAAATGTACATCTGTTACACATTTTACTATGTCATGAAGTTATATATTATATTATGTCACGAAATGTTTATTTGTTATCATGTCATGAAATGTTATATGTTACACATTATTGCATGTCACAAAATGTTCATATGTTTCACGTTATGCCATGTCATTCATCTCACATACATGTTATGTTACGTTACCTCAGGTTATCTATCCTTTCATTTCATGTCACGTCATGTCTCTAGTACAAAGTGTCTCAAAAATAGTTTTGCCACGTCAAGTTAAGTATGTTTATATTTGTCATGACCCTAAGCGCTAGGATGTGGTAATATCCTAGTAGAACTCATTTGTTTACACTGGAGTGTTTAAACTAGTGTAAAATTCATTACATTTTTCAAAGCATTTGTAATGCACTCGTAGCTTGTGCAGATACCTGTGATGTGATACGGTATTGGTCAGGACACACGACTTAAGGGAACCCATGTAGCACCCATAATTCATGTTTATTAACCATGTTTAACTATTAAACAAAATTCCAAGTTCATGTTATTTCACGTTTATGTTCAGTTTCAATTCAAGTTCAAGTTCTTCTTTAGTTCATGTTCATGTTCAACTTTAGTTTCAGTTCAAGTTCAAGTTCTTGTTCATTTTCAATTCTAGTTCAAGTAATGCCAGCACCTATTATGTTATTTATCAAATCACATCAAGCTTATTTATGATCACATTTTGCATTCATGTTTTTGCTGTCATGCATGTATTTTTAAACTGTGAGTTTAAGTTGTTTGTTAATTTGCTGAGATTTATAATCAAATCTCAATATAGTAGTCCCAATTACCATTTCTCTTAGAATAGTAGACCATGTGTTAGGATCAAGAGGTGCACTAGAGGTTGATCGATTAGATATGGTCGATTAGACAGCAATGGAACAACACGAAGCTCATAGCCTCAATGCTCCAATTTATTGATAGTATTATGGCATCCTTGACTGAGTTGCACAAACTATTCAATGAATTTGCCTAGTAGTTGCTTTAGTTTTGTTTGTAGTTAAGGAGCACTATCTCCAATACTCTTATGATTACGGACCTTTTGGACTTATACTATAATCTTAAAAGTCTATCAGATTCAATTTATGAATCATGTTTCAATGTTTTGGAATATGTATTATTTGGTGCATAGTCTTGTTTAAAGAAGAAAAATTATCCGTTGCGAATATTGCATATTGCTAGAAGCATGATAGGTGCATTGCATCCTTTATTGTCATGAATTAGGGTAGTTAACTTTGTGGTGCATGTCTTGACACTTAAGAGTTCGTCTGATCCCAAATAGAATCTGGGGCCATCACACATAAGCCTCTGCCTCATGCTAAATATGAAGAAAAAGAGAACGACACATACTAAATCTCCTTCAAAATAGATTTGAAGGATATATTGATGATTTTGAAATTTTCCCTTGTATACGATCATGTCTAATGTACTTACAACGTTGATGAGTACTGCTAAGAGTAGATGTTGACCCTCCATTTTCATTGAGAACTATCTACAATATAGAGCTCTAATAACAACAATGCTAAACCATGATGGCACGATAGGGAAAAACATAGGGAAAAACAAATGGAATCGGCACATGACAAGCAAGAAAATGATAAGGGTAAGGATTCACCAACGTCCTACAAAACCAAATCTGGTAGAGGAGCTAGGATACGATAAAGTACAACTGATAGATGATGTAGAAGAAGCCAACGGAGGAGACAAGAGGAGGAAGCTCTTGTCCCAGTAGTAGATAATGAATGTTCACTAACAAATCTAGGTGAAGGTAGGTCTCCTCCTCAGTTGGAGTCGATTAAGAACACAAAAGGACCTCCCATCCAAATCACCTCCCATGGTATGTCATATCGAGGGATGGTCCTCACCAAATTTTGAGGATGAAACTCCTTATAAGGAGGGGAGGATGTGAGTACTACAGACCACCTTCTTTGAGCAAAGGGAAAGTGAAGAAAAGAGTCTTTCCTTTGCAAATGGAAGGCAAAGATGATTTTTCATCATTGATTTGATAAAAAAAATGTGGAGAAGTTGATGGCTTTCTAAATCTGTCTTCCAAGTGTAGAAGCTATCAAAGTAGTACATGGATGATTTCCAAGGTCATTTCTATAGGGACAACAATGTTCATGAAGAGCAAGAAAATAATGAGTCGTGTTTGTGTGAGGGGCGTGTTTGTAAAAGGGGCTATTTACACAACTAAGAAAAGAAACAAGAAAATGGAGTTTATGTGCTGATGTGGGGTGGATTAATGAAAATTTCTTTGGATCTTTTCTCTATTTTTTTTTTTTCCAGAATAATTCTCTAAAAGCTTGTAAAATTAAAAGAAGTAAGTAAAGAAATAAGTGCAAGAAAAATAAAAGTGGCAAAAATCTAAACTAAAAAATACTTGGGATTTCAAGAAGGGATTCTAAGAAACGATTTATCAAACACCTAAGCTTTAGGTTTCACCCATTCATGAATTAGAATTGAACATTCCTCACATTCATTTTTTTTTTACTCAATCATTCACTCATTCAAAGAGATAATGACTGGAAGTTAAAACAATTCAAGTCCGGTTTATAGTTTGCCCAAAAAATCCTACCGAGTTACAAAACAAGTTTAGTCAATGTAAGAGGACAGAAATCTATGGAGTCTTAAGTCACAATCAAGCATTAGTTGTGCTTTACATCAACAACAAATCAAGATTAGCAAGAAGCACTCCAAACTTTCACAAATATAACTTGTTTCACAAAGCAATAGAGTATGAAAAAGAAATCAATGGATGAAGTGTGAGATATCAACTCTAATCCAAATATGGTTTACTCTCCAAAACTTAGGCTTAGAAATTTAGCCTAACACTCAAAACGAATATCCTCTCTAAACATTTCTGCATCCACCGAAAACTGAAATAAAAATAATAAGAGAAAAATAAACCAAAGAAATAGAACAAGATGAAGCTATTGTGCAGTACACAATTGCAGAAAATAAGAAATTACCCAGGTCTCTAGAACGAAATGTAAACACATGAAAAATAAAACAAGCCACCTCCACTCAAAGATCTAAAAACTCAAACTAGGAAAAGCAAAAAAATCCAAACCAAAAAGAGAGAGCCCGTAAAGTCTCCAGCCAAAAAAGGCAACTCCAAAAACTAAAAACTAAAAAAAAATAATAATCTCTACCAAAAAGTGAGAGAGAGAGAGAGAGAGAGCCTAAGGTCTGTCGACTAAAAACCCCAAAAATAAAACTAAAAGCAAGAAAAGGAAATGCAAAAATAATGATAGATTTTTGTCTTCTAGCCCATTTGCACCGTATAAATCCAAAATTAAATTAATCCCTGTGCACCTCCTGTTGTCCATTGAGGCCACGATCTACGTGGGTCTGCATCTTCTGCTGCGTGTTCATGCACCGCGTCGTGCTCCTACTACTGCTTCCCTTTCCGTGCATGAGTGTGCATATTGAGTTGAGGCTAAACACCCCTTTCAAGTTTGGTTCATTTCCTTTCCAAAAATACCCCCTTAACCTATAGGTGAAATATTTGTGTTAGCATCAAGAAGGGTAAAATTGAGATATTAAATCTAATGATTATCAGCTGCAGTATAAATCTCTTTTAAGTACATAAACATATGAATTTAATTAATGAGTCAAGTATTAGAAATCACTGCATAATTAAGTGCTTAATTCATTTTTAGTTAAACAACTTATTTAATTAATAGCCTAATCATGCAGTTTTGACACTTTATCAGAGAAGTGATTTACAAAGTGCAGCTAGTCCAAGAAAAGGGCTTGCAGCACAATATAGAAAGCCTGGTAGACATAACTCAGCACATGGTATAACAAAGAATTTTTCATCTTGTGCCAGGTGAGCAAGTAAGAAGGTGAGAAAAGCTAGTGCAGAAGGCGAGAAATAGGAGCTGAAAAGGCTGGTAGCTCGAACGAAGGGTGAGTTACGAGCCTAAGGTGAGCAATGGTCAGGGACAAGACCTGTGTGGATGTATGAGCTTTCCAGGACAATACAAAAATGCTCAGAGGGCAGCATTGTTGTACACAGAAGCCCATACTCCATTTGAAAAGTCATATTTGAAGTGGTTATACAAGAAAAACGCTACGACTTTGCAATCTATACCTCATGAACCTAGAGTTATGGTTTAGCTTCACATGGAAGGCCTATACTTGGGAAAGAACTACCGATTGGACACAAGGCAAGCCACAGAAATGTGCGTACCTTGTCCCATCAGTCTGTCTCTGCCATCCTGTAGAAGGAAAATTGAGAATAAAGGACTCCTATTCAATCACATCGAAAATTAGAAGAGAGTCAAAAGGACACTTGATGGTATTGCCCTATAAATGGCTTAAGGTAAAAGCTAAAATCTCACTTTTGAGATCGTAAAGTGTTGGATCTTTTTTGGAGTTGAAAACTTCAAAGAAAGCAAGTAACTTCAAGAAAGCGGCGGAGAGGAAAGGAAGAGTAGTGTCAACAGCACTGTAACATTTTTAGGTAGGTTAACTTCTAAGACAATGTTGAGTAATGTTGAGTAAATATTGCGGGTATGTCATAGAATTTGCATTGCATATTCTATAACCCATTCCACTTATGATCATGAATAAATAAATATTTTCCTTCATTATGTTTATGAATGCTTCACAATGTGTTTGAATATCTTTACTTGGTGATTTTAAGAACATGACATTTGAATGGCTCTGATTTGTGATGTGGTGATTTTTGGTGTGAGAGTGTGTGTGTCCTACCGTGTATCAATCATTATGGACGGGTAAGGATTCCCCGGACCATTCCTACTACATGTTGCCACTAATTTCATATGGAAATTTAAATGCATCAAGATGAATGGGGTGAAACATTTTCGCATTAGCCTCACTTGATAGATAGGAAGGAGAATACCCCAAGCATATATTGTGTGGTGTCTTTCAGTTGGTTGACCTGATAGATGTTTTTCTGGTGCAACATGTATATCTCTATGTGGTAATGGAGGATTTGAAATCGGTGAATTAGCTTGCACATTGGTTGGGTGGGAATGATTCCTTGAATTAGATGGTAAAGTGATTTCCTCTTCTTGGTATATCTTAGTGCGAGATTTTATGTTATGTGATTATATGTGATGAGATATTCTGTGATTAGATTTTATCACATAATATTTTATATGAGATGTTATAATGAGATTTTACATGCTTGAGAATAGGGTGATTCCTTGCCTCGGCGGTATATATAAATACTTACATACTTGTATAGTTTTGCACAAAAGGCAATTCCTCATATAGTGATTCATCACCATAACTATGCATGCATGTGTTTTGCTTCGAGGGTGATTCCTCGCCATGCACAATTCATGTGTTCACTGTTCTTTTTACATGCAATTGTGCATTTCATCATCACGTACGTTATCTCTTATTAGCAATCTTATCATAGTTATTTAATCTACCTATGCTTTCGTTACCTGAACCATAGACTTTGATGCAGGGTTAACTTCAAGAGAGTAACCTGAGGAAGAAGGACCAATCACTCCCAAGCAATAGACACGAAGGTATGTCTCCATTATTAGTAACTATATTATCTCTTCGGAGTTATATTAATTAGTCTGATGACATATTGTTTTTGGTTTGTTGTGTTTGAATATAAGGAACAAACAAATGGTTCTGTATTATTATTTTGGGAAATGAAGTGACATGTGGATATTTGAGTGTTTATTGAATAAACATATTCCCTCTATCTCTAAGGTGCGGTTAGGATTTTGGTCAGATTGGGTCTCACAATGGGCATGGCCTCTGTGGCGAATCTAGACACCCCTCTCAACTAGTAGCCCACTTCTCTTAATGGTTGGACCTATCTGCCCTAGGCATGCTCCACCAAAAACCATTTATGGGCAATTTAGGAACCAACCTTTGACTTCTTATTCTTCATTAGAATCTTCCTTCTCTTCATAAAAACCCCTGCCTTTGGTTGTTTTAGCTAAAAGATATGGCTCAGGTTCTTATGATCTCCCTTCCATAGTGGCTTTGCCCTTGCCTAGATGTCTTGGATAGTTTTTGCCTTATCTCTAGCGATCAAAGCTTTAGCTTCATTTGTAGTGTGCTGGTTGTAGTAATTCAACGGGCCAAACAAGGGAGAGGGCAGGTGGGTAAGCTTAAACTCTAGTACAAATAGCACTTAACCTTATTTATTCCACTGCAGTTAAATGACCATTCGCTTATGCATACACTTCCTTATGAACATTGCACGATTATTCTTTATTTGAGTCTTGGGTATTGACAATCGTCTGGTACCCTTGGCACTACGAATCCTCTCCAGACCTTTACTGAAAAATGTGGTGCCACAAAATATCTAGAAAAAAAATGATTTGAAAATCATTTAATTTGCCCATATGCTTTCATTAAAAAGTTAGATTTTGAATTTGCTATTGTTGCAATATATGTAGAAGATTTAAATATGGTCGAAACTCAAGAAGAGCTCATGGAAAGCACAACTTATTCAAAAAATGAGCTTCAAATGAAAGACCTTGGAAAACAAAATTTTGTCTTGGTCTACAAATTGAGAACTTTTCATGTCCATCAATCAACGTATACAGAAAAAGTCTTTGAAGTACTTTTACATGTACAAATCTCATCTTTTAAGTACTTCAATGATTGTATGGTCACTTGGTGTGAAACTGACCAATTTTGCCCTCAACAAGATGGTGAAGGAGTTCTTGATCACAAAGTACTGTATTTTAGTGCAATTGGTGCTTTGACGTCTCTTGCAAACATCACACTACCAGATATTGCATTTTCAATCAACTTACTAGGAAGATACAATTCTACACCAACTTGAATGCTTTGAAATGGGGTCAAACATATTATATGATACCTCATGGAGCAGTTGAGGTGTGATTGTTTATCCAAACGGATCAAATGCTCAATTAATTGGTTATGCAGACTCGAGTTACTTTTCCAATCCTCATAAAGGAAGATCACAAACATGATACCTATTCACTTATGGTGAAACTGGTATCTCATGAAAATTTATTAAGCAAACATTAGTTGCTACTTCTTCCAAACACTCAAAGATTATTACAGTTCATGAGGTAAGTTGGGAATACATTTGGTTAAGATCAGTAATTTAATACATTCAAGAAAAGTATGGTTTATCCACAATTAGAGATAGCCTAATAACATTATGTGAAGATAATGTTGCGTGTATCACAAAAATCAATTGAGGTGATATCAAAGGTGATGAGCCAAGCATATTTCACCAATGTTCTTTCATACACATGAGCTCTAGAAGAGCGGTGATATTGATGTCAAACAAATCCAATCATGTGATAATTTGGTGAATCTAATGACTAAAGCATTACCAACTGCAAAGTTACCATGGTGCTTTTTCTTCAGGAAATAAAGTTACCTGCGAAAAAGATGGAATATGTTAGACTAAAGGTGGGCTTTGAGTGTTGTTTTGTTGTAAATAGTGAAGGAAGAAGTGGTGGCCTAGCTCTGATGTGGCAGAAAGGAGTCCAAATTAGTATAAAAAATTACTCAAAGCACCATATTGATGCTATGGTCTATGAAGATGATAGTGGCATGGAGTGGTACTTAACTGGCGTTTACGGAAATCTTGAAACTGAACAAAGTAGTGGTACTTGGAATCTTATCAAATCACTGAGGGGATTGGGATCTAGAGCATGGCTGATCTTTGGAGACTTCAAAGAGATCTTGTGTAGACAAGAGAAGAGGGGAGGAAAGGTGAGGCAAGAGAGACAAATGAGGGAGTTTAGATAGCTTCTTGATGATTGTTTCGTTAATGACATGGGATATGAGGATACTCAATTCACGTGGTGCAATAAGAGGGGCATGTAGAATAGCATTAGTGAAAGGATTGATAGGTACTTGGCTAATGAGAATTGGCTTAACATGGTCCCATCTACTCGTGTTTTACATGGCATGGTAGCTCACTCAGATCATATTCCCATTATTCTAGTGGAGTAGTGAAAGGATGCAAAGAAATAATTTTTTTTTTTAGATTTGAAGCTATGTGGATAGAAGATGATGACTGTGAATGGGTGATTGCTAATTCATGGCAAGGGGACATGAAGGACTTTCCATGAACAATATTACTACTAGGATTGGTGTTTGCACGCAGAGGTTGGCAGATTTGAATAACCAGAAGTTTGGCCTTGTTCACAAAAGAATCAAGCAGGCTCAAGAACACTTGCAGCAAGTGCAAACAAGTGACCCCCAATGTGTTATAGTGGAAATTCACCAAGAGGCTAGAAATAATCTTCAATACTAGCTTGAGAGGGAGGAAATCCTATGGAAGCAGAGATCTAAGGCACTATGGTTAAAGGAGGGGAATCAAAATACCAGATTTTTCCATCATAAGGCTTCCCAAAGGAGGACTAAAAACTGGATTAAAGGCTTAAAGGTTGATGAGAGTGTTTGGCAAGTTGAAAAGGGAAGAGATCAAGTGATTTTGAATTACTTTTAGTCTCTGTACACTGCTACAACTTAGACTAGTAGTATGGAGTTTCTTCATGATTTGACTGGAAGAGTTACTAAGGAGATGAATCAGGAGCTGTTGAAAGATTTTAAGAAGGAAGAAGTGAAAGTTGCTCTTAACCAGATGCACCCTACAAAGGCCTATGGACCTGATGGCATGGCCCCATTTTTTTCCAACAATATTGGCTTATTGTTGGAGATGTTGTTACTAATGCTATTCTGCAGGCTTTGAAAAGTGGTACAATCCCCTTTACTCTTAATCATACTTTTATTACTTTGATCCTAAAGAAAAAGAAGCTTGAGAAAATTACTAAATTTAGACCTATTAGCTTGTGTAATGTTGTGTATAAACTGGTTTCAAAAGTGCTTGCTAATAGTCTCAAGCTCATCCTTAATGATGTCATCTCTAGCTCCCAAAGTGCCTTTATTCCTAGAAGACTCATTGCTGATAATGTTCTAGTTGCATATGAAATGATCCATTTCTTGAGAAATAGGAGACAGGGGAAAGATGGTTACATGTCTATCAAATTGGATATGAGTAATGCTTATGATCGTATTGAATGGGGATATTTGGAGGTTGTGATGGGAAAAATGGGTTTTCAGACTAAATGGATTGACTTGGTGATGATGTGTATTAAAACTATTTCCTTCTCAATTTTGACTAATGATAAGCCAAAGGGTCCTATAATCCCTTCACGAGGCATAAGGCAAGGAGATCTCTTATCACCATACCTATTCCTATTGTGCACAAAAGGCTTGATTACTTTACTTCAACAAGCTGAAGCTACTAAGCAACTGTTTGGAATTAAAGTTTGTAGAGGGGCTCCTAGAATTCCTCATTATTTTTTACCTACATTTTACTATTTTGTACTACTATTCACTACTATTCACTACTATTCAATATTTTTTTATTATTTTTTTACTACTATTCACAAAGTATTTGAGATTACCTCACTACTCAAATACAACCTAAGTCCTGGTACCTTAGAAGACAAGATCATTTGAGCTCATGAAATAAATAGTCAATTCAGTGTAAGAAGTGCATATAGACTGTGCAAGGAGGCAAAGAGAAATAAAATTGAGGCTGAATGCTTGAGGAACATGTCATTGTAGAAATCATGGAAAGGTTTATGGGCTATGAAGTTGCCTACAAAGATTAAGATTTTTGCTTGAAAAGCTTATAAAGAGAGTTTACCTACCAAACAAAATCTAATGAAGAGATAGGTGTTGCATGAAGAGTTATGTCAATTTTGCAGAATTGAGGTGAAAGATGTGGCTCATGCTCCTTGTTTCTGTCATACACTCAAAGCATGCTGGGAAAGACACTTACCTATTCTCATGTCAGCAGATTCACCTAAATAGTATGGGGACATTGCAAGCTACATCAATGGATTGGGACATAAAGAAAATCTTGAACTTTTTTTCTGATCTCTTGGAGCTGCTGGTATAGGTGAAATTCTTTAACTTTTGAGAATAAGTGTATACAACCTAAGTAGGCTATTGGATATGCTCTGGTAGTGCAAAAGGCTTTTAAGGAGATTAAAGGGCAACCTTTAAAGTTGGTGAGACACCATTGCCACTGGGAGCACCCTCCTTCAGGGTTATTTAAATGAAATGTTGATGGGGTCATGTTTCAAAACCAACACAATGCCGGTATTGGTGTTATGACAGCCAGTAAAAGGGAACAACAAGAACTACAAAAATTAGAGCCTTCTATGTTCATGGTTGGAAATATGATCAGAAATCCAAAGGAGCTCATGAGTTGTTTTCAAAGCTGTGAAGTGAGACGTGTTGGAAGAATATGTAATGAAGCTACACATAGGCTTGTAAGATTTGTTTGGAATGTTAATGATATTAGCTTGTGGTTGGGATCTTTCCTTGATGTAATTGCTCAAGTCCTTTGGACTGAGAAGCATTTGTAAAGCTGATGTCTTTTAATGAAGGTGGTTTTCTATTAAAAAAAAACATTGGAATGTGCCAACTCAAGGATTTTTCATCATAAACTATTGAACTCTACATACTTATGAGGAGGGAGACAGTAATCATATGAATTGCACCCTTTTTTCTTCACTAAGGTTTTTTTCCACTAATTTTCCTTTGTAATGTTTTAACTAGGTAGTCTTAAAGCATTCCAAAGTACACAAGAATATTGTACTTTTTTTCCTTTGTCATTGGTGTTTTTCCATTGGATTTTTCCTTGGCAATGTTTAAACAATTTTTGTGTATGGTCATTCAATTTCAAGGGGGAATGTTATAAATGCATACATAAACTTGGAGGATGATCATTTAGATTTCACTTCTTTGGCTTTTAGCTTATTCATGTATCAACACTTGGAATTCCTAAATTCATCAATGTGTCACATTAATTTATGTATCATTATTTCATATTCCTTATCCTCCTATTTCTATAAAAGGATAACTTGAGAATCGTTTGTACAATACAAGAAATTCAAGGTGAATAATATTATGCTCTTGAAGAGAGAGTTTTCTATATTGTAAACTTCCATTTCTCTTGCTATTGCTAGGACTGTCAATGCGGGCTAGATTTTTTTTCGGTCTGAAATCCAACTAATCGGTTTCACCTGGATGCTTATTGTCCTAAGTTTTACTAGAGTCAATGGCCAGATTTCCCTACCGGTCTATACCTTGGTGTGGGTACGGGTACAGTATGTTGTTTAAAACCTTAACCCGAATTAGATTTAAAAAAACAAAAAAAGAATTATATACCTGGTTTAAGCTCGGAACTCAAAATCGTTTGGGTAGGTGGGCTTGGCATCAGGAGCTTAACATTTTATAAAGATTGTTAGAGAAGGGTAGATGGGGATCGACCTATTTGAACCTGCAAACAATTGACACCGAGGGTGGGTCTACCTCTTCAGCCGAATGGTCTGCACCTAACCACGCCATCCCAAGTTCAACTAGGCCACATGTTGGCCGATATATTCCTTCAGTTCTTGCCCAATGACCCCATCGTCAGCCTCACTCACAGTAGCAGCCAACGAATCTAGAGGGGGTGGGGGGCCAACCCCCTCCCACCCTTCAAAAAAAGTCTTGACACTTCTTATTAGTTTAAGGAAAATGCTAGGGAACCTGTTTTGGGTTCCTATTTCGTGTTCCCACTTGACTTGTAAAGGCCACTCGACATTTGACTTTCCTTTTTTTTATATTTTTCTATTGGACTTGGTACTCCCCCTCCCTCTCTCTCGAACACTCTCGAAGCTCGTCACTGAAGTATTCTTCTTCAATGAATTCTTCGATCTGGTGTTTTGAATTCATGGCAATATTTTGATACGGAGCTCGGGTTGGCAGAGGATTTCAAAAATCATAAAGAGCCAATGCTAGCGATTTTGGTAACTCTTATTAGGATTTTGGGTCAATCTAGAAATTTTTTATGTCCCATATGGGCTATTTGAGTTTGTTACTAGGTATGCGGTGCTCAAAATTAGGGTTTTGTTCAATTATGTTCTTTCAGAAAGCTTCGGGTGTAAGAGTTCGAGTTGTGTAAATTAAAAATATTACATTATGTTTAGGTCTTGAATTCAATTGTTAACTCGTTTAGCTTGCCTTTGCCTCTCCTTAATCCATCTGACTTGCAAATATAGGGATTTGTGAAATAATAAAAGTTCATATGTGCTACTTATTTTCTGTTTGGTTGCTTACAAAGTGGGGAATATTAGAAGAATGCCCTTTAAAGAAAAGAGCACTGCTACACAGCAGCCCCACACCCAACACACCAATGTAAAATAGAAGAGGGTAAAATAGTAAATTCACATTTTTTAATGGTGTGAAAAAGTGTGAGGCTGCTGTGTAGATTTTCTGTAAAGAAAATTCTAAGCAATGTGAAGTGCTGCTAAGTGGATTTTGTTTGACTGGGTTACAAGTTTTAATAAATTTGACAAAACCTCTTCTCTCTCATGTTTTCTTTTCCTACATTCCTTAGCAATTAAAAATATTATAAGGTTAACGAGATTATGCAGAGTAATTGATCAACCTGTAAGGTGGCAATCGTTGCTACGAGGTGTAGTGGATAGTGACGGATCTATGGTGGGGAAGAACGATTGGTACCTTGGAGGGGAGGGGATGGGTAGTCATGTGGGGCAAGGGAGATGGATGGGAGGGGAGGGGAACGCAGCATAGAGGGTGACCTGGTTTAAGCAAGTGAGAGAGAGAGAGAAGGAAAGTCAGATTCCAAGTGGCCTTTACACGTCAACTGGGAACACTAAATGGGAATCCGAAACGGGTTCCCTAGCATTTTCCTTACTTTAATTTAAAATTATGTAAAAATAAAATAAAAAGGGTATTAGATGTGAAGTTTTTTAATCACAAATATATTTTATTTTTCATAAATCATATATATGCTCATTGA
Source organism: Carya illinoinensis (assembly GCF_018687715.1). NCBI lineage: Eukaryota > Viridiplantae > Streptophyta > Magnoliopsida > Fagales > Juglandaceae > Carya > Carya illinoinensis. The sequence goes on along the minus strand of NC_056753.1, from coordinate 16,779,014 downwards.
TTCATCATGTAAATCCAAATTTTTTAATTTGATTTATTATGTTGTAGGTATGTTTAAATTAGTTTTTAATATCATAATATGACTCTTCATGGGTTATTTTCTTTACCTTTATTTTGAAAACTTAAGTTGAACAATATGGAAAAGTAAAAAATTTTAAGTCATAAATGTTGTTAAGACTAGATTTCGAAATAAAAGTAAATTGAATGAACTTTATCAACTTTTAATATTGTTGAGATAAGGTTTCGAAACAAAATAAATAATGAATTTCTTATAAATTATTTGCTAGTCTATATTGAGAGTCAAAGTGATAATTAATGATCTTTCTTTGTGGAAAAACATTAAATTGGCATGTTAAATGCTTTTATTATTTTAGTTTACATTCAAACTTGAAACTTCTTATATACATGTACGCTTTTAAGTAATCTTTTAATTTTTATTATATACAAAATTTTTATATATCACAGGGCACTCCTTTATATAAATCCTGTCTTCGCCCCTCCCGTAAGGTGTTATGCTTTTATTGTTGACTTTTTCATACCTCTATTTGTAGAAAGAAAATGAAAGGGGAGAGAATAGTGCCCCATTTTAATTGATATTCTTTTTTTTATAAATTTAATAATTAAGGAATGGACTATTAAATTTTCCTTTGTAAAATAAACACCCTAAGTAGCATGGAGAAGAGGTGAGAGATCAAACCACATGCTTCTTAAGGACCAAAAAAAAAAAAATACAAAAAAAAAAAAAAAAAAAACAAAACAAAACAAAAAAGTTTAAAGCGATGTCCCCATAATATCGAGCATGAAAAGATCCCAAAAGGTAATACAATACGAAGAGCCTTTTATTATTTTTTTAACATTATTTTTTCTTGAAAACATTTTAATAAAATGAAATTTAAAAAAAAAAAATTTTTTTTTTTTTACAAAATACGGGTAAAACTTAGGTACCTGAATCTTTTAGGTTTCAAAAATCTGAATTTGTCCGAGTACCAAACCAGGTCATAACCTGGATTAACTAGACTGCATTGTACACTTAGGGTATACCCAAGTATCTGCACCCTATGGGATAGGGTTGGCCCCTTCCTGCACCTTGCCCCCACATGGTAGTGGGGAGGGTTTTGCCCTTGAAATCCGCCACTATATCTTGGGGATGGGGCCTCCGTCCATGTACTGAAGTGCGGGAGCAAACCCCTAGTCCGTTACCCCCCCACCCCCCCTGTCCACCGACCATGGCCCCATAATCGGAAAGGAAAAAACAAAAAGCAAATAAGCGAATGATTTGAACAACACAAAAAATGAACAAAATCACACAAAAAATCTACAACAATAAACAAAATACAAATCAAGTCCACAACACAATACACTTCGAATGATTCAAATCAGAAACAACAAAAAAAACTTAAACTAGTAAAAAACAAACTCATGAACTTAGAGAGAGGAGGAGCCAAGAAGGAGGATGAGTAGCAAAGGATGACGAGAGAGAGAGAGAGAGAGAGAGAGAGAGAGAGAGAGAGAGAGAGAGAGAGAGAGAGAGAGAGAGAGAGAGAGAGTCTACATGCGTGCACATGCCATGGGTGTGTGTGTGTGTTATGGTGAGGGCTCTCGCCCCTGCACGGAGTTAGTTGCCTGTGCCGCCCAGGCGGGGGGCTGTGGACTGCTAGGTGGCGAGGCCACGCCACCCAACCCTACTGCACTTGGGTGAAAAGTCCTAACTATTTCTCATTAATTTTATAGTAGTTTTCTCGCGCAATGCTCTTTTAATATACTTTTTAAACCTATTTTAGCTTTTTATTTAAAACAATAAAAATACATCACTCACAAGAGTCACACCTCATGGTTAGCCATCATCGATCACCCCATGGTGCCCCTCTACTGGGCTTCCATGGGCAGACCAATCTAGGTAGCCAATGGCGGTCACCCACTCAGTCAACTGGACCTAGGGTGCCCACCCCTTGGGTGGGGCAAAAGGGTTGTGGCCATCGAGGGTCATTGCCTTGTGGGTGTCTTTTTTCTTTCTTTTAAAAAAAAATTCAAAATTAGATTATATATATTATTTTTTAAAAAAATATATTAAAACATAGATAGTGGATTAACTGAATCCGCTAACTACCTAGGTGTAAAGTCAATATCTTATTTGATTATCTACTCTATAAAAAGTAGGCCAGTTGCCAGCTCGGGTGTCTAAATATCCGATCTGAACCAAATAAACCCCCCCTGCACAGAGGAAAGAAATAAATCACCAATACAGATTCTAGCATTCATACTGTATTTTTGATGAGTTAAGATCCTCTCTAATTATGAAGTGGATAATTCAATGTAAGGAGCGAGAGTATTAAATACTTAAATAAGGTCCACACTACATACAAATCCTATAAAATGGTATCTATGCGTTTTTATTGGGAGGAGTCAAATTCAAGAGCGTTCAGCCAATTCCTGTGGGTCAACTGGCAACCACCCTATTCCCTAGGGATCATGGGGCCTTCAACTGGGGTTCGAATCCCCTGAAGAGCATTTAGCATTAACATTGGACTTGCTATCTCATTAGATAAATTTTGGCTTGATCACACTTTTTACCTCTTGCATATCCTACTCAAAACTTAATCTCACTTTAGATTATTCAACTAAACTTCATATAATAATAAATATTATTAATTTTCAACTTTTATATTACTTTTTATAAATTTTTTCATCATATTTTGCACATCTAGTGGTTATATTTATTTATCAAATAAAATATATTCTATTTTAATGATCATAATTTATAACGTTCACTTTATTGAAGATTTTATAATTAATAATGTAACACTTGTATCATTCATTTTAATAAAATTATTGCTTTTTACTCATATTTCCAAAGCAAACCAATCAACAAAATAACACATTTTACCCCAGTTTGGATGAGAGAGAGAGAGAGAGAGAGAGAGAGAGTTTGTAAATGTCGTAAAATGAGAGAAATAATGATGAGAAAAATGATAGGACTGTCCAGTAGAGAGAAAATAAACTTAAAAAAGTGAATGCCGAAGTTACTGTTTATCTGCAGAGTTCTCTATTAGATAAATCTCATACAAATCGTTTATTAAAAAGTAATTTTTACTAATAAAATCTGGTTTTTTTTAACACTCAAGTAAAAAAATTTATAAAATTTGTCTATTTGATAATTGAATAAATCATTTCTTAACTCAAAATGAGATGAGCGAATCAACGTTTTTAATACACTCCCAAGTGGTATAAATGTTACCTCTTTGAGAAATCGAGCACATTAACGGGTTTCCCCACAATCTAAATATCAGCTGTCATCAAGTGTTTTTCTCCATGGTAGAATAATAAGTATAATATAATAATTAAAGAGACGATTTTCAGGAGTTGCTTTACCGTGTTGATGTAAGAAAAAGGATTATTTACAAAATTCCTTTCACTTTAATTCAATTATGACGATGTTGCATCATCAATTAATTTCCCCCTTGAACAAGGGTAGAGTCAAAACTAATGCGCAATACTGGACAGTACAATTGTTTTTCGGATTTGACACCGGGCATACAAGCCCTCGACAAGAAAATTTTCGCAAGTGCATTTCAGATAATTCGAATGAAACATCCCTCAATCTGATAGCCCCTAAAGATTGTTTACACCAAAGAGGATTCGAATCTTATACCTTGGAGGGAGCATACCACCAAGACTAAGACCTTTATCACTTAAAAAAAAATACAACATAAATATTGATAGGAGACGTGCGATGTGACTAAAGACAAAGCTAAAAATGATACGCGCGTAAATAAATTTGGCTCAAAATTTGTACCTAATGTGTCAGTTAACCCTCAGGAACTCCCTCTTTTCCTCCCCTTAAGCTCGGTCACACTTTGTAATGGACCATAAAGACAAATACGCAGATTACCTTGGAGCAGTAGTGGGTGAAAATAGTACTTGTACAAGTCCCAGAATTCATCCCTGCCCAGCAAAATGAATATGAGTGATGCCTGGGCCATGGATTTCAAAAAAACTTCCAATCATAATATCAAAAAACAATGATGAAAATGAATAGATATCAGGAGGTCAGAACCATGCCAACATCACCCAGGTATAGAATGTCAGTGAGTTTAAAATGCAAAAATAAGATCTTTTTAACTTGGACAGATTTGAAAATCACAAGGGGCATTCTAAGGCAAAGTGTGGACAATACAATATCCACGGAGGTCTATCGTACCAAAAAGACCTCATGGTAGGTCAGAGTTTTAAGCATTGTATCAAATTAATGAAAATGCCAATCTCCAAGGAGGTCTAAAGTATCATAAAACCCTCATGGATGTTTAAGGAGATCAAGGAAGGTATCAAATAAGAACCAATGGAAGGGAAAAAAACAAAATATAAGAAAAAAACAGGAAAAAAACTGCAACCAATAACAAAGATAAATGAAATAAGCATAACAGAAGGGAAAATGGATATGGATTAACAAAAATCAAAATCAAACCTGACTTGTGGAAGCGTAAAAAGGGAATAGCCCTTAACATCTGGATGTATGTCGAGCAGAATCACTGCTAACCTTGAAAGGCCCAGCGCCTCAATGTCAATTAGCTTCTTTATTCTAGGATCAATGTGAAAAGCACCCATAAGCCAAATTATTCAACTAGAGTAGAAACAAACTCAAACACATGAGATAAAAGATGTCATTTGCACACCAACAATCCTAAATTGGTGGACAAAAGCCAACTTGAGGTTCCCAGAGGAAAGTCTTGACTCATTTGTCATAGTTCTTTTTTACTTAAAATGAATAACTAATTTTTCACGATCAATAGCACAATATGATCACTAACCTGCTCGGTGTACCACAAGCAATATTAACACGATTCTTTAATAATGATACCTGCAACAAACCACGGGGGAAAAATAATAAATATACATATAAGGAGAGTAGATGATAGGTAGAACGGTAAAATGAAGCATTTGGTAAGACTGTTTAAAATTACACAACTAGAAACTGACAAGAGTAGCATATCAATAACCATTAAGAAACCAATGGCATCAGAGACCAGGCACACACTTTTGAAAATACCAAGTGTCTTCGTGTAGCCTCCCAAAGGTTCTACCTCAAACGAAGAGTTTTGGGCACACAAAAAAGAAGTGCAACACTACATAATATACTTGCAAAAGTTGGATAATAAAACTTGGCAAAAGTTAGACAATAAAACTTGGCAAAAGTCACCTATAATTCATTTCAAACGTGCATTATCAAAGTAGATTACATTCTCCTGATCAAAATGAAAGTCAATTACATTCTCTTAGACAAAAATCAAATGAGAGTTTACTTAAAAAAAGTCAAATGGGAATTTTTCCAACTTTGACCAGAGTGTCTATAAATTTAGTTGCACCTTTTGACAATTATATGGGATCCTCATGCTATTATCTATCATGCTGGTAAGAAAACACAGTGACTCAGGTACAAAATGACCAAAAATCAATGTGAAAGCTCCTGATAACGTTTTTCCAAATATCTAGCAAAAATAACAGTACGATATAAAACTCATTACAGCATTCTCCATGTTACTAAGTTTAAGCAATAAAAAGGATTTATTGGATAAATGAAGTGTTTGTTCTCACATAAACAAATGATATGGAGGTTTGGCAAATTAATAAGATTAGACTTTAATCTCAAAAAAATAGAATAAGTAAAAAAATAACAGGAGAAAAATTGGAAGCCAGAAATGCTATAAAATAATATTCTTGTATTTCATGGAGAGAAGATACATAACTTAAGGCGCACGTAAAACAATGCATTGAGGGCGATAAGATGAACGATATATAGGTAAGTAGATATGAATTAGGAATAATTTGGGACCAGACTGACGTGCAAATTAATATTCAGCAGAGCTGATGCTTCAGTCACTTGCGTTGTTGGCATCATTTCCCCCATATTCCAGTATCAACTATAAATCCAGTCATCTAACTGGAAATAGTGGGATATCAACTTAATGTGTATGCAAAACAATAATTTTTTTTTTTTTAAGTGTATGCAAAACAATAAATTGAGAGCAACAAGATGAACAACATAGAGATAAATAGTTCAATAAATAGAAATATAAATCACGGATAATTTGGGATCAGACTGACGTGCAAATTAATATTCAGCAGAGCTGATGCTTCAGTCACTCGTGTTGTTGGCATCATTTCCCCCATATAATAGTATCAACTATAAATCCAGTCATCTAACTGGAGATAGTGAGCTATCAACTTAATGTGTATGCAAAACAATAAATTGGGAGCAATAAAATGAACAACATAGAGATAAATAGTTCAATAAATAGAAACATAAATCACGGATAATTTGGGATCAGACTGACGTGCAAATTAATATTCAGCAGAGCTGATGCTTCAGTCACTCGTGTTGTTGGCATCATTTCCCCCATATAATAGTATCAACTATAAATCCAGTCATCTAACTGGAGATAGTGGGATATCAGCTTAATGTGTATGCAAAACAATAAATTGGGAGCAATAAGATGAACAACATAGAGGTAAATAGGTCAAGAAATAGAAATACAAATCACAGATAATTTGGGATCAGACTGACGTGCAAATTAATATTCAGCAGAGCTGATGCTTCAGTCACTCATTTTTTTGGCATCATCTCCCATACTCCAGTATAAACTACAAATCCAGTCATCTCACCGGAGATAGTGGGATATCAACTTAAAGCATACAGAAAACAACACATGGAGAGCAATAAGATGAACGATATAGAGGTAAATAGGTCAATAAATAGAAATATAAATAATGGATAATTTGGGATCAGACTGACGTGCAAATTAAAATTCAGCAGAGCTGATGCTTCAGTCACTCATTTTTTTGGCATCATTTCCCATACTCCAGTATAAACTACAAATCCCGTCATCTTACATGGGATATCAACTTAAGGCATACAGAAAACAACACATGGAGAGCAATAAGATGAACAATACATAGGAAATAGGTAAATAGATAGAAATAACACACGGATAATTTGGGATCAAACTGACGTGCAAATTAACATTCAGCAGAGCTAATGCTTCAGTCACTCATTTTATTAGCATCATTTTCCATATTCCAATATCAACTATGGCCTTGTTTGTTTTCACAACTCATCTCAAGTATTTCAAATCCCAAAACAAAAATAATATTAAAAAAATATATTCTAACAATATTTTATTCAACTTTCAACTTTAATTTCAACTCATCTCATTTCATCTAAGAAAACAAACGAGGCCTAAATTCAGTCATCTCACAAGAGATAGTGTAATACCTAAGAAATGTCACTCCAAAATTTAAAATAAAAATAGAAAATAGAAAACGATACTATGGCATAAAAATAAGTCATAATAGTGAGACTAGGGATCAGACTGACGTGCAAATAAATAAATTTCGGCATTTCTGGCACCTTTGCCAATCCGTTTGTATCTAATCATCATTTCCTCAAGTCTACAATAATGAAGAGCACTAATAAATATACAATTACTTGGGAGATGCTACATAATAATCAAAGATATGAAACCTCTATAAAGTTTGGTTACAGGAAACAAGTTCCACCAACATATACGGACTCAGGAACAGCAAAGAAAAGGACAAAATGTCATGGACAGTTAAAGAAATCATTAGAAATTTGATGTGCCAATTGCATCAACTACACTTCATTTAAACTTTTGTAAATGAATTTTATTGAAAGCATATAATGGTAAGCAGTTGGGTAAGACTCGTTGGGATACCTAATAACTTAGGAAAAGGAACATTATTGCGATTGACTGGTGTTGCTTGTGAAGGAGTGGAGAATCAATTTATCACCTATTATTGCATTGTGAGGTTGCTAGTGCTATATGGACTGTATTGTGGGTTTGTTTGACTTAGGTCAGTTTATGCTTTACAACCCAACAACGGCAGGATCATCAAAATGAAAAAAACAAAAGAAGAAGAATGTAAGTAACCAAGTTATGGCACTTCGACTCTACAACGAGTTGAATGTAACAAGAATCCTGCACATCTTAAGTCTTAAGTGACAAAAAAATTGCAAAATGATTGGCATCACGCAAAATAAATTTCAAGATGACTAAAACATGTCATCTAGATCCAACTGACATCCTGGTCACCCTGAATAGCTCTTCAAGCTAAATCATAGTCAGCATAAAGAACACAGTTCAAGACTTGCATTAATTATTTCCATTTTGGTTTAAAAAGCTAATTTATTCAGCATAGATGTAACTCTTTAAAGTTTCTCAAAGCTCAATTGATGAGTCCAAAGTTTTGGTCACATGAACATTAAACAAGAACTTTCTGAGATCCACGGACCTGAACTATGTTAAGTCAAGTGCTACTGATCTCTTTAATCCAGTCCTAATAGGCTTACCATTATACTTGTGGTACCATGAACCAGGAAAAATACGATTGAATAATTTCAGAGCATCACATTACTAAAAATCTAAACCACTCCTCACTAATTATCTCTACATCATTTATTTCACCCTAAATATTAGCAAAAGTCGCATTGTCAATAAAAATTAAATTGGCACCGAAAAGTAAAGATGGGATAAAGAAACTACCTGTTCCTCAACCTTCATGTGCTTCGAGAACAGCTTTACGGCATGGCAATCTTTAGTCAAGGACCGAAAGCCCCTATAGGAGCAAAATTATCAACTAATTTCTCAGTGATAGTTGCAATAAAAATTAGAAATAGGAAGTTTGACACATAACAGTAACACTAGCAACATAGACTATTCAAATGGTTCAAAAAAGAAAATGTTCAGTGGGAGTGAAACGAACAGCATTCAAACCTTAGGAGTTCTATCGATCTCAACGCAGATGAACTAACGATGAGAAGTGCCGGACAGCCAGGATTAACTTTCCCTTCCGAGAGCTGTTTTCCACAAAGCTCTTCTTTCCACGATGACCCGAACGCTGCCTTCATATGTTTCCCCAAGTTCAGAACATCTTGGGTCGCATCTTGAGATAGCTCCACAATGGACGTATCTGATCAACCAAACAGAGACTTATCACCCAAGAATATATATCTGTAATCTGTACTTTGGAAACCAACCAGAGCGCAATAAAAAGTACCTTTGATGGATTCAAGCTCGAGAGAAGAAAGCTGCACCCCATTGGCAGACTGAAACTGATCGAGGAAGAAACAAAGCGGCCGCTTTGCAGCTGAGGCGGGGTGTGCCTCTTCGTTGTTTTCATGGCTGCTTTGTATATTTTGTATAAGCTCAGCCTCATTCTTGTCCCTCTTCTTCTTCTTGGACTTGAGCTTGGTCTTGGCTCTCTTCGGGCCCAGAGGTTTTTGCTTCAATTTAGGGTTTTTGGAGTTTGAACGCTTCGGCTTCTCGGCCGTCAGGCTCCCCATTCCTCTTAAGTTCTAACCGCCTGTTAGGTTTAAGTTTCGTGCTGTTTTTATACTACAGCTCGGGTTCGGAGTTGGACCTTTTTTTTTTTTTTTTTGACGACTCGGAGTTGGACTTAACTTCAAATGGGACGCATCTAATTTTAAACTGATAATAATAACAATAATTTTAACGAAAACAATATACACAATTATTTTATTGAGTAAATATCGCGACTGCAAAAGATGATTGTAAGAATATTGTAAAGAATAATTATATGTATATCATTACGAGTAATGCTACATACAGTCATTTTTATGCACTCCCTGCGCACTCCACTGATATGATTGGCTGGATTAATTTTTTTTTAATACACAACCAATCATATCACTAGAGTGCACAAAAGAGTCCGCGAAAATGACTGCACATAGAATTTTCCTATCATTACTCTTAACTGAAGTCTGAAATGTAATATTTTTTAAATTTATTTAAGTTGTGAGATTTTAATAGGTTTAAAATAAAATAAATAATATTTGCAGTCATAGAGTGCGCAAGTGTCACGCGCTCTATTTGAAAAAAGTGAGTCAATATGAAACTCATATAAAAATATAATTTTTAAATAATGTACTCCCACTTAGGAGTGTGCAAAATTCGGTCCAGACCGAACCGAATACTGGTCCAGACCGAACCGAATACTAGTCCAGACCGAATTCTGTACCAGTAAGTTTCAGTCCCAAAAATTGTGGTCTAAAGAAACTCAATTTGGTCTTAGAGTCTATAAATTTTGGACTAGATCGAACCAAACCCCTAGATATATTTTTTAAAAATTTTTTTAATAATTTACTATATTATTTTTATATAGTGATTATATAAGTTAATGATGTTATTTTCATCTAATTTATTATCATTCACTATTTAAAATATTAAATAATATATGTGTTGGGGGAATTTTTCCCAAGGCCTTAGGCCTAGAAGGGCTGGCCTAGATCAAACGCCATGGGAGTTCCCCATACCCCAAAGGGCCCGAAAAGCCAGGCCGTAGAGCCCCTCTGTGACTCGATTGGGGCCCACAACCTATGTAAGTTGGGCAGAAGGATCCGTGTCAAGAGATGGGATGCTATGCAGGGAGTGCGGGCAGCTACACCAGCAAAACGAGGAAGGAAGCACGCTAGATGGAGGGGACTAGACTCTAAAGTAACACCAAGTGATCACACCGCATTATATGTACTCACAAGGAGATCATGCCGCATTAATTATTTCACTTTGAGGGCCACGCCACATGAAAGAAGGCATGGTGGAGGGGACTCTAGGAGAAGACCCATCAACTTAGGCCACAAGGCATGGCCACCTAGCCCTTGAGGTAGGGTATAAAAAGACCCCCAGCCAAAAGGTAATGGGGGATTCATTACTGAGAACTTCCTTGCTAAACTCTTGCTTTCTAATATTATCTAAAAATCAACGCTAACTTAGACATCAGAAGATTCCCGAGCCACCCTAGGGTCCCCCCTCTGCCAACCTCCTTTTTGTGATTGTAGGCCTAAGAGAGCGAAGACCCATACTGTTGAGAGTCTGGCCCTTAAGCATATGAAACATGCCATCAACAATATGTTATCAATTAATAATAAATTATAAATCATGTGATAATTTATGTCATTATAAGTAAATAGTTAATACATCATACATTCATACATAGTGTACCATTTATACTTAATTAAAGTAATTAGGTATTTTTTTTTTAAATACCTAACTTGCAAGTAAGCATAAATAATCTATGTATAATTAAATTTTTTGATATTCATTAACTATATATAAAATGTATGACATTATTAATAATTATGCATAATAAAGAGTAAAGTCTAAGTTAGTAAGTAGTAACTATAAATATCATAAATATAATTATAATTAAATATTTTTTAATAAGTTAGTTACATAATTCACATCAATAATTCACTTAAATTTAATTTTAGTCATTTAAATTGTTTTTTATTAATTTATTTGCAAAAAAAAAAAGATGAAACATAGTAACAAAATAATTCGCCTGGACCGACTGTACCGGTTCGGTCTAATCCCTATGGGTGTTCGATCAAGTATGGTCTAGTCTAGGAAAATGAATTTCGGTCCATCACTCCCCTAGACTGATTTACACCCATACCCCTACTCTTTTTTAAAATAAGTGCACGACACTTGTGTGATGCCCCCAAATCCCCATGCACGGATACGGGAAAATCGAGACGTCCGGATGATGACATAACAGGTCATCACCCTATCGACGTGTGCCAAGTGTGTGTATAAGCGACGAATGTGCACTAGAAATACGCAGCGAAAAGCAAGTCAATAACTAAGTAACAGAATTTTTTTCTTGTTTAATACAAAACTATTCAAAACATACATAAATAAATATTACAAGACACGAATATAATTTAATATCAACTACAAAACATAACATCAGCATCCTCGGGCTCAGCCTCCTCCTCCTCATCCTCGATCTCTGCACCAAAATCTACGGTACCAAAAATGGTGCCGCAGGTAAGTAAACTCCAAACACCACTAGATAAAAACATATAAAACTCAAACAACATGGATGCAAGAAAAGCCAATGCACATGTCCCGCAAAACCACATTTTTACCACGCACGCCAAAAACCCATTTGGCCCATAAAAACATATCCTTAAAACCAAGTCTCGCCATTATCCCAGATAATGGCCCAAACCACCATTTTCTGGGAAAATGGATCAATGCCTTGAAAACCAACATCGCCATTTTCCCAGAAAATGGTCCACATCCGAAAACCATAAAAACAATCCGGTTATGCATGCACCATGATCTCCCCTAGGGATCACCCGCACACCCTGGCTCTGTGCCACACTGCAAGTAATGACTACGCATGTGACACCTAAACGAGCGATGTAACAGCCCGCTAGAAATTCAATTAAGGAATTTCTATTGACTTTAGGAACCTCGTGAAAACTCTGTAAGTTTACACGAATCGACTAATCGCATAAATTTTAGCCTGTCAACATAGTTAGTGTTATCACTCACTATGATGCCAGAAATGCGATTTTAATTATTTGAGATAGTTAAAAGTGTCAAAATACATTATAGTATACACCACTAGGCTTAATTGAATATTTAGAATTTTTTCAGTACTAAGTTTATTACGTTTATTTTTGGAGTGAATAGTAACCTCGGTAAATGTACTGAGCGCAGTGTTTTCAAAATCATAGTGTGAAATGTCCAAATTAGGATAGCGATATTTTATTTGGACACTTGGCAAGATCTTAACCACATAATGAATAGTATTAGATACTTGGCACAAAGAGAAACCATTAGATGGAATTGTGAAGGAAATCAAGGTGTGAGATCATGACACCTAAGCAAAATACACATTTGGAAAATATCTTAAGAATAGAGATTTAAAATACACATAGAAAGATTTTAGCCACCTTACTCTTCCAAGTCTACTCCACATTTGGAAAATATATTGAGCTGATTTTTATAGATATTATTGGATAGAATATTTTGAGATAATATTTTATAGATATTTTGGGTAGGAGAAAACCACACTCAACTCTCAACTCCAGCCTTATCATCTCCCTTATCTCTTCCATAAGCATCTCCAACCATCACCCACGAACTTATCTTCATTTACACGTTTCTTTAAAAGAATATCAAACATTCTCTCTCGGACAGCTTTTAGGAGTTCTTTTGCATGCCCATTTCGAAGCTGTTGTAAGTGTTTTATCATAAAGTCTCCTTCATATAAGTTGTTCCTTTTTGAGTCTAGTTTACATGGATATCTTATTTGCCCCATTTAAAGATCATTTGGTCAGTCAAATATTGTGTAAACTATAGAAAGGTCATTCTGGGAGATAAACTGGAGAATATGTTATAGTTTGGAGTTTTTGACCAAGCTAATGGATAGATATTGGTCCGAAATTTTTATGGAGTATTGTTAACATGTATATATGACTATTGGTTGAGGAGTTTTGCATGATTGAAGGTTTTGATGAAATATTTGCTTAGATTTAGAAACTTAGAAACTGGAAGAAGAAAAACAGTTTCTATTTTGAGAAAGTTTAACTCTTTGGTGGTCTAAACCTATTCTAATGACTTTGATAATTTTATTGGAGGATCCTAAGCATCTTATATACATGTTATATTATTATTTTGAAGATATTTGATGTTAGTTTCAAAGATATGAAATTTTATGCAAAGAGATATTCAGATAAGCCAAAGTGTGGATGTTCTTGGCTAAATTTATGTTTTGGTTAATTTTTAACCATGTGATCTTGAATTAGAAGCTTATATATGTTTTAGGACATCTTTTTAAACCATGTGATGGTTTGGTTTGAAGATCACATATTTATAAGTCATAGATCAAAAGGTTGATCAAAACAAGTTGGAAACAAAAATCAATAGAAATAGCATATGAGAATTTCGGCCCTATGGAGTTTTAATAGTTGTGATTAGTTTTAAATTTTTCTAAATTGATATTTGAGTTGAGGATAAAATTTACATGAGGCATGTAAATTTTGGTGACTTTTGGAGTTAGTATGCAAAATCCTTAAATTATGGGTAAAACGGTCATTTTCCTACATGTAGAAAGTAAAATGGAAATTTTACTCTTTAAGTTAGTATTTTTCCATATTTCAAATTATTAGTGATTTAGTACTAACTTTTAGAATCACTAATTACAGTTCCTCGTGATCGCGCTTGAGGTTTTATAAGAAATGCGGAGATCGAGGTAAGTTAGCTTTTAACTTACTAGCAGTCTACTGTGTATGTGTGCTAAGTAAAGGAACTACAGTATATGTATATGTGTTATTATATATGTCATGCCATGCTAAGTTATCACGTAATTGTCTGTTATACAGAATTTATTCTGTCATCAGTTTTTATCTGTTACATAATATATTCTGTCATGTATTATTGTACGTTACAAGTACGTCATGCTAAGTATGCCATCTATTACATGTATGTCAAGTCATGTAATATTCATTGTTGCAAGTATGTCATGTTAAATATGTTGTTTATTAGATGTTATGCCATGTTACGAAATGTTTCTCTCTCAAGTTGGTCATGTATTTCAAGTTATGTTAAGTCAAGTTTATGTAGAATACATGCGGCCACAACAACTGTGGAGTATGTATTTAACTGCATAGTGATGTGTAGAATACATGGGGCCACAACAACTGTGGAGTATGTATTTACACATAGAATACATGGGGCCACAACAACTGTGGAGTATGTATTTTTCATGTTAAGTCAAGTTTATGTAGAATACATGGGGCCACAACAACTGTGGAGTATGTATTTAACTACAATTGTGATGCGTAAAATACATGGGCCACAACAACTGTGGAGTATGTATTTTTCATGTTAAGTCAAGTTTGTGTAGAATACATGGGGCCACAACAATTGTGGAGTATGTATTTTTAAATGTTAAGTCAAGTTGTGTAGAATACATGGGGCCACAACAACTGTGGAGTATGTATTTAACTACAAATGTGATGCGTAAAATACATGGGGCCACAACAACTGTGGAGTATGTATTTTTCATGTTAAGTCAAGTTTGTGTAGAATACATGGGGCCACAACAACTGTGAAGTATGTATTTTTAATGTTAAGTCAAGTTTGTGAAGAATACATGGGGTCACAACAATTGTGGAGTATATATTTACACGTAGAATACATGGGGCCACAACAACTGTGGAGTATGTATTTTTCATATTAATTCAAGTTTCAGAGCAAGTTCATGCTAAGTCAAGTTCACTTCATGATTCAATTTAAGCTATGTCAATTATGCTATGTTGTACACTAAGTTATGCTTTAATTACTTATGAATTTGATTATGCATTTATGCTTTTACTGTCATCCATGCATCATTAGTCTGTATGGAAGTTTTTTGTTAACTTGCTGAGATTTGTAATCAAATCTCACTGTGGTAGTCCCAACTACCATTCCCCCCGAATGGTAGATCTTGTTACAGGACCTGAAGGAGGATCAGGAGCTGACCAACTAGACACAGTCGACTGAACGACGGTGCGTCGTTAATGTTAATATAGTAGTTAAATTACTACTTGTACGATGGAGTTGCATCTCCAGTACTATTGGATCATAACTATTTTGGAATAGTGCTGTGATCTTAGTTATTCAATGGATCTTTATGTATGAAGTATGTTTTAAGTATTGGGATATTTTCAGTTCGGTGCATAGTATTGCTAAAGAAAAAAAAAATTATCCGCTGCGAATATTGCATAATGTTAGATGCATGTTAGGATTATTGCATCTTATATGTCATGAACGGGGGCAGGTAACCTTGTGTTGCATGTCTCGACGCTTCAAATGTCTGTCCAATCCCAAACGGAATTTGGGGGCGTCACAAGCGATGCCCAGACTCGCGCCCAGCGCGTACCTGGCCAGGCCATCCTCTACGGAGTCGGTGAGTAGAGCGATGCCCAGACTTGCGCCCAGCGCGTACCTGGCCAGGCCATCCTCTAGCCCCGCTCCCGTCGTCGCCCAGCGACAACTCAGGGGACGTCACTCAGTATTATCCACTCCCGAGTGATCAAAGGAGCTCCACCGAGATAATAACCCATCCCGGCTTGGGCTCGTGAGACACACGCACCCGAAAATCCATTCACGCCAGCAAAACAGGATTTCTCAAATAAAATAAAATGCACGTGCATGCACCATGTAAATGCAATTTCAATGCACAAAACAATCAACCAACCACAAATCAATAAATCAAGCAACTCCGTCCTCCATCCATCCGACCCCCGAACTCCTCGGACTCAGTCCGGAATCAACCAATCAGCAGCAATAATTTATTGTAAGAGCAAAATATATTTAAATCTAAAAGTAGGGTTTGGAAAATACTTACAGCGCTATATAGTATTTTTTGAAAGCTCGCGGCGTTGCAAACGGCGGAGGAAAAACAACGTAATAGTGTAATTTACACTGTGGCCGTGGGTTGTAAAATACCCACTTTTGAACGGGGACAAATTAAGGCTCGGGATTGATAGGGAATGGCCTTTAGATATTTATGAAGCTAAGGGAAATGAGTTTTGGCCGTGGGTTGTGGTGGAAATGGCGGTCGAAGGCCAAAAAGGGGCTGAACGGAGTTGAGCTCGTGGGAGCTGCTCCGACAACGGATCGAGGCTGGAAATGGGTGGTTTAGGTCAGCAAGAGGTAGGGGAAGAAGCTGTGAAAAGATGGTGGCCGGAGGTGGTGCGACGGCGCCAGAAACGGTGAAAAATCGTATGGCTTGGAGGAGCTCGTGGCGGCTAACGGTAGCTCGGATGGAGGTGAAACTTGGTGGGGATGTTCACCGGTGAGAGGGGAAGAAAACTGGGTGGGTGGTGTAGGCCACGCCGCCGGCGAGCTGCGGTTCTGGGCTGCGAAAGCAACCGGCGACAGGGGCAAAAATAGAGCAGGTGTAGCGACTTCCGGCGGCTCTCAAAGGCTAACGGCTGGTCCGATGGCTCTGAAAATTGGTGGGGATGATCTCTGGTGGAAGGGGAAGAGAATGGTGGTGGCGGTGCACTAAACGGTGGTCGGAAGGCGGAGAACTGGCCGGTCAAAGTGGCAGCGACGGGAAAGAGAAAAGAGAGGATCTGCGCACGGGGAGAGGGGGAAAACGGGAAGAAAAAGAAGAAGAAAAAAAAGAAGAAAAGAAAGAAAAGAAGAAAAGAAAAGGAAAAAGGGAAAAAGAAAAAGAAAAGAAAAGAAAAGAAATGAGGTCCAATCCTCACCTCTGGAGTCCAACAACCGATCCAACGAAAATAAGTTTAAAAGCAATAAAACTAAGAAAATATTTTAAACACAACGTAAAGCTAAAATATAATAATTAACTAGTAAAAACAAACTATTTAATTTTAAATCCAACGACAAGCTAAAATAAATTAAACAGCAATTTAAATTCAACAGCAATTAAAATCCAATTAAAATCTGATAATTTAAAATAAAAGAAATATTATATTAATGAAATTAAAATATTCCTTCAGTGAAAATACACATAAAAACGGGGTGTCACAACTTGCATAACTTATGACTATATCTGATATTTCTCAAACAAAAATAACAAATACAACAACTTTGAACATAAACTTCAACGAAAGAAGAGCAAATACACCAAGTCTTACACACCAGACCTTAATCGATAAGATTTTATTTTGCATTGTGTCACTATTAGAGGTGTAAAAAAATAAGAAAATTGGTTGAACCAACCGAACTAGTGGGTTTGGTCCAGTTCATTACCAGTCCGGTCGAGTACTAATTTTTAAAAATCCAAACTAATCTAAATCAGTTTGGTATCAATTTTCATATTTTGAAAACTAGATTGAACTAAATCGGATTGGTATATATATTTTTGATTTTTTATATTATATATAAAATATTTTTATATAATTTTTTATATTATATTATATATTATATGCTAAATTACTAATTAATATAATATGAAATTTTAATCTTGTTATTTATATATATTAATCTTATAATATAAAATTAATATAACATTTTATATAATATAAAATTAATATAATATAAGATTTTAATCTTAAAAATGAATATTAATATTAAGCTATTAATATAAACTTACTTTTGATATATGTATATATATATAAAGGATAAATACATTTTTAGCAAACATTAGGAAGTGTTAAGTATAAATTAGAGAAATCGACTCTCAAGTCTCAACTTATGTAGTATTATCATGTAAACTATAAACTAGAAAAATCAGACTAGACTATACCGAAATTAAAAAAATCGAAAGTTTTGATTTCGGTGATGAATCGTTTCATATCATGCCATAGAGAATATAGTTGTATCCAAATTCTAACCTCTTAATTGACCATGAGGCAATGGGAGGTTACTAAATTCTCAAAAAACTTGTTTCCAAATGCAAAAATGCTGAAGCCAAGCGCTAGGGGTAAGCGTCGCATAGTCAAGGTCCACGCGGCTTACTTAATGAAACGGCGCGTTTGTGAAAACCATTTTCAATACCGTGCACAATTAACACAACTCCATTCCATTTTGCCCAAACACTTCGCCCTTTCATCTCCCATCATCTTCTCCATCTACCTTTCAAATCCTCTGATCTCCTTAACAACCCTAACCCTTACACTGCTTCCTTCATCTTCTTCCCACGAATTCCTTCATCTTTTTCCTTCTCTTTTATTAAGATCTCATTTCGTAGACATCTATTCTATAGTTGTTGTCTTTCCTTTGTGCGAAATCTGTTTCCTCACGATTTCTCTTTCAAACAGATCACACAAAGGAATTTTCCTCCTTTGAAATCTTAAATCTATTTCCTCTCAGATTCTCTTTCGTAGATCGATTTTGCAAGTCTGGGTTCTCCTTTCTCATTTTTGATTTTGCAAGTTTCTTTGTCAAGATTTGTTTCCTCCTCAATTACTTAATGAAAGTCTATTCTCCTTCCTCAAGATCTGGTTCCTCGTCAAGATCCTTGAAACCCTAACCCTTCATCCCAAAACCCTAACCCTAACTTTTGGACTTTGGGTTTGGCCACTGGGCAAATGGCCAAAGAACCCACTCAAGTTTGGTAAGCTCGCCCTTTGATATTAGAAAGATAATTTTTTTTTTCTTTTGGTTAGAGAACTGATATTTCCATTGTTTCATCTGTAGGTTTTTAACTATGCAGAATTGAGAATGAATGCAGTTCAAAGTGCCCAACCAAAGTTGAGTTTTTTTTTTCTCTCTTTGGTTTGTTAATTCCTAGGTTAATTTAGGATTATGGTTGGATTGTTATGTTTAAACTATATGGGTATATGGATCTATTTATATGTTGGGGAAGTGATTGCACTAAGTTTGATTGTTCTTTTTAAACTATATGGATCTGTTTATATGTGGGGGAAGTGATTGCATTTGCATGAGTTGTCTTTCTCTTAATAAATTAAATTGTTATCACTACAAGGATTTAGGCTTTTTGCAGCGCTTAAAATCGCTGCAAAAACTCCTAGAAAACGCTGCAATTACTCAATTCCAGCGTTATAAACTCCCTTGCACGTTCGACAGTATTAACCCTTTATTGTTGATCAATTCCAACGTAACAATAAAAACGCTGCAACAGATATCAATTACAGCGTATTAATATCGTTGTATTATATTCACTTTCACGCTGCAAAAATCATCCACAAATTCGGTATTTAGCGCTGCAAAATATCAATTAAAGCGATAATGATACGTTGCAATTGGTCTAAAATTCGCTGCAATAGCTACCCTGCTCAAGCAGCGTGTGTATGTTTTCGTTGTTTTTATCCTTAATTGCAACACTATAATTCGTTGCAATAGATCTCGTATCGCTGCAATAGAAGTTTGGTTAATAGCAACAATAACTTATAACGCTGTTGTTGTGTATATTTGCAGCGACAAATACACGCTGTAATAGGAACAGTAGCGCTGCAATAGAATGATGTCCAAAGCAACAATTATAAATTGCGTTGCTTTAGATGTCCAAAGCAACAATTATAATAGATGTTTTCATTGTTCTGTTTACACTATATGGATCTATTTATATGTGGGGGAAGTGATTGCACCAACTTTCATGGTTCTGTTTATACTATATGGATATGTTTATATGTGGGGGAAGTGATTGCACTAAGTTTCATTGTTCTGTTTATACTATAGGGGAAGTGATTGTACTAAGTTTCATTGTTCTGTTTATACTATATGGATCTGTTTATATGTGGGGGAAGTGACTGCACCAACTTTCATGGTTTTGTTTATACTATATGGATCTGTTTATATGTGGGGGAAGTGATTGCATTTGCATGAATTGTCTTTCTCTTAATAAATTAAATGGTTCTTTTTAAAATAACTAAATTGGATAATTGGATTTGTTTATATGTGGGGGAAGTGGAGGTTTTTTCTGTTGTTTGATTTTTAACTCCATTGTGTATCTGGTTCATTTTAGAATTTCATCATCATCAATGTCTTCTTCTTCCTTTGGTAAATGTACAAAGGGTCAACCATTGTACTTCTGTGAGGTTGAAGCCACACTAAGATGTTCAAATATTGCAAGAAATCTAGGACATTAGGCTATCCAAACTACAACATTGAGGTAAAACGTTTCAATACTTGTTTTCATAGTCCCACTTTTAAATATGATTACATCTAACATTTTTTTACATGTGTATCTTGAGCAGGGATTACCATACTACAAGTTTTTCAAGTAGGCAGATGGTAATCAATACATAGAGCAAGAACTGCAAGAATTGAGAAATGAACTATTGAGAAAATAGGAAGAGCTGAAAAGGATACTCGATGATATCGAAAAGAGGGAGATTGGAATCCGTAAGATAGCAAATGCGATCGAGAAGATGCTATCCAATAGACTCGAGGAGGTTGGGAGGAAGGAGTTGGTGCTTTTAAAGAAAGAAGCTGAAATAAGGCGTTTAAGCACACTACTCCATATGTATTGGGCTTTTGTCATTGTTGTTTCATGTTACTTGCTACTATCAAAGTGATTTCTGACAAGATTATTTGAAGGACTTATGTAGTTTAAATTACTCTAAATTGGGAAGTTATGTTTGAGTAGTGTTTGTATTTTTATTTCATGTGTTGTGATGGTGCATGTACTATGAACTGGGAAGATGTATATGAGTAGTGTTTGTATTTTTATTTCATGTGTTGTGATGGTGCATGTACTATGAACTGGGAAGCTGCTTAAGTGTAGTGCTTGTAATTTTATTTCATGTGTTTTGAGTAGACTTGAAGGACTGATGATGGATGTACACTGACTTGAAGGGCAGAGCCCGTATTGCCTTTATCTATTGTTTATCATTGCACATATTTTCATTCCCAATTGGATTATAGGATCAGAAGGTGGACCCAGAATTGTGGCCATGAATTATGGTGGATAACAATTGAACGTATAAACCAACATTGCAAATTGGGCACCCATGAATTAGGCTCCCATGCATATAACCTACCCCATGAATGTATCTAAATCATGAATTGATCTTCCATGCACATAACAATCATGAATCTCCCATCTGTTTGCACTAAAGAATCATACCTTAAAAAATTGACCCATCCCTTTAACCTGCCCAGAACTTGCCATAACAATTTAAGTGGAGCAACTGTGCATGTGTCCATTCACAATATCCTAACATAAATTACCCTGCTATACCCATTCATATATATATGCAAACCGAAACAATCTAAGCCTGGAAATTACCCATCAAAAATACAATACACACATCACCATCCATAAATATCATTAAAACTTGGAAACAATTTCAATTGGTGGAAACATACAATATACATGCAACACATTCAAAGAACTCAAAATCTGTCAAATTACATTGGATACACAAGAATCCAGTAATTTGTCTAGGAATTACATCCAATAGCATAAAAATCAAGTAAGTCAAATTTCACAATATAATTGTTGGATTTGGTTGTCCTGTCCACACACTCTGGTTCTGACACATCTAATCCAAATTGCATCTGTCATGAATATGGCGTAAATATTAAATGAAATAATAGAATCCTATAAAATATGCAAATAGCACAAATATTACAGTTTCTTAACTCACAACTATTGTTTCTCAGAACTGGATCCACTAATGTCAATAGCTGAGCCGTCTGCAACAATCTGGATCCATCATAAAAAAAAGTAACATTAATAATCATTACATATGTCAATACTTTTAGTGTAAAAAATAAGTAATATATAAAATCAGCATTCCTCGTGAAATAAAATCAGCATATAATATACATGCACATGTCCAACATTGCTGATGGGAGTCTCTGATGGGCTAAATAAATTTCTACACCTACCCAGGACCGGTGTATCTTCGCTAGGTTGCTAAGAATCAAGTAACATAACCCATTAGTGCAAAAAATATATATCTACATGTACGCATTTAATAATATTAACAAGTAACATTTATTAGGGTTGTGCACATGTTTATGTTTCCCCTTACAGGTGCTTTCTACTTATTTGTTTTAACTTTAAGCACTCGCTTCTCCATCGTGGATGATTTTCTCAAATATGGAGGTCTGCCTTTCCCTATCACAACAACAGGATTGAGTATCGGCTTTGAACTTCCAACGATAGTTGCTTTCCCTGAATGCAAACCAACATTGGAGCCCATTCCAGTCATAGATGGGTGTTGTTGGTTGTCACCATATAAGTCAATCATTGCATATAACTTTTGATATGCGTCCACAGTGTGCTCATTGGAACTTGCTGCAAGGGTTATCATCTTATAACATCTTCTATATATAAAAAGTGTCTATGAAACAGAATTTCTTGTTTTAACAGTTTTGATTGTTTTTCCGTTAACTTTAACTACGTTTGTCTAAATGTCCACACATTGTGAATTTAACTTCGTGAGCTGCTCATGTTAGGAGACTCTTTAATTTCTTGGAAACCAAAACGATCGATCCCAAATGAATGAGTTAGATTTTCTACTCCTCAGTTTTCCAAGCAATCAAACATCTGCTTAACAAAAAAGTATAAGAAAACATGAAAACGGAAAGAACCCAAAAAACAAAAATATGAGTGTTTTGGGGCAGATCCAAGTACATCGGCAGGCTCGCAAGGTGGCAAAGAACTCAAAACTGGAGTTGTAGGTTTCGTTCAACTTGTAGTAAGTAATTAGGAATCCATACCTTGACAGAGAGCAGAGACGATGCTGCTAAACAAGGATTTAGCCCAATGCATCCTATATCATATGCAACGCTTCCATCTGCTTTAAACAATCCAAAGTTCCTCTCAGAGGTTCCTCCAGGTTTCAAATTCTCATTGAATAAAGCAAAAACAGAAGCCTTCATCGGAATCTTTGGCCCATATGGGGTCCCCTTCCTTTTGGCTAGCCGTTTGCACAAATTATTGTTGTAAGTTCTTGCATTTTTCTTTGAGGCACCTGCTTCACTCTCATCTCCACGAGAAGGCCAACCAGTTTCAGAAACTATGACCTGAATCTTGCCAAACCCAGCTTTTTCTAAAGCAACATAAGCCGCATCAATCTGGGCATCAAACACGTTATCATAATGAACTTAGTCTTTGCATCATAAATTCGAGGATTTGATTGGAAGAGAGCATATTTAATTGAGGTCAATATGCTCAGGATCACTCATATATGTCAAGAATGGATACGCATTTATGAAAAATGGAGAAACAATCTGCGAGAAGAACTGCAGAAGTGGCTTCATGTATGGAACAATATCTTCCTTGAAAGTACACGAAGATGGAGGGAACAAATTAGCGAACACACCCAGCGAATGTGGGCTTTGTACTTGAACAACCTTGGTCAAGTCCAACCTATCAAGGGCATTGTAAACATTTTTTGCTTAACACCTCCCAGAGATCTTTCTGATCTTTACTTGCTAAGATCTCATTCCCGACTACAATTCCACGTATAGAAGTACCAGGAAGGAAAGGCTGCACATTTTCTTTTATCCAACTCATTGCACGATCCTCGTTTACACCCATCTCTGTCAGAAATTCGCTGCCGAGTCCAACCACTATCTCTATGCCAGATCCATTGAAGGCCGTGAGGACTTCATGATTAACGTCATAGATTCTTATGTTTTTAATCTTTGCAGCTTTGAGAAGTGTCACCACACTTTTCAGTGAAGGTAAATTGTATGCTATTCTGCCATAGTTTATTCCATACATCCCCGTGAATGCTTGTGTTGTCAAAGCTGCTAAACAGAAGATACATATAGAGTGCCATTAAACGTAACTCGAGGATGGTGCGTTGTTGATTTCTTTGTAAAGTGCAGAATTTACATCCCATGAATTGCTTAGGACACCAGAGGTCACAATCAAATTTCCTACTTCTGACCCACTGCTAAATCCGGTACCAAGAATCAAAGGGAAAAATAATAGTCAAGAAATGTAAATTTGTAATAAATTTTGAGTAGGAGATGTCTTGGTCGAAAAGCAACATGAAGAAAGAACAGAAACAAAACCAACAAAGAAAATGAAAGAAAGCAAAAGATTAACTGCACTACTGAATTTTTAACTTACAATGGAGATTGGCTTATCCTCTACTCCCTTGTTAGTAGATGATGAAGAAGAAAAGAAAACAACGGAAGAAGAAGAGGAAAGAGGAAGCAACGACGCCAGTAGGAGGAAAGAAATTAGAAAAAGCCCTAAGGGCAGGAGAGCAAACAACGTCGTTTTGAGGGACAAAGGGGGCTGGGCTTAAGGCACACAGGCTGGGCCTAAAAACTGAAGGAATTTGGCCCAAAAACAAAAGAAAACCCACTAAAACAAAGCCCACCTGAAATTAAAAGTCCAACAAGATAAAAAGGTACAATAAAAACTAAATAAAAACACTACAATTAAACATTAATAAAATAATCAAAGGTCAAGATAAAATAATTTAAACTAGAGTGTAATTTAAATGAAAAAATATTTATTAATATCAAGAAAGGACATTATTCACATTTTATAATTTTAAAAATCACAAAATAATATCATGAAAATCACGTTTAATCCAACTAGGCAAACGTGCTTTGCACGTTACTTTAACCTAGTGTTTTCAATAGACCTGAATAATTCATTACATTTGGCATGTGATCCCCTACGTCATAGCTACTGCGGATTAAAGTGTATCTCCTTCTAATATCCTTGCTCCATCAATCTAAAATATACTTATCTAACAATGATTTTATTTGGTTAGATTTGAATATGCCAGAATATACCTACACAGTATCCCCCTCAGCTGAAATAACTCACATGAGCACTTTGCATCATAGTTTTCCTCATTAAACTCCACTAAATGTGTGACCTATTTAGTGAACTCTTCAACACAAACTTCATCCTCTACAAGATAGGTTTTTATGGATCCATCCATTTTAAGTAGAGCTGGATCCATATCGAGCATACCCATGACTTGCTGCTGAACTTCCCTGAATTTAGCGTTTATGTACAACTCTTAAAATCTCTTTTCCATGGGAGATCTAGATATGCACGGAATAGTGATGTTAAATGATTGGAAGCCTGCGCTATTTTCATTCTCAACATGTTATCAAATCGGTTGACAAACTCCTTCAAGTTTGTTTTTGCATAAACATAACCGTCAAAAAAGCATTCATGCTCTCGCTGCGTTGGGTTGTACTCATTTCAGCCCAAAAGTGGTCTTTTAGGAATACCGTTACCCAATGCTCATGCTCCAAATATAAAATTTTCAACCACGCATTCTCATGTAAGTTGTATGTGTTAATAAACTTGTCCCAACATTTCTTAAACTCCTCAATAGTTTGTGTGTCGTACACACATTTCATTAGTTGATTTTTCAACCCACTTTTGTAGGCAGAATATGCTCCAAACTTCTTAGGGACCTTCTTCATTATATGCCACAAGCAGAATCTATATCGAGTTTCTGGAAAGAAAATAGCAATTACATTTTTTATAGCTCTGTCTTGATCAATAATAATAGCCTTTGGAGCTATACTGTCCATACACTGCAATCAGGTTTGGAATAACCATGTAAAGGTCTCCGTGTCCTTATTGGAAATCAACCCAGTTCCAAAAAGAATCAACTGCTCGTGGTGGTTTGTACTAACAAATGGTGCAAATGACATCCCATACCTATTCATCAGGTATATGGTGTCGAATGTGACCACATCACCAAAATAACAGTAGGCTGCTCGACTGCGTAGATCTGCCCAGAAAACATTCTTTAACCTCCCCTCATTGTCTAAACCCATCAACGAAAAAATCTGTTATTCTTGTATTGTATCCTCAGAAAATAATCTAGAACTGCACCAGCACCACCTGCACCAAGTCATAGATGTCGTGCTTTGTCGATGTAATTGCGACAGCCCTTTTTCAAAAATTGGAGGTTCTCGAAGCCAAATGCACCAACGACAAGAGATCCGTAACTCTTATTCATTCGGATGCCAACTAAGTCGTTTGTGTCTAAGACTCTTTTAACGGTCTCACTCACTTTTCTTTTACATTGAAAGAAGTGAGATTTCTTTGGACTGAGGCCGTAATTATATGTGTTATGGAGCGTTGTCAACCACATCTTTCCATCGACTCTTAAGGCATTAATCATTGCCTTACAGTTCGTCTTTCATGTCAGCAGTGAGTTGACGACATTGGAACTCCTATTCCAGGCCTTCCCTCCCTGTGCACAACTAATAGTGACATATCTGACACTTTGATCCTCTGACCTCTCACTCCTTTATGGCATCACCCCAAACCCATAGTTTTTAGCATAATGCTTATAATAGCTCAACAAATCTTCAAACGAATTAAACTCCATCCCTGACTTTGGCTCCTCAATGATATCATCACCAATCAACGATGGCACTACCTATGGTGTAACAGTAGTGCCATCGTAGCTTAACCATTCATCTGCTCTATCCAACAGAATTTCATCATCAACTCTAGCGGAAGTACATGGTGCTTCAATTTCCACACAATCGGTTGCATCTTCTTGATCAACTCTTGCGCTCATTGCAGAGCTTGTAGCGATTAATGGCCTCGGAGGTCCCATCCCATATTGAAATAGGTAACTAACATTTTGTTAAAAATAAAAAAATACAAACATTTAAACTGCTTAAAAAATAATTAACTTATTGCATTAAGATAAGAACTAAGTTGAAAATCCACCTGAATATTGATTGGATTTTGGTTGCCATCTGGATATGGTAGGAAAGCTGGTGACCATGCAAGCACTGGTCCAAAGTAACCGTGCATGTAATTTGGAAAGTTTCCTAGACTAGTTTGAGGGACGTCCTAACATAAAAATAATAATGATAATTTAGAATGCTAAACATTGAGTTGCAATAAGTTTTTTAATTCTAAAATAAGATACTGGGGTTGGGGGATTTGCGTTAGATAGTGTTAAATTATATGGATGTTCTTCCTCTTTTTCCATGTCCTGTACAAGTTGTTCAATATCCAAGGTCAGTCCTTGATAAGTTTTCAGGAAAATTAATTATATAGAACAAGAGAGAGAGTGAATACTAACCTTGTACATACTTCTTCCAAGATTAAAAAAAAAAAAAAAAAAACAACAACAACAGATTTTTTTTATATACTTTTAGAGTATAGAATACAAGGTGCACCTCTATAGCAAACAAAAGAAAAGGAAAACAAACACATCAATAAAAATCCAACTTATCAAAGAGAGGCCAACTTTTTCTTATCAAAGTGAAACTATAGCTAATTCAAAATATGTTATATTGCCTAGTTAAAATATGTTAGAGGTGAGGGTTATTTAAATATAAAAAAAAAAAAACATAGTAACGGTCCAAAGGACCATAAACAAAAGAAAAAGAAGTTAAAGGTTTATATCTATCTATAACTAAGGTTTTTATATCAATAATTCAATTTGTATCAATTCATTGATTGTAATAAAAATTGTCACAAGTATTGTTATGGTATGAAAATTCTATACATTTTCATTGAAAAAAGTAGAGAGCTCATTAGTAAATTTATCTTTTTTTTTTAAAGGATAACTTGCACACTCAAAAACTCTACGAATCAATTCTCAATTGTCCCTTCTGAAGTATCAAATATTGAGTTCAAGCAACACCGAATTAACTTGAAAACGTAATTGAAAATATAAGATTGGAACATAACACAAAGAACATAAAAACCAACCCTACCCAAAATTATAATTACCGTGCTTCGAATTAATCATAATTATAATGCCCCTTAGCTTTGGAAAGCTGTGGAAACTTACAACAAGTACTACTACCTTTACCTTTACCTTTTCCTTGCATTCCTATTCTTGTTGTTAACAACAAACAAAGGACAAGAAGCACCACCTTTGTTCATTAGACTCAAACAAACATGTACATTAGACTCAATAACTTCACATGTAAATTACATGAACAACCAAAGCAACAGTGATGACGAAACTATCTAGAAACATGCCATCCTCTATTCATCCAACTAAAAACATATATTTAACAACAACTAAACCACAATAATTAAAACACAATATTTAACTAGAAAATTAATATTTTCACCAAGAAATTTCTACCATTTTTAATGCCATGCAATGCAAAATCTTATATTTAACAATAACTAAATCGCAACATGCTTCATGGTTTATCACTGACCAAAACATTTAAGCAAATGTAAAAAGTGTAGATTGAAGCACAAAGCATATGGATTTTCTACAGGTTAAACTCAACCAATGATGGTACATATGTATTGGTGGCGACGATATCCATGAAGCTGACCCATGAAACAGACCCATGAAGCTGACCCGAATTGTTGGCCCACAAATCTGATCCAAACCAAGCCCACGATGCTGACCCAAACCAATGCTTCGCCTTGACCCAAACCATCACAAACGCTCAACCTTCTGTTGACCCACCCAAAGCAGATGTTGACCCAAACCACGAATCTTCTGCACCCACATGAGGAAGAAGCTCGTGGGAAGAATCTGTGAGCTTCAAGCTTCCTCGCACCCTTATAAGTGGGAAACCAAAACTAAAATGGATTTCAACATTTATGCTTTTGTTTTCATTTTCATTTCATTTTTTAAAATAAATAGCAGTTGACGACGTCAGCCGACTACACGGCATTTATACAAGACGACTGAGTATTCGAAGAACTATTCTAAATGTTACTTGTGCAGCTGCCACACATGCATCATTAAGCTTTTCCAGTTCTTTTTTAGTTTCATTTTGGCTCATTTCTAGCTAATTTGATTACTAAGTGCATAGTTTAGATCAAAACTTATTTTTCAATCTATGATCCAAGTGCTCCTGATATGGCCACTTGTCAAACTCATCATTTTATATAGGAAACTTACCTAAAGATCCTCATATATTTGACCTACAAATTGACCCGTGCAAGTCACTTTCTTCTCCATACCCCCCTTATACTTGAATTGTTTGTCTTCTTCTACTCACAAAAACCCTACCCCTTGCTATGATCTTCATATCTTCTTCAAGCATTGTGCACTTACATTTGTTTCTTAATTCAAGTATCAAGCACAATTTGGATCATTTTTAGCTAGAAAGAACATTATATTGGTCAATACATCACCCTCCATAGGTAGTGTTAATGCTCTGAAAATCGCACAACAGGATGGAAGGAGAGAATGAGTCATTTCTAGCCCATTGAAGAGATTCGGGCCTCGAATGGTGTGGTCCAATGATGGTCCAGTGTTGCATGTACGGTGTTGGCACGTATACTCATAGTGGTATAAGGAAATAAGTATAGAAAAAATACATTAAGTAGACACACATATTTATGTGGTTCGACATACTGCCTACGTCCATAGGTGTTCGAAGATGAGGGATTTACTATAATATTCTTATTTACAGTCTCTCATAATCTCTTATTCCTTACTGTACAATGATGGTTTCAAATACATTTACTAGAGAGGAACACCTGCACTGGAGCCCTCTGTCTAGGGGTTGAAGGTGGAGTTAAAGAAGAAGAGAAAAATAAGGAAGAAGAAGCCTCGAGAAGAAGAAGAAAGGATCCCCTTATGCTTGTCTGGCCGATGGGGTTTATCTTACTCCTCATCGTGCATGCCTACTTGCCATGATTCTACCGGTCCCTTTACGTGTCTATCAGTGGAGCTAAGGTCCTACCTCTGGCATGTCTAAGCTTCCATTCCCTTTCCCACTTTCCTCCGACCTCCTCTTACCACTTATAGCACTTGCCTGCTCCTATTGCTCCTTTGTCTGCTACTCATTTTCCCTTTTGTCCCTCATCATGGCTTGGTGGGTTGGGTTCAAGTATGGGCTTGGCGTTTTCCTCCCCTCACAGTACCCCGTAATTCTTAAGGGAAATTTGCCAAAAAAATTACCTTGAGTATCTTTAAAGGTAAAATATACAACAGAAGTCATCGACAAGAAAACAAAATATTCTACTTGTGTTAAGCGATAAATGCCTCTAAGGGAAAATTTAGAATGGAGGCGGGTGCGACTGCGTAAGGTGGGAGCATGAAGCTCAGATGCGGCGCGAGGTTGGCCCGACGATGTAAGGTGCAAGCGTGGAGCTTGGATGTTGTGGGAGGTTGGCTCGATAGCATATGGTGCGAGTGCGAAGCTCAAATGCGACAACAGGCTGGCTTGACAACATATGGTGTGAGCGTGGAGCTCGGATACAGTGGGAGCTGGCTCAACAAGGTATGGTGCAAGTGCGGAGCTCTAATGCGATGGGAGGCTGGCTCAACAGTGTATGGTGCGAGCATGGCGCTCGGATGCGGCGGGAGGCTGGCTCAATAGCGTATGGTTCAAGAGCGGATCTCTAATGTAGTGGGAGGCTGGTTCAACAGCATATGGTGCTAGCGTAGAGCTCAGATGCAATGTGAGGCTAGCTCAACCATGTAAGGTGTGAGCACAGAGCTCGGATATGGCAGGAGGCTAGCTCAATAGCATATGGTATGAGCGCAAAGCTCGGATGTGATGGGAGGCTGGCTTGACCACGTATGGTGCTAGCGTGGAGCTTGGACATGGTGGGAGGCTGGCTCGACCACATAAAGTGTGAGCATGGAACTCGGATGGGGCAAAAGACTAGCTCGACCACATATGGTGCGAGCGCGGAGCTTGGATGACGTGGGAAGCTGGCTCGACCACATAGTGCGCAAGCTCGGGGCTCATATGGAAAAGGTGTGCGGGAGACAGGCTTGACTACATAGAGCAATAGCGCAAGGCCCAACTTGGCAAGGCGAGTAAGAGACAGGCTTGACTGCGTAGAGCCCAAGCACGGTGCCCATCCGGGCGTAGTGAGCAAGAGGTCGACGAGTCTAGGGATTCAGCCTTGTTGGGTGGGGGGTCGACGAGTCTCATAGACTTGGCCTTACTCCACAGTGAGTATAGGGACTCAACTTCGTGGTGAGTCTAGAGACTCAGCTTTGTTGGACAGGGGATCGGCGAGTCTCAGAGACTTGACCTTACCCCGCAGCGAGTTTAGGGACCCAACTTCATAACAAGTCTAGAGAATTGGCTTTGTTGGACGGGGGGTCAACGAGTCTCAGAGACTTGGCCTTACCCCGCAATGAGTCTAGGGACCAGACTTTATGGTGAATCTAGAGACTCAACTTTGTTAGACAGAGGGGTCGGTGAGTCTCGGAGACTTGGCCTTACCCCGCAGTGAGTCTAGGGACCTGATTTCATGGCAGAGGCTCTCATCCTAGCTGAATTGCTTTGTCAGAGTGCAGGATTGCTTGGCCAATGTTCTGCCCTACACGAAGTGGTTAGTAGAAATGAATTCACACAAATTTTGAGAGAGGAAAACCGAAGAGTTCTAGCCGCTGTAGTTAATCCTTTCGCTTGACTGAAAAATTGTCTGCCGTCGGCTGCGATTTCTCTACCTTCTAGCTCCTTTTCCTTCCTGTTTTTTTTTTAGAGCCCATGCCACACCATATAAATCTCCCATGCTTCAAGCCTAGGCAGATGGATTCTGAGCCGACGAGGCGAGTCCAAGCAAATGGGTTCCAAGCGGGTGGCGTCCGTGGTGCGAAACTGCTAGACCCTTCAGCTTTGAAGTCGTGAGGACCAGTAATGATCAATCTTCAAGTGGAAAATCTTTAGGACATTTAGTGGTACACACACACACAAATTTATTTTTGAAAGATATGGTGAAGGGCATGTGTCTCCAAGAGTTTTGCCTCAATCCAATATGGAAGAGACATTGAGTAGTCCATTGAAGCTGCTACATTGATTTGAATTTATGAGAAGTGACATCTCTGTGATTGAGAATTTAAGTGGCTGGTTGGTGTGCTTATAAGTGAAAGATTGTCTGATTACAATATTTTGTTCAATTCTATTTCACTATTTTGCTAAGAGACTAGCAAAATGCTAGTTTGGGGGTGTGATTGAGCTATAATATTGTGATTATTTTGCACTAAAATTCGTGTCAATCACACTTTTCTTACTAGTAATTAAATGAGTTTGGCCTCAATAAATAAATTCCAACTCAATTGATAACAACCTAATTTTATGATATTAATCTCTAATTTATTACACGAAATTGAGAAAGTTAATTGTTGTGCACATGTGCAGGTGAGCCATGCAGAAATTTCCACATGGAAGACACGTTTGACGGACTTATTCGACTGAAAAATGCATTTCACTCACTGTTGCAAATTCAAAATTGTGATGCTGAACGTGGACCCCACAGGCTTGAAAATTTTGAATTTGCAACGGTGTGAGTGAAATGCATTTTTAGTCAAATGAGTCCGTCAAACATGTCTTCCGTGTGGAAATTTATGCACGGCTCACCTGCATATGTGAACAACAATTAACTTCCTCAATTTCGTGTAATAAATTAGAGATTAAGATCGTAAAATTAGTTTGTTATCAATTGAGTTAGAATTTATTTATTGAGGCCAAACTCATTCAATTACTAGTAAGAAAAGTGTGATTGACTCGAATTTAAGTACAAAATAATCACAATATTATAGCTCAATCATTCAAGCAAATGGGTTCCAAGCGGGTGGCATCTTTGGTGCGTGCAGCCAACCAAGGAAAGTGCGGCATGTTGCATTGGCCATGCAACGTGCCTTGGAGGTAACTCGAGTCTGGTGAGGCGTTCTCAAGTAGGGCATTAACAAGCAGGGCAAATTTGTGGCATTCCTGAATCAGGTGATTTCCGAGTAGGTGGTGAGTTCATCTCGAGCAGGTGAGTTTTTCCTGTGCAGGTGAACTTTTCCTGAGCATTGGACGTAGCATGTGGTCATGACAAGTGGGTCTCAAGTGTACATAATAGATCTAGGTCGTCGTAGTGGGTTCCTCTTGTGTAGACTACCCCCAAATGAAGGAGGCCTTTCTGAACTGTGAAGCCCTGAGCTGACCTGAGCAGTGTTCCTGAGTGGAGGAGACTTCTCGAGCCCATGCATGGTTTCCGTGTCATGGAGTTTCCCCAAGTCCCATGCAGAATCCCAAGTTGTGGAGTATTCCCAAGCTGCCTGCATAGTCTCGTGTCACGAGCCGTGTTCTCAAGTGTTGAAGTCCTGAGCAGCAAAGGCCTTGCTGGTTGATGGATTCTTTTCATGTAGATGACTCTCAAAGGGAGAGAGGGCCTTTCGTTGCTGTGAAACCCTGAGCTGACCTAAGCAGTGTTCCTGAGTCATCAGAGGCATGGTTTTCGAGCTAATGACACCTATGCTGGTGACTCCCGAGCGAAGGTGGGCTCAAGCAAGTGACTCTTGTACAAAGAACTCCTAAGCCGAGGAAAGATTCACTGGCAACATAGGGCCTATCTCGAGTTGAGTTTGCCGAATAGAGGAATTCTGAGCTGAAATGGTGACTCTCGAGTAGTGACTTTTCATTGCAGCCATGTTCCTATGCCGTGCAATATTGACTCTCTCCCGAGTGGTGACTTTATCGAGCTGAGAACGTGTATAGGTTCGAGCCAAGGGTTCAGGGAAGGGGAGTTCTAGACATCCTAAGCAGTTTTTCTCGAGCTGTGGACCCTTCCCAAGTGGTGGAGTCTAGAGCCACGAGTCCCATTCCGTGAGTCTCGTGTTGACAACCCCTAAGTAGGTTCCTGAGCCATGGGCCTTCGGGTAGATGACTTCCAAGCTGGTGGTTCCTGCGAAGGTGTGTGCCTTACTAGAGGTGTCCGAGTTGAAGACCGAGCGGTGGGTCAAGGCTGTGGAGTGTGTGAGCGATGGCCAATGGAGGGGCTAAGGCACCATTGGGCGCCTGTCTGGATGTGGTCCATGCGGAACCACACCGTGAGGAGGGGGGTTGTCGGCGACCACCCCAAATGACCTAGACGGTAGCGACAGTCCCTGTGGTGGCCAACGGCCATGCCAATGTGGGCCGTGGTACCATTAGTTGCATGGAGTGCACCCAGGTGCTCCCGTGCATGGCACTATACATGCCATGCATGGGTGGGACATGCACACTATACACTTAGGTGCACAGTGCCATGGGGTACTGTGCATTTAAGTGCACAACATTTAGCTTACGGTTGGTGCCTGTGCACTATATACTTGGCGGTGTAGGGCTACTATGCATTTTAAGTTGTGCTCGTGACCATCCAACTATTTTGTGCTCGCGCAATTGAAATTCCAGACGTAGACACTTGCTTCAATATATATATATATAATATTTATAAAAATAAAAGTCGCAAGTTCAAGAACACTTATCTAGGAGACTTCTCTCCACCCACTCGATGATTATTTAGTGTATCAGAAAAGCATCATTCTCCCACCTCCAATTTAGAAAGTGATCAGATTTCACAGAAAACGCCACTGTTGATATTCTAAAAATTGTACAACATGCTGAAAGGAGAGAAATAGTCATTCCCGGCCCACTAAGGTGATCTAAGCCTCGAACGGCGTGGTTCAATACCCCCAACGATGGTCCGATGTTGCACATATGGTGTCGGCGTGTACACTCATGGCGATGTAAGGAAATAAGTGTAGAGGAAATACATGAAGTAGACAAGGGACTCATCCCAACATAAAAACAACATCGATAGACATAACCCATCATCCATGTAAGGTTGAACCAACAGGGGAGACACTAAGTGTCTGCCTCTCCCTCTTGCAGTAATGCCCTGCTCCCTAGCCTCTTTGTCATTACCTGGTCATTTAAAACATAAACACAAAGTGAGTCTAATATTCAATAAGCAGTATACCATGTTGTTAACTTACTAATCATCTAATCTTTTTCTTTTGAAATCATGCATACATAAACCTTTGCTGATTTTGACGATGCCTTCATGCATAAGCAGTTTAAAAAATAAATCATACTATCATACATAAACATTTAAATAATACTTTCATGCATAACATTTAAAAAATACTTTTATGCATAACATTACTTTCATGTTCACTTTCATTTAGCCGGTACACACTATTATGCCCGGTGTGTTGGGGTTGGCAGTCTTTTGGACCTGATTCTGCTGGTGGCCGCTGGTTAGAAATCCTTCCATCAAGGGGTAGCACTAGATGCAGTGCCAGTGCTACTTATCCAACATTGCAATCTGTTCAGTCTTTTGGTACCATCAATCATTTATCAGTCATGACCATTATGTAGTTTCATACATTAAAACATTCATTTCCTTTCAGTTCTTTCTTTCTTTCATTTAGTCCTTTTCATTTACCAGTTCATTTATTAAAAAAAAAAAAACGCCGTTTAAAAGAATGAGATTAAACATCATCTTTCATGCCGTTACGTATTTTTATACCTTAACCTTCTTTTCATTTCTTTCATTTCTTTGAAATAAAAAGTTTTCGTTATCTTTCTTAGTCCAGTGCAGATGCGTTTATATTTTGAAAAGAGCATTTCATGTCATGCTACGTATAAGTAAGACATTAGTTATTTGAGAGAGCATGTATGAAAATCTCATGACTTAGAATCTACATGCATACATTACTTTATATACATACAAAAAATTATAATCGATAGAGTGCTTAACAATGGCTACTAAGAAAGGCTTGTACATAATATATATATATTTACTCTTTCTTTAGAAGAACTTTTGAAAAGATAGAGATATTCTTTTATAAGAGAACTTTGTGTAAAAAGCATGGTCATAACTACTTACCTCTATGCTTTTCAATACTTCCAACGTCAATATAGGTTCTATTCCAATAAATAATATAAGCGTGTTAATACTCATACAATATCCTTTAGGCCTCCCTTTAAACGAGAAAGCCATGACATTAACCTAACACCCTTCTACACTTAGCACTAACCCAATAATTAACCTCTCGTCCAACCTTTACAAGAATAACATAATTAATACTAAAGCATGCTAGCTGTCCATGAAAGGCCATTTAGAAAGTTTATATGGAGAGGTAGTTGAGTCTCATAGTCTTAACAAAGTTTATTTGACTCGAGCTCATTTTGGGATCATAGGAATTAAAAACTCAAATTTGGAAATGCTCAACAATGGGTTTTAAAATAGATTTAGGCATCTCAAGTAACATAACAAGCTTAGGAAACATGCCCCCTTGAAATCAACTTGTGGTCCCTCACTATAAAAGGCTAGTTTTTTCAATATTTTGGACTCTTGGGTTATGTAGAATTTAACCAAAAGAGGAGTAACATAAATGGGCTATTTCAGAAACAAGACATGGTATAGCATAGGTTTAAGAGTTCTTGGAAAGCATTACATAGTACCTTTGCACCTTTGGTCACCTCTTCTTAATACCAATCCATTTTATAAATCTAGTGACATAAGTGTAATAAATAACCTAGTTAACATGCACTATTTAATTAAGCATAATATAGAAAATAGCAAGAATAACTTATTAAGTAAACTTAAAAATCTCTAAACATCAAGTTTATAGTTTAATTGTTTAACACCTTTAAAAACATGATATATACCAATTAACACTGCTCTAAGTTTCCTTTTTGAAGAAACCTCATTACTTGGAAGACCCCAAAACAAAACAATATTTTATATACGACGTTTCCAACAGACCCAAAGCATTCCAAGAGTCATCCAAGATTTAAAACAAATTTGTTTGCTAAAAACCCCCTTCATTTTGAATATAATAATGCACAACATAAAAATAGCTCCCATATATATACAGCTAAGCCAAAACAGGGCATATATATGAGGAATCACAACAAGAAAAGATAAGGAACAAAATCTGGAACATAAGCTTGTTACGTGATTCGGTTAGCCTCAAAACAACATCCTAATCAAATGGAGTTCAAGTTAGGGTTTATATCTTTGGTGAATCCCTTCCCAAAACACAAAATGTAGAAGAGAAAAGGTGGGTTTAGCTTGAAAAACTAGAGACCACGCGAATCCCTTGGCTAGAAATTCAAAACTGAAACATCAACAACAAAAGAAAACCCACTTGATTAAACCAAGGCTAGGTTCAAAATACACAAAGGAGAAAGGTTAAGGGTACTCTTACCTTGTTATTTTTCACTTGAGAAGAAGAAATAATGGGTGCTTGGCTTAAGATTGGAAAAATAATGGAAATAGGAGAGAAGGGTAGTAGTGTCGCACGGTGAGGAACTTGAGTGCTTGAGAAAATTTTTCTTCTTTTCTTGCCTTAGAAGCCTACGGGTTCAAGATGAAAAAAGCTAACTTGCCTTTTGGTCAAAAGCTTATAGCATAAGCTAGGAGGGATGACTGATGGTTCAAGAAGAATAAAAGGCATAAAGCTACTTTTAACCAAATATTATTTCACAAGCTAGGATGTCCAACGGATTGACTTAGGGAATTTGCTTTTTGTCTTTTTCCCTTCTTTAAATGCTTTAGGCGTAGACTTAATGGCTTTTTTATCTTTGTTTTATTCTTCCATCACAAGGAAGCAAATGGATAGTGAAGATCTATCCACCTCAAAATACTTTTCATTTATCAATCTAATAGTAGGGAATAAATGAGCCATTTCTTAAATAATGAAAGTTAGAGGGCTTAAGAGAAAAATATTACAAGGTCTTAAAATCAATTTATTTTAATAACCCACATAAAATAAAAACACATTCATCTTAAAATAAAATAATAACATAATAAAATAATAAAAGTATTTATCTTAAAAATATTTAACTTAAAAAATAAAATAAAATGACGTAAAAACTTACGTAGTAAGACTCGGGTATTACAGAACAGGTATGTATCGGTTTTGTATTTTTTAAAACCAATTAAGCACTGGTTACCCCCCTAAACCGTTACGTCTTGTTTTACTAGTTCTGGTTTGGTTTTCCGGTTTTAATAAATTAAATATGTAAGTATTACTAATATATTTATCAAAAGAAATATATTGAGAATTTATTAGGTAATAAAATGTATTTAATATATATGTTTTATATTTAAAACATATGATCAAATAAATATTCATGTTTAAGATTAAAATATTATGTTATAAATTATAATATATTATTTCATACATAATTATATATATTATATATAATATGAAATATATTATATATAATATTAAAAATTAATAAAATATATATAATATGTGAACCGGTCTGGTCCAGTTGGTCTAGTGTATGAAAACATAAAACCGATTTCGGATAAGATTTGACCAGTTTTTAAAATAAAAAAACCGATTCCAAACCGAACCGGTCAAAAATCGGACCGAATCAACCTGTCCGGACCGGTTTTCCAGTTTTTTAATTTATTTTTACACCCTTAATAAAACCCAGCCTAACATGAAATTTAAGATAAATATAATATGAATAATGTTATACATCACATCCTCATCCTATTTTCATTCTACTAAATAAGATAAAACACCTTCATCACCATTGAATTAGGGCTGGGCAACCGGGTACCGGACCTGGTATCCGGGTATACCCGGCCCGGAACCCGGATTCCAAATCCGGGCCGGACTCCGGCTCGGATATACCCGGGTTATGACCCGGGCTGGAACCCAGATTTATCTGGGTTTTTACAACCCGGAAATCCGAGTTTCGGCCTATACCCGGGTTTTTGTTTTTTTAAACAAAGCCTGATTATTAATTTCCTTCAAAATATTGTTCCTTCAGATCTTGCACATAACGTTTCTTTTTCTTTTTCTTTTTCAGATCAACATTCCTCATTACAAAATCATCCCAATTCATGCAAAAATATATACAAAGTGAAAATGGGAAGATAAATCAGATTACAAATTCCTATTGATCAATAATTCAGTGCATCCAACCAAAAATTCTGTAGAAGTTGAGCGCTCTTGACCCATCATTGACACGTCCATGCATGGAATGATAGGAATCAACTTCAAAGAAATGCCTTGTGCCCACAAAGTCCATACTAAACAAAAGACACAGATTTTATAGTCAATTCCATGCATGAAAATAAGGCCAACATAAAATGCCAACTCGGTTGTTATATCACAGCTCCCAACGCAAAAGCATGTAACAAAACAAGCACCTAACACATGTAGACTCAACTATCACGAGACCAGCCAAAGTATTAATGGAGAAATCATAGCATAAAATCATATCTACTAAGATTTGGATTGCGTTGCCAATTTCATGAACTATATATATATAAATAGTACACAAGAAGTTAAAACCCTGAAACAAATACAGAGCAGAGCAGAGCAAATATCATCATGTTCTTGATAATATTTTTAAAATCAAATTTCAGCTATCTATAGTAAATATAATTTCAATTAAACTAAATAAATCGTGAAAGGAAAATTACGCTAAACTATAACTGGGTGGTGCCAAAGGTATTGACAATGCGATTTCTAATAAGGAAAGAGACTTGGTGAAAGACATGCAATTAAGCACCCAACACATGTAGACTCAACTATCACGAGACCAGCCAAAGTATTAATGGAGAAATCATAGCATAAAATCATATCTACTAAGATTTGGATTGCGATGCCAATTTCATGAACTATATATATATATATAAATAGTACACAAGAAGTTAAAACCCTGAAACAAATACAAAGCAGAGCAGAGCAAATATCATCATGTTCTTGATAATATTTTTAAAATCAAATTATTAGTAATTAGGATTTCTTAAAAAAAAAAAAATCATGTGGGCGACAATTTGGATCTATTAGAGCCAATGGGTTTTGTCTTTCTGTGTTAAGTGAGAAGTGACAAATATTGCAAGCCAGTGATGGCTAAATTGATTAAAAATGTGATAAAATCATAATAACAGGCAAAAGTATTAAAAAGAACATCTAATAAGCAAAAAGTTATGAGGATCAATTTTGGAGATTCATATTTTTCTAACCATTTATCAGCGGATGAAATTCGATGCGAAGCAAGAAGTTCCCATCCAGAACCTATATGATAAAACCAAATCAATAAACTCTTTGGAACTCAACCAAGAACAAGCACAAAATCTCTTACCTCCATTGAAGATTAACCAAGGATAAACTTTTCAGCATGAATAGGAATGGAGACTCACATCAGCCTCGGTTGAAGATGAAGCTAGATGATCGTCTAAAAAAAATTAAAAATTGCGTTAGATGGATAATAAACCGAATTAGATAGATATTAAAAAAAATATTTCACGTTTCAAACTTACCTTCAAGGTCTATCGACTGTATGTATTCTTCCAAATCCCGAATGTTAATTGGTTTGGTCCTTAACCAATTTTGAGTGCAAATGAGAGCTTCAACAGTTTCTGGAGACAAGGAAATCCTAAAAGGATCCAATATGCATCCTCCAGTACTAAA
Source organism: Carya illinoinensis (assembly GCF_018687715.1). Lineage (NCBI taxonomy): Eukaryota > Viridiplantae > Streptophyta > Magnoliopsida > Fagales > Juglandaceae > Carya > Carya illinoinensis. The sequence continues at coordinate 16,738,649 of NC_056753.1, read as the reverse complement.
TGCGGACTCCGAGGCAACAATGGAAATGGGAGTGGCTAACACATCACGTGCTACCTCAGCAAGGACAAGATAGTTAACGACATTAATTCTCCACCAATCTAAGATATCAAAACCGAGCGAGTCGTCTATACACGTCTCAGAAAAATATCTATCTAGCTCCGATCTAAACTCCGTAACACACCGTTCCTTAAGAAAGTTGGTAAACATGATCTTAAATTTAGTAGGAACCGGTGCTGGCTCATTACCAATATTTATATTAGTGCTGCTTGGCCTTCCTTGAGCCACATTAGAACTCCTCCCACTAGCCACACGAAATGTATTATACTGCTCAATCAAGCGGCCTAAAAGGAGTTTAACCCTGTCCTCTATCTTATTCGCCAACTCACATCCTCTGCATTTTTGCAACCAGAAATTCATTGCCATCATTTTATATCGTGGATCAAGCACAAAAGCAACATATATCATCAAGTTGAACCTATTTGTGCTACCCCAATACTTCTCATACTTGTTTCTCATATTTATGCCCATAGTACTAGTGATAATATCATCACTCAAGCACATATCATTTAATGTATCCTCAATTGTGCAAAGTTGCTCAAAATAAACATTAGCTGTCACATACAAAAAACCAGAAATGCTCAATGTAACATCATAAAAAACTTTCAGCAACTCCACAAAAATCTGTGCATTTTTCCAATCATTGCTAGTGGGGTTCAAGAATTGGTCATCCACAAACGCATATTGTTCAAAGGCTTGTTTGTGTTTTTCAGCGGTACTCAACATCAAATATGTAGAGTTCCATCTAGTAGGAACATCCAAGCAAATCATCCTCCCACTAATTTTTTCCTTTACCGCACAAGCCTTGAACTTGGCAAATCTTGAAGGTGAGGATTTCACATACCGGACAGCATCCCTAATCTTTGATACAAAATCAATTACATCCTTCAAGCCGTCCATAACAATTAGATTCAATATATGGGCAGCACATCGCATGTAAAGAAATTCACCACCCAGTATAGTACGATCATGGTCTTTTATTCTCCTCCTCATATAATCAACAACAACATCATTTGAGGATGCATTATCAACTGTGATGGTTAAAATTTTATCAATACCTCATTCATGCAATCCCGAGTTTAACACTCTCCCAATGGTTTCGCCCCTATGGTCAGGAATTTGACAAAACTTAAGTATTTTTTTGTGCAATCTCCAATTGCAATCAATAAAATGTGCGGTAATGCACATGTAGTTCAGATTTTGCACCGACATCCAAGTATCGGTGGTAAGACAAATTCTTTGACCATCCAACAATTTTTTTAATTGTATCTTCTCTTCTTTATACAGTTTAATACAATCCCTTTTTAAAGTGCCTCGGGATGACAAAGTAAATCGAGGCTCTAAATCCGTTACATATTCAATAAAACCTTCATGCTCCACAAGCCTAAAAGGCAATTCGCATCTAATAAAATACTTAGCGGTTGATACCCTAAGTTTTTCTGCATCGTACTTTACTAGGACTTGTCTACACACTCTTCCCTCCGCATCCCTCTTAACACTAGAGGATTGACTTCTTCCAACTCCTTTAACTCTAAGAGGAGAAGTTTCACATGCATTCTGGAGGTGGTGTAACATAGATGAAGTGCCATTTTTGTAGTGGCAACTGTATAGCTTAGCACAATAATTGCACTGAGCTTTTGGATTATCGTGGTCAATAGGTTGCACTCTAGTATAGTGTTCCCATACCACAGATTGGTTGCTAGGTTTTTTTTTTGGATTTCTTGGGTAAAGGTGGAATGAAACGGGTAGGTTCTTGTGTATGTGTGGATGAAGAAGGGGTTGGAAGAGTCCCAAGCTCCTCTACATCCAATGGAATAGAAGAGGAATCGCCAACCCCTTGGGTTATACCGACATTACAGCTCACAGAATCTTCTTCCATCTGTTAATGTTACAACAACAACAACAAAAAAAAAAAAAAAGGAAATTAATTCATGCAGAAAACTCAATCCAGGTGCCAAGAGTTTTAATTTTGAAGTATGATGTATAAGAGGTATTACCAGCTTGTAACAATAAAGCATAAACAATGTACATTTCTCACTTCTCGTAGATTTATACTTAACTCTGAGAAGATGCAAAAAGGCAGGAAAAGATCTCCACAAAAGAAAAGAAAAGATGGATACAAAACATTTCTAAACCTTGTGTCCAAATATCCCATATCTGGAAATAGAATCACCTCAATAGCTCAATCCCACGTTGGGAAAAGAAGTAACTCACATATACAGGATTAACACAACCTGATTTCTTCTCCGACGAGCTGTCTTCCATTCTATAATTACCTATCGAGTACTCTGCTCAATCCTTGTTGATGGTGTAGTTTATTGATGAAGGAAAATATTTATTTCGTGTTATTTTGCCAACAACAAGACGAACATTGGTGCTGTTAAAACTGATTAACTATATTACAAAAAACATAGCCTTGAAAGGTAACATTGAAAAAACATATTGATCTTAATCTTTCATGAATCATGTCGAATACAAAAGCACCAAAAAAAAAAAAAAACAGAAAAGCAAATAACAAAGACAGAAAGATTGAGAATTTGTGAGAAGTGCCACAGGACTAGCCACAGGAGATGATCTGCATGGCCTCCTTGAGTGGCTTCCAGAAAACAATCTCTCTGTGCCTTCTATCTCTTTCAACTATGAAATTAGATAACATGATTTGATGGAGAAAAGAGAAGGAGGAGAATAATTTACAGGTTTGTTGTTGTTTTATTAAATGAAACTAGTTTACCTTCATTATTTTTTTCCTTTTTTCTTTCTGTTCGTTTCTACCTGATTCTTTTACTTAATTTCTTTTGTGTTTCTTGTGTGATAGAAAAGGGAAACCAAGAGACCCAGTCCTGGATTCAATGAGAATCTCTAGATTTTTAGACACCTCTTTGGCGCCCGGGGGGCCAAGAAAGAGAGAATGGAGGGCATGTTGTCGTGTTTTTTCTGAGGAACCCACGTCGGATGCCAGCTATGATATTTTAGGTAACGGAACCAATTATATAAAACTAAACAAGACTTTAATTAGGTTGCAACTTTGCTTGGCCACAAGACTTTAAACCTGATTAGCACAACCTGTTGTTTGTATCCTTTGATGGGTTGTTGGTGCCAAGCAATCCCTTCTGTCTTTCACACACCTCCCTCCCACTCCCACTTTTTTGGTCGATATTTTAAAAAAATAATAATTAAAAGGTAAATATTTTAAAAAATATATATATATTTATTTAGCATTGATTCATGTGATATTTTAGGAGGCCATTATCTATCATTTTCAAAAGATTCTCAAAATGCATGACCACTTGGTTGATAAAAATCAATTCGACAAGTCACATATACTTGGTAGGAAGAAGGGTTCATCCCTTTCCTCCACATCAAGCAATCGTGCTACATGACATAATCTTTAACAATAAAAATACATGGCCGGCACCATCAAAATTAGGGTCTAAGGTCCAATAAGCTTAAATCAACTAACAATAAACAAGGGCAGATACCGACTGTTTTTCAGCAGCAAAACGAAAAGGTTACAGTTCACGACAGCACAATTTCCCATTTGTGCTTTCAGCCACTCAATAAGCAGAAGCAAATAAAAGACATAAACCAACTATAATTGCAAAATTTGTACAAATCAAACCCAAAATCAGAAACCCTAAACAAATCACACCCAAATCAGAAACCACACCAAACAAATCACACCCACTAAAAACACTACACCATAAACTAAAGAAACCGAAATGGAAGAAGAGTTTATCAAAAACTAACCTGATTTGTAGTGTTTTTGAGGATGACCAGATGAAACGACCATGGGATGACGGCGACGATGGGATGACGGCGGCGACGGGATGAGGCTAGGGTTTCGGGAAGATTCTGAGAGAGAGAGAGAGAGAGAGAGAGAGAGAGAGAGAGAGAGAGAGAGAGAGAGAGAGAGAGAGAGAGAGAGAGTCAGATTGGGGGAGGGGGGAATTGAGATGTCGAGGGATATAATCCAGTGCCAAAACGGCATCGTTTTGGCACTGGGTTTGGGTGTTTTAAAAACCCGGGTACCGGATTTAAAACCCGGTACCCAGACCGGGTTCACCCGGGTTTTAGAAACCGGGTACCGGCCCGGGTGTTTTCCGGGCCGGTGCCCATAACCGGAACCCGGTTATCCGGGTTCCAGACCGGGCCGAAAAAAAATCCAGCCCGGTTGGCCAGCCCTACATTGAATGATAAAAAATCATGCAATAAATGATTATTCAATAATAATAAATGTGTCACATCATATTTAATAAAATAAAAATTAGATGATAATATGGTGTATAGAATTTTCCATATAATATACAAGTCTAAATTAATATCCATTAACGTAAACTTAACTCAAACATACGTCCAATTAGATCAAGCCCAGCCCAACGACAAAGGCCCATGTAAAACACAAGCAGAGGTTAGAATTAAGCCTAACCTAAGAAACAAGGCCCAACTTAAAATTCAAAATCCTACATAAAATTCAAGAAAAAGAAGTGTTGTCGACTGAACTTGGGAACTCATTTCAAGTTTGAGGACATAGGTATTTTCTTGAGGGAAACACAAGCCGTGCGACCGGAGGCAAAACAGAGAGCTTACAGTGAGAGAAGAAACGTACCAGAGAAGGGATGCGGCGGCGTTAATGGCTGGGCTAGGTCGACGGTGGCAGGGCGGCTGAAGAGCACTGAGAGAGAGAGGGAGAGAGAGAGTTCGATGCCGTTAGAGGGAGAGAGAGAGAGAGGTAGAAAACGAGGTTGGCTCAACGCCCGTCGTGGAGCGAAGAGATGTTACCATCGGCATCTTCTCGGTATATTCCAGCGGTTTCCAGATTACGGTGGTGATTGAACAGGTTTTTGGCTTGTGCTCTGTTTTGATGTTAGAAAACTGACCCTCGGGTGGTTTGCTCCAAGCGTTGGGCGGTGGATAAATCTCTCGACAGTGAAGCTCAGTGCAGCGGCAGTTTCTGGGCTGTCCGTAGCTGCTTCGGCGTGGTGGAGACACGTCGTCTCTTGAACGAGGCGGTGCTCTGTTTTGACGAGGAGAAAACAGGGGCTGCAGACTTGCCACCGTGGCTTACGTGGGTAGCAACGGCGTCGGCTTCCTCTGTACTGTCCGTGGTGGAGGGTTGTGGTTCCCTATGGTGGTGGCTTCCAGTGAGAGAGAGAAGGGTACCTTGTTCTGATGGGTGCAAAACAGGGGGTCTTGAGGCTACAGCTGTTTGTTGCTTGTCCACGGAGGAGACATGGTGGCTTGCCGGCGTGAGGGAGGGAATTGGAGGAGAATAAATACTGTGTAAGTCAGTTACTAAATAGAAAAACCTTTGACGTAGGAATCTGTCGTGGGCGAGAGAGGTGCATGGGCTACGTGGGTATATAAAGAAGTGTAGGTTTTGATTCGTGTGATTATGGGCACGGTTATAATGTACTGTATCTTTTATATTAAGAAAATGTTGGTATTTTTTAATAGATTATATTAGAATAAAAAATTAGATACTTTGCCGCTGAACTCTTCAAAATCTGTAAGGTTGACACGAAATCTTTGGCATCCATTATTTCCCAAGTCAACAATCGACTTATTTATATGTCTATACATAGCCATTAATAAAAATTATTGAAGTTATTAATAAAGATCATTGAAGTTATCAATTAAGACCATTAAAACCATTAATTAAGACCTATCTTTAACCTACAATTAAAACCATTGAATCATACCTACTCCTTTGTACTCCTATATATATGGGTATCATTCACTTGTATATCATCAAGTTTTGCATTGAAGAACAACTCTTTCTCTTACAATATTCTCTCTATTTTGTTATATCATTTCTCTTTTAGCTTCATAACACGCTATCAGCACGAAGGTTCTGACGAGTTTGAAGTTAGTAGTCTTCTACTTCAAAAAATGTCAAATATTACAAAATTGGAATTCTTTGTTCTTGACATTTCTGGAAAAAAATTATTTATCTTGGATCCTTAATGCTGAGATCCATCTGGATGCGATGAACCTGGGAGATATAATTAAAGAAGGAAATCAACGGTCCCTGCAAGACCGTGCTAAGACAATGATTTTCCTTCAGCACCATCTTCATGAAGAATTAAAAACTAAGTATCTAACAGTGAAAGATCCACTTATTTTATGGAATGATTTAAGGGAGAGATATGAACACCAAAAAATTGTAATCCTCCCAAAAGCTCGTCATGATTGGATGCACCTAAGGTTGCAAGACTTCAAGAGTGTTAGTGAGTATAACTCTACACTATTTAAAATTAGCTCACTATTGAAATTATGTGATGAAAAAGTCACTGATGATGACTTGTTAGAGAAGACATAAACTACTTTTCATGCATCGAATGTGCTCCTACAGCAGCAGTATCGAGAGCGAAAATTCAAAAAATATTCTGAACTTATATCTTGTCTTCTATTAGCTGAGCAAAATAATGAACTTTTGTTAAGAAATAATCAGTCACGTCCTACTGGTTCTATATCATTCCCTGAAATGAATGGTACTAGATTTATATCATTCCCAGAAGCGAATGGTGCATCTTTTCAAAGAAACCGAGGGCGTCGACATAGTAGAAAAAACTATAGAAGTGGAGGTTCTAGAAGTGACCACACTAAAAGGGATAATAATAGATATACATCGTACCACCAGAAGTGGTTCAACTCAAAGAAGGGCAAAGGTCCTCAAAACAAAATTTTAAAGAAAGATGAAGATGGATGCCATAGATGTGGCATGACTGGACATTGGTCTCGTGCCTGTCGTACAGCTAAACACTTGGTTGACTTATACCAATCTTCTATAAAAGAAAAAACAAAAAAGTTTGAAACAAATTTTGCTGAACCATCATATGCTTTAGATTCTATAGATGGAGAAGATATTACAAGTCTTGATGTGTCTAATTTCTTTGAGGATTCTAGTGGTAGAGTTGATCATTTGATTGATGATGGAAGTGTTCCTTTTAATTAATGTATTTCCTTTATCTTATTATAAAATATATTTTTTTATATTTTGCAATGTTTTGTAGTAATGAAAGTTCTATATATTTTGTAGAATTATGAGTCTTACTGATGAACTTTCTATCTCTGAGATGAATAATAGAGATATATGTCTGGCTGACAGTGCTACAACTTACACGATTCTTAAGGATAAAAAATATTTTCAAAATCTAACATTGAGTAAAGCCTATGTTCATACAATTTCTGGTTCATCGAATCTAATTGAAGGCTCTGGAAGAGCTTTATTGTATTGCCTAATGGCACCAAATTTTGTATTGATGATGCTCTATTTTCTTCACGATCCAGAAGAAATTTACTGAGTTTTAAGGATATATGTCGTAATAGTTGTCATATTGAAACCACTAACGAAGACAATAAAGAGCATCTTCTCATTACTAAAACAATTTCGAGCCAGAAGCTCGTATTAGAAAAATTGTCCGCTCTCTCATCTGGATTGTATTATACAGAAATGAGAACAATTGAATCACATGTTGTAATGCACCAGAAGTGCATTGACCCCAAAATATTTATGACTTGGCATGATCGCCTTGAACATCTGAGATCAATAATGATGAGACGAATAATTGATAATTCGTATGGGCATTCCCTAAAGAATCAGAAGATTATCTTACCCAATGAATATCCATGCTCTGCATGTTCTCAAGGTAAATTATCAAACCATCTATCTCAAAAGTTGTTTTTGAATCTCCATCATTTTTACAAAGGATTCATGGGGATATATGTGGGCCTATTCAACCATCAAGTGGACCGTTCAGATATTTTATGGTTTTAATTGATGCATCAAGTCGATGGTCACATGTTTGTCTACTTTCCACTAGAAATATTGCATTTGCTAAACTTCTTGCCCAAATAATTAAGTTATGAGCACAATTCCCTGACTATCCAATTAAAACTATTCGATTGGATAATGTAGGGAAATTTACATCTCAAGCTTTTGATAATTATTGCATGTCAATAGGAATAGATGTTGAATATCGAGTTGCCCACACACACACTCAAAATAGTTTAACTGAATCCTTAATTAAAAGGCTTTAGCTAATTGCTAGACCTTTACTCATGAAATCAAAACTTCCCATTTCTGCCTGGGGACATGCTATACTACATGCAGCATCGTTGATTCGAGTTAGACCATTAGCATATCACAAATATTCACCATTACAGCTTGCATTTGGTCAGCAACAAAATATTTCTCATCTTCGTATTTTTGGATGTATTGTATATGTTCTAATTGCACCTCCACAACGTACAAAGATGGGCCCTCAACGTAGATTTGGGATATATGTTGGGTTTGATTCTCCATTTATTATTAGATACCTTGAGCCTCTTACAGGGGATATGTTTAAGGCACGTTTTGAGGATTGTCATTTTGACGAATCTATTTTTTCAACATTGGGTAATGAGAAGTCGGTGCCTAAAGCACAACAAGAAATTACTTGGAAAAATAAAGCACTTTTCCAATTTGATCCTCGTACAAATGAATGTAAATTAGAGGTTCAAAAGATTATTCATTTGCAAAGTGTTGCAAATCAATTACCGAATGTATTTACTGACACTAAAGGTGTGGTAAAATCATATATTCCTGTTGTTAATGTTCCAGCAAGGATTGTAGTTCCTGAAGGACAAGTTGCTAAAATAGCAATAGGTGAGTCTAAGATACGCCTGAAGCGTGGACGACCTATTGGTGCTAAAGACAAAATTCCTCGGAAGAGAAAAATACAAAATGAATTTGGTACTCTTAAAAAGTCCATACCAATACAGGCCATAAGAGTAATTGATGCTCCTGAAAAGACTAAATCTCTTGAAAAAGAACCTCCTGAAGAGATATTTAATGAAATGTCATCCCTTGAAGAGGGACAAGTACCTGAAAATAACGAGATCTCGATACATTTCATGAGTACTGGAGAAATTTTGAATAGAAATAAAACTGTTGTCGACAATATATTTTCATATAAAATAGCTCTTGATATTACTAGAAGTAATGAAGAAATTGAGCTAAGAACTGTCGAAGAATGTCGACGTAGAAATGACTGGCCAAAATGGAAATCAGCTATTGAAGCTGAATTAAACTTGCTAGCAAAGCGAGAGTTCTTTGGACCAATTGTACAAAGACCAAAGGGTGTAATGCCTGTTGGATATAAATGGGTATTTATACGTAAGCGTAATGAAATCAATAAAATTGTGTAATATAAAACACGACTTGTTGCACAAGGTTTCCTGCAGAAACCGGTGATTGATTATGAGGAAACATACTCTCCTGTTATGGATGCAATCACATTCAGATTTTTGATTAGTGTTGAACTCAAGGTTTCAAGTTTCATGTGATTATAAATCTACACATGGATTTTGATGATAACAAATGAATTCAAAGAATAAACGAGTTTCAAGCTCAAGTTGTTCACACAATGGAATCAAGCACATCAAAGAACCAAGCATGAGCAAGAAGGAAACAAGTTCACATTAAAGTCATAGAGTAATGTTGTAAATCTCTTAAAATTCGAAATTAGAATTAATGCTCAAAATTAATATTTTATCATAAAGCATTAAAATACATTTTCCACATGTGTATGAATATTTTTGAAAATTAAATTTGAAAATTTTGAAAGATGATTAAATGTCATCTTTTGCATGTGCATGCCTTGATTAAAGGGTTGAACTTTGAAAATATTAAAGATGATTGATTGTCATCTTTCACATGTGCATGTTTTATTTGAATATTTTCAAAAGTGATTGATGCTTTTTTAGACTTATACAAAAGGTAGATGATTTTGTTTGAAAAATTTGAAAAGTAAAGTGTGCTCATTTTGTCATATACAAAAAGTAAAAGATTAGATTTGAATGTTTTGAAAAGGAAAGTGTGGTCCTTTTGTCATATGCAAAAAGTAAAAGATTAGGTTTGAATTTTTTGAAAAGGAAAGTGTGCTCATTTTGTCATATGCCAAAAGTAAAAGATTAGGTTTGATTTTTTTTAAAAAGTGAATGATGTTGTCTTTGACAATTGAAAAAGAAGAACCTTTTATTTGAATTTTTTGAAAAAGTGAATGATGTTGTATTTGACATGTGAATCTTTTTAAATTTGAATATGAAGTCTCATATGCCTATAAATAGATCATTTGAGAGCTTCACATTTACAACACCAAGAGCATACAACATTCATTTAAAGCTTTCATTCTCTCTTCTCTAAGCATTGAGCCTTAATCCTTATTCATTTTGAGAGATATAGTTTGCGCTGTATTGTTCTTATTTCACTCATTGAGGAGTGTTTTCTGATAACCTACCCACTATCAGCTTTTGTATCAGAAAAGGGTGTGTATAACTGATGACTTGCAAAATTTCATATTGCAGAATTCACAAGATCGCTCGAGTGGAGGCTTTTGGCCGCTCGAGCGAATTCAGGCAGATTCAAACGCTCGACTTCCGCTCGACAGGGAGCTCGAGCGGGTTGCTGGAAAACAAGGTTCGCTCGAGCGGAGACATTGGCCGCTCGAGCGGAGACATTGGCCGCTCGAGCGAAATCAGGCAGAGTCGAACACTCGACGTGCGCTCGATATGACGCTCGAGCGAAATCAGGCAGAGTCGAACACTCGATGTGCGCTCGACACCCCGCTCGAGCGAATATCGTATTTTGACAGAATTAGGGTTTTCCACCGTGAGACCATATAAAAGAGATTTTTCACTCTATGGCCAGGAGTTTTTGACTGGAGAACACTTCTTGGGAGAGAAAAACATAGCTAGAGGGACTCAAATCATCTGTTTTTGGAGAGGGAATTCCAATTATTGCACTTACGTTGGAATCATACACGAGCACGGATGGGAGAAAAGCGTTGAATCGTTCCCTTGAGCTTTTGACGACGAGTTGCGGCTGCAAGGAGGATTTTTCAGTGTTTATTTTCTTCCCATCTTCTCAGAACAATTATGGTGAATTCGTTTATGTTGAATTCCATTTCTAGCATGAGCTAAATTTTATTCATTCTAGGAAAATGACGTAACCTATTTTCGAACTATGCTTGATTGTCTATGCTAATTTAATGCAATTCTCTCTTTGTTTATCTGATTTATTCTGAATTTATTGCTTCTAATTAACTGGCCATTGATTAGATGATAAGTAATCTTGTGATTTGCTATCGAAAGAGGGAATCATAAGGTAGATCTTAGATATTTCAGCATAGGTAAGTATAAAGATCGAAAGACTTGTATGAACCTATGTAGTAATTAAATCATTGGTCTTATTGCGTTCTTGATTATTGAATTTGCATATTCTTGTGTGAATTGATAACCAAGAAGTCAATTCCAATTGACTATCGAAAGAGGCTTTTGGATGAATTAGAAATTTGCTAATAGACAAAAGAGATTTAAATTAAATTAGCTGGATGAGAAAAGCATAGTGAAGAAGTAGGTGAAATTGATTTTCTAGAAGTTTTCTTCCCATTAATTTGATCTTCGAACGTCAGTGTTATTTCCTTTGCATATTTTTCTTTGAGTTGATCTAGTTTAAATTGCAACTACAAAAATCTTAGTGATTCCTCTAGATAAAATCAAGTTTAGTATAATTTTGGTATTTGGCAAACGTAAGGTACTAATCCCTGAGGACGATACTCTTCTTATTACTTTACTGTAAAACTACGATACTGTGCACTTGCAGTTTTGCACCGGTTAAGTTTTTGGCGCCGTTGCCGGGAATTGGTTTATTCTTATTCTTTTTGTCAATATTGATACAAAGTAATCTTGATTTTAATTTAGAATTTTGTTTTAATTTGCTCTACATGTGTGTTTTTGACGTTGGATGCGCCGTGCTAGATCTCGTGATATTATTCCTGTTGATCTGGAGATTGAAAGAACTCTTAGATCACTAAGAAGAAATAAGATACTAGTCATGGCTGAAGAAGAACGTGAGGTACTACCACGCACCTTGAAGGACTATGTACGGCCAGTTGTGAATGGAAATTACTCGAGCATAATGCGCCAGCCAATTAATGCCAACAACTTTGAGCTCAAACCAGCTTTGATTAGCATGGTGCAGCAGGCCCAATTCAGCGGGTCGCCACTGGATGATCCCAATATTCATTTGGCAATGTTCTTGGAGATTTGCGATACTGTGAAGATCAATGGTGTTACTGAATACACCATTAGACTAAGATTGTTTCCTTTTTCTTTGAGGGACAAGGCTAGAGGTTGGCTACAATCTCTACAACCGGGAAGCATCATTAGTTGGCAGGACATGACTGAGAGGTTTCTTGCTAAATTCTTTCCTCCTGCAAAAACAGCCCAACTCAGGAGTGAGATTGGCCAGTTCAAGCAAAATGATTTTGAGTCACTCTATGAAGCGTGAGAGAGGTATAAAGACTTGGTTCAACGTTGCCCACAACATGGATTGCCAGATTGGTTGCAAGTTCAGATGTTCTATAATGGGTTAAATGGGCAAACTCGAACTATAGTTGATGCTGCTTCTGGTGGAACTTTGATGTCGAAGACAGCTGAAGGTGCTACTGCACTTTTGGAAGAAATGGCCTCAAACAACTATCAATGACCAACTGAGAGGACTTTGGCTAAGAAGGTTGCTGGAATTCATGACTTGGAGCCGATAGCAGCCCTTTCAGCTCAAGTTGCTACTCTATCTCATCAGATTTTAGCCTTGACAACACAAAGGATACCACAAAGTACAGAATATGTTGCATCTACAAGTATGATAGTTCCAAGCAATGAGGCGAGTCAAGAACAAGTTCAATATGTCAACAATCGGAACTATAACTATCGTGGTAATCCTATGCCAAATTACTATCATCCAGGGCTTAGAAATCATGAGAATTTTTCATATGGAAATACGAAGAATGTGTTGCAACCTCAACCTCCTTCAGGATTTGATAGCCAACCAAGCGAGAAGAAGATGTCACTTGAGGATGCCATGGTTTCCTTTGTTCAGGAGACCAATGCAAGGTTTAAAAAGACTGATTCATGGTTGGACAACATTGAGACTCATTGTAGCAATATGGGAGCCACTATGAAGAATCTTGAAGTGCAAATTGGGCAACTAGCCACTACCATCAATGCCCAACAAAGAGGAGCTTTTCCTAGCAACACTAAAGTGAATCCAAAGGAACAATGCAAGGCCATCAGACTTAGGAGTGGAAAAGAAATTGAGAGGGCACCATTAAAGGAGAGCAAGTCCACCCCTACCGCTGCGAACAATGGCCAAAGCAAAGATCAAGTAGAAGAAGAGGAGATTGTCAATGATACACTAGAGGAGACCGACTTGCCTCCTACAATTTCATTTCCTGACAATCCTCTTATTCTTTCTCCTCCACTTCCTTATCCTCAGCGTTTTCAAAAGCAAAAACTAGATAAGCAATTTTCTAAGTTTTTGGATATTTTTAAGAAAATTCACATTAATATTCCTTTTGCAGATGCTTTGGAACAAATGTCAAATTTCTAAAGGACATCATTTCCAAGAAGAGAAGGTTGGAGGAGTTTGAAACAGTGAAACTTTCTGAAGAATGCAGTACCATTCTTCAAAAGAAATTACCTCAAAAATTAAAAGATCCGGGGAGTTTCACTTTGCCTTGCACTATTGGAGATTCATTTTTTGATAGAGTCTTATGTGATCTCAGTGCTAGCATTAATTTTATGCTACTTTCTGTTTGCAGGAAATTAGGACGTGGAGAGATGAAGCATACAACAATTTCCTTACAACTAGCGGATCGATCCATCAAGTATCCACGTGGGATCATAGAAGATGTATTGGTAAAGGTGGATAAATTCATTTTCCCTGCTGATTTTGTAGTGTTAGATATGGAGGAAGATGAAGATGTCCTACTAATTCTTGGCCGACCATTCTTGGCCACGGGAAGAGCTTTAATAGATGTTCAAAATGGTGAATTGACATTGAGAGTAAACAAGGAAGAGGTTATGTTCAACATCTACCAAGCCATGAAATTTCCAGAAGATCCAAGTACTTGCTTTCGGGTAGATGTCATTAAGCAATGTGTAGAAGAGGCCTTTCAAGAAGATATGCCATCCGACCACCTAGAACACTGTATCACCTCTTCATCTCATGCTTTTGATTTTAATAATTCTGTTGTTTGTGAATCTGACTTGCCTTTTGTTAGTGAAGAATTTCTCCACTATGTTTTTGCTTTGGGAGCATTATAGCAGGTTACATCACTTAGTAATGAAGTGGGAAGTTAGAGCCGGTGGTACCAAAGAGTGAATCTGAAAATGATAAAGAAAAGATGCAGAAAAATACTCCGGAGTTGAAGCAATTACCTGAGCATCTTCGCTATGCATTCTTGGGTGATAGTGATACATTTTCAGTGATTGTTGCTACATCACTCACACCCGAAGAAGAGGAAAAGTTGCTGCGTGTATTGAGGGAGCATAGAATAGCCTTGGGATGGACTATTTCTGACATAAAAGGAATAAGTCCCTCCATTTGTATGCACAAGATTTTAATAGAGGAGCTTTACAAGCCAACGATCGAGCACCAAAGAAGATTAAATCCAGTAATGAAGGAAGTAGTGAGAGCTGAAATTTTGAAACTCCTTAATGCTGGAATCATTTATGCTATTTCAGACAGCTCATGGGTAAGTCCAGTGCAAGTTGTATCAAAGAAGGGTGGAATGACGGTGGTGAAAAATGACAATAATAAGTTCATTCCTACAATAACGGTCACGGGATGGCGTGTATGCATGGATTACCGTAAGTTGAACAAAGCAACAAGGAAGGATCATTTTCCACTTCCATTCATTGATCAAATGTTGGATCGATTGGCTGGGTACTCCTACTATTGTTTTTTGGATAGTTATTCGGGGTATAATTAGATTGCTATAGCTCCTGAAGATCAAGAGAAAACTACATTCACATGCCCCTATGGAACATTTGCTTTTAGGAGGATGCCCTTTGGATTGTGCAACGCCCCTGCGACATTTCAACGGTGCATGATGGCTATCTTTTCTGACATGGCGGAAGATATAATGGAAGTATTCATGGATGACTTTTCAGTTTTTGGTACATCTTTTGATCATTGTTTGCATAACTTAGCTCTTGTTTTGCAGAGATGTGAAGATAAAAATCTAGTCCTAAACTGGGAGAAGTGTCATTTCATGGTTCAAGAAGGGATCGTGCTGGGCCATAGAGTGTCATCCAAAGGAATTGAGGTAGATCGAGCCAAAATTGCAACCATAGAGAAACTACCACCTCCAAAGAATGTGAAGGGAATCAGAAGTTTTCTAAGACATGCGGGATTTTATAGAAGATTTATCAAGGATTTTTCTAAACTCTCTAAACCTTTATGTAATCTTCTTGAGAAAAATTCTGCATTTGACTTTGATGTTGTTTGTTTGCAGGCCTTTAATGCACTCAAGGAGAAGCTAATTTCAGCACCAATTGTGATTGTGCTTGCTGGGAGTCAACCTTTTGAAGTTATGTGTGATGCAAGTGACTTTGCAATTGGAGCAGTGTTGGGGCAAAGGCGAGACAAGCTGTTTAGAGCCATCTATTATGCAAGCCGGACATTGAATGAAACTTAGTTAAATTATACAACAACTGAGAAGGAGATGCTTGCTGTGGTGTTTGCTTGTGACAAATTTCGGTCCTACCTCATTGGTACAAAGGTGATAGTGTTCACTGATCATGCAGCACTTCGCTATTTGTTTGGCAAAAAGGATGCTAAGCCTAGGCTAATTCGTTGGATCCTCCTTCTTCAAGAATTTGATTTGGAGATTCAAGACAAGAAGGGAAGTGAAAATTTAGTGGCTGACCATCTCTCTCGGTTAGAGCAAAAGGAAGAAAGACCAGATTCATTGGTCCAAGAGGCATTCCCTGATGAACAGTTGTTTGCATGTGAGATCAAGCTTCCGTGGTATGCTGATATTGTTAACTATCTAGCTTGTAAAGTTTTACCACCTGATCTTACTTATCATCAACGTAAGAAATTTTTGCATGATGTGAATTATTATCTATGGGATGAGCCTTTGTTGTTCAAAAGATGCCCTGATCAAATCATTAGAAGATGTGTGCCAAAAGAAGAGATGCAAGACATCCTCCATCATTGCCATTCATCATCATATGGATGACACTTTGGAGCCACCCGTACAGCAGCTAAGGTACTTCAAAGTGGGTTCTATTGGCCTTCTATTTTTCGTGATAGTTACACTTTGGTGAAAACTTGTGACCGGTGCCAACGTATGAGAAATATTTCAAGGCGTCATGAGTTACCATTGAAAGGTATCTTAGAAGTTGAGTTTTTTGATGTTTGGGGAATAGATTTTATGGGGCCTTTTCCTCCTTCTTTTGGTTTTGCTTATATCTTATTAGCAGTTGAGTATGTGTCAAAATGGGTGGAAGCAATTGCTACAACAACAAATGATGCAAAGGTAGTGCTCAAATTTCTGCACAAGAACATATTCACAAGATTTGGCACTCCACGAGCTATTATTAGTGATGAAGGGACTCACTTTTGCAACAAGTTGTTTGAGAATCTTCTTTCTAAATATGGTGTGAAGCACAAGATAGCACTTGCTTACCATCCTCAAACTAATAGTCAAGCTAAAATTTCAAATAGAGAGATCAAGAACATCTTTGAGAAGACTGTCAAAATCAATAGAAAGGATTGGGCGAAGAAGCTTGATGATGCTTTGTGGGCATACCGTATAGCCTTTAAAACACCTATCGGGATGTCTCCATACCGATTAGTGTTTGGAAAGGCATGTCATCTTCCTGTGGAATTGGAGCATAGAGCTTATTGGGCTGTAAAAAAGTTTAACTTTGATTTAAAGGCAGCAGGTGGAAAGCGACGTCTTCAATTGAATGACATGGAAGAGTTCCGGAATGATGCATATGAGAATGCAAAGATCTATAAAGAAAGGACGAAGAAGTGGCATGACAAACAGATTCTTAGGCGAGAGTTTGCTCCAGGGCAACAAGTTTTACTCTTCAATTCACGACTCAAACTCTTCCCAGGAAAGTTAAAATCAAGATGGACTGGTCCTTATACAATTCATGAGGTTTTCTCTTTTGGAGCAGTAGATTTGAAGGACAAGACAAGGAATATTTTTAGAGTTAATGGTCAAAGATTGAAGCACTACTATGGAGAGCAAATGGAGAGGAACTATACATTTATTCCTCTTGGAGATCCTAATTGATGATCATTGAAAAGTCTGGCTGTAGACTTTAAAACAAGCGCTTATGGGAGGCAACCCATAGATCTATCTTTCTTTCTTTCATTTATTTTATTATCTTTATTTAATTAAGTTTTAATAAATTGGTTTTTGATGCAAGTTTATTTAGCAAGAATAAAGAGCTGAAAAATTCTAATCTACGGAAGATTCATGATGCAACCAGGGAAGTTCCTTTTATTTCTTCAATCCTTTTTACTTTTGCATTACAATGAGGACATTGTTTAGTTTAAGTTTGGGGATGTAAACTCCTATAATCATTTGATCCTCTTGTTTTCTAAGTCTTGGGTTGTTGATGGGTTGTTTGATTCTCTTACCAAGCATGCATTGGAGTAAGATTGAATTCTCTATGACTCTGAAATTTGTGATTGAAGATGGTTTTGAGAAAAATTTTCAAAAATTTCTTTTATGTCAAGTGAAGTTTTGTGGGTACTTTGGTTTAAATCTTTGACCTTGAACATAATTGAGCACATAGTCGTTTTTCTCTTATTCCATTTTGCTTATGAAGAGAAGAAGTTGAATTAATTGAAAGAGGGAGGTTCGATTTTGCTTTGCTCTAGAATCCATTGATGGGTCCTTGAGGCGAAATCCTAGTTGAGACCAAATATCAGAGAAATGATCTAGGCATTTCTTTGGCATAACCAAAAAGTTTTCCCAGCCATCCTAAATGTCATGCCATCATTACATTGTGTGTTTCCATAGTCAACCCCCTTGAGCCTTCATGAGCCTTTATTTATTCTTTGAACTACATAAACCATGCCAGCTCTAAGCCTGAAAAACAATGAATCTACCTTTGATAGTTTGAGAAAATACTTTGGTGGAGCGTTACATTTAAAAGAGAAAATTGGTTTCATGATGAACCATATTATGGTTGCTCTGTTTGATCAAAGAAGAAAAAGAAGAAGAAAGGAAGTGATTTAAAAAAAAAAAAAAGAAGAAGAAGAAGAAGAAGAAGAAGAAGAAGAAGAAGAAAAGAGAAAGAAAAAGAAGTCACTAAGCGGAGTATGTATCACCTCAGATGTTGTTAAAGGAATTGTTGGTATTGCTTTAGTGATTACAGCAATAATAATGCCACAAGTATGAGCATATTGCCAAGAAAGAGCTATGATTTGAATAATGTGGGTATCTCTTTTAGTGTTCTTTTTACTAAGTATTTTTCCAGTTTGTTTTGATTTTCCATATCCAGTTCTTTCTTAACCCTCACCCTGTGGCCTATCATTACAACCTTAATAAAGACCTTTCGATCTTTCATTTTGGTGTTGACTACATTAGTGGAGAGGATTTTTGAAAATTGGACTTATGGGGTTAAGTTTTAAGAGAATTCTTCTGATTTTGGTTGTTCTACTTTTATCTGAGTTTGCAGGTGGTTTGAGGTTAAATTGACTATATCAAACACACACTCAAGGTCTTAGCTTTAGGTTGAAGTAAACGCCTAACTCTTACTTGACAAATTGCAAAATTTTTGATTGATTTTCTTGCTATCTTTGATGTTAAAAGAGTAAGATACTTGAGATGAAATCTAAATTCATAAAAGCTTGGTGAGTGATGATACTTCTCTTTCGGGTCGAGTCAATATTGCCTAAACTACCATTTGCTTTTCTTTTTGTTTGAGGACAAACAAAGTTGTAAGTTTGGGGGTATTTGATGACTTGCAAAATTTCATATTGCAGAATTCACAAGATCGCTCGAGCGGAGGCTTTTTGCCGCTCAAGCGAATTCAGGCAGATTCAAACGCTCATCGCTCGAGCGAATTCAGACAGATTCAAACGCTCGACTTCCGCTCGACAGGGAGCTCGAGCGGGTTGCTGGAAAACAAGGTTCACTCGAGCAGAGACATTGGCCGCTCGAGCGAAATCAGGCAGAATCAAACGCTCGACTTCCGCTCGACAGGGAGCTCGAGCGGGTTGCTGGAAAACAAGGTTCGCTCGAGCGGAGACATTGGCCGCTCGAGCGAAATCAGGCAGAGTCGAACGCTCGATGTACGCTCGATATGACGCTCGAGTGAAATCGGGCAGAGTCAAACGCTCGATGTGCGCTCGACACCCCGCTCGAGTGAACATCGTATTTTGACAGAATTAGGGTTTTCCGATGTGAGACCATATAAAAGAGATTTTTCACTCTATGGCCGGGAGTTTTTGACTGGAGAACACTTCTTGGGAGAGAAAAACATAGCTAGAGGGACTCAAATCATCTGTTTTTGGAGAGGGAATTCCAATTATTGCACGTACGTTGGAATCCTACACGAGCACGGACAGGAGAAAAGCGTTGAATCGTTCCCTTGAGCTTTTGACGACGAGTTGCGGCTGCAAGGAGGATTTTTCAGTGTTTATTTTCTTCCCATCTTCTCAGAACAATTATGGTGAATTCGTTTATGTTGAATTCCATTTCTAGCATGAGCTAAATTTTCTTCATTCTAGGAAAACGATGTAACCTATTTCCGAACTATGCTTGATTGTCTATGCTAATTTAATGCAATTCTCTCTTTTTTTATCTGATTTATTCTGAATTTATTGCTTCTAATTAACTGGCCATTGATTAGATGATAAGTAATCTTGTGATTTGCTATCGAAAGAGGGAATCATAGGGTAGATCTTGGATATTTCAGCATAGGTAAGTATAGAGATCGAAAAACTTGTATGAACCTATGTAGTAATTAAATCATTGGTCTTATTGCGTTCTTGATTATTGAATTTGCATATTCTTGTGTGAATTGATAACCAAGAAGTCAATTCCAATTGACTATCGAAAGAGGCTTTTGGATGAATTAGAGATTTGCTAATAGACAAAAGAGATTGAAATTAAATTAGCTGGATGAGAAAAGCATAGTGAAGAAGTAGGTGAAATCGATTTCCTAGAAGTTTTCTTCCCATTAATTTGATCTTCGAACGTCAGTGTTATTTCTTTTGCATATTTTTCTTTGAGTTGATCTAGTTTAAATTGCAACTACAAAAATCTTAGTGATTCCTCTAGATAAAATCAAGTTTATTATAATTTTGGTATTTGGCAAACGTAAGGTACTAATCCCTGAGGACGATACTCTTCTTATTACTTTACTATAAAACTACGATACTGTGTACTTGCAGTTTTGCACCGGTCAATAACCCTTGTGCGTGTAGAAAGTATTCTACACAGGGAATAGTTGAATCACCACGTGTAAGGTGATTGCAAGTGTAGAGGGTGTTCTACACGGATCCTTTGTAGCGGTGTTGTTCAAAGGTGTAATAGGTTTCTATCTCCACCTAAAGGAGGTTGAATAGTGAATTTGGGAATCGTCAAGGGGTACCGAACCTCGTTAACATACTGAGTTTGCTTCTCTCTTACCCTTACTCTTTATATTTATTGTTATTTTATATTTTGTTTATATTTTATATTATATATTTGATTTATAATTGTTATTTTTTTTAATACAACTCAATTCACCCCCCATCTTGTGTTAGTCATCTGGGCAACAATTAGTTTGGTAGTTACAAAAAGATTGGATAAGCAGTTGATGGATGTGGTCACTACATATTTATATGGATCATTAGATCATGACATATATATGAAAATCCCTGAAAGATATAAAATGCCTGAAGCTTCTAATCTGAGTACAACCAAAAGTATGTATTCTATTAAGCTTCAAAGATCTTTATATAGGTTAAAGCAATCCGGACGCATGTGGTATAAACGCCTTAGCGAATATTTATTGAAAGAAAGATTTGAGAATAATCCAATATGCCCATGTGTTTTTATTAAGAAATCAGACTCCGGATTTGTTATTATTGCGGTTTATGTTGATGATCTAAATCTTGTTGGAACTCCTGAAGAGATCAGAAGAACCGCTACATATTTAAAGAATGAATTTGAAATGAAGGATCTTGGCAAAACGAAATTTTGTCTTGGCCTGCAGCTCGAGCATTTGCAAAATTGAATTCTCATTCATCAGTCAAATTATACAGAGAAAGTCTTGAAACACTTTTACATGGACAAAGCTCATCCCCTGAGTACTCCAATGGTTGTTCGATCACTTAATGTGCAGAATGATCCATTTCGTTCTTATGAAGACAATGAAGAAATTCTTGGTCCTAAAATACCTTATCTCAGTGCAATTGGAGCTCTGATGTATCTTGCAAATTGCACTCGGCCTGATATTGCATTTTTAGTTAATTTACTTGCAAGATATAGTTTTGCACCAACTCGAAGACATTGGAATGACATTAAACATGTCCTTCGATACCTCCGAGGTACGGTTGATATGGGATTATTTTATCAACATGGTTCAAGTTCACAATTAGCTGGATATGCAGATGTAGGTTATCTTTCAGATCTACATAGAGGTAGATCTCAAACTGGATATGTATTTACTTATGAAAATTCTGCTATATCATGGAGATCTATCAAGCAAACACTATCTGCTACCTCTTCAAATCACTCAGAGATCATTGCAATTCATGAGGCAAGTGGAGAATGCATTTGGCTAAGATCAGTGATCCAACATATTCAAGAAAAGTGTGGTCTTCCAGTGATTAATGATAGTCCAACAACTTTATACGAAGATAATGTTGCTTATATTACTCAAATTAGAGGAGGATATATCAAAGGTGATAGAACCAAACATATTTCACCTAAATTCTTTTATACTCATGAACTTCAGGAGAAAGGTGAAATTAACGTCAAGCAGATACAATCAAGTGATAATCTGGCAGATTTATTCACAAAAGCATTATCAACTGCAACATTTAAGAAGATTGTGAAGAACATTAGAATGCGGAGATTTGAAAACCTATTATCATGCACTTTTCAGGGGGAGTAATGTCTTGAAGACTTATGCTGATTGTACTTTTTTTTCCTTCGCTAAGGTTTTATCCCACTGGGTTTTCCTTTGCAAGGTTTCAATGAGGCAATCTTAAAGCACTTGGCGATATACATGAATATTGTACTCTTTTTCCTTTACCATTGGTTTTTTCCCACTGGGTTTTTCCTTGGCAAGGTTTTAAAGAGACATATTCTTTATGTATGGTCATCCAAAGGGGGAGTGTTATGTATGAACTTATTTGTATGTCCATACAAAGCCATTAATGAAGACCATTGAAGCCATTAATGAAGACCATTGAAGCCATCAATTAAGACCATTGAAGCCATCAATTGAGACCTATCTTTAGCCTACAATTAAGACCATTGAACCATACCTACTCCTTTGTACTCCTATATATATGGGTATCATTCACTTGTATATCATTAAGTTTTGCATTGAAGAACAACTCTTTCTCTTGCAATATTCTCTCTATTTTGTTATATCATTTCTCTTTTAGTTTTATAACACTAATCAAATAAAATCTTCTTTTATTTGCTTTTAACGGCTATGAGAGAGGCCGGCTTTCTTTTCTCTCTTTTATTCTCTATCTTAATTCCTTTTCGGTTGTTTTCTATATTTTAACAGGCACATGTGAGATCTGGTTTTAGAGGACCAAATCACCAATGATCAGATTTTGGCTTTTAAAATTCTATAAATAGATAGCTGGGTTGTACGATGGAAGATGTACAAAAAAAAGTTCTTTTTTTCATCTTTATATGTGTAGTGAAAATAAGATAGTTTCTTGAGATTTGAGAATTTCTAGAAAGAGAAATACTTTTTGCAGTCGACAGATGCAGTCGGCGTGCAGTCGGCTGTAAAAAAAAATTAATACAGGACATACATGAAAAAAAAAAATTATTTTTATAATTTTTTATAATTCATGTAGGTCCCCTTGAATATAAAAAAATTTTTTTATAATTTTTTTTATTCATTCCGTACAGCCGACTGCACGCCGACTGCATGTGGCGACTGTATGTAGCAAAGCTGTTCTAGAAAAAAAAGGTGTTATTTTAAGAAGAGCTTTGAGCTCAATAAGTTGTGTAGAGTTTATTCAAGTTTTACTCGATCAATTGAGTTGTTGTATCCTCAAAAAGACGTACAAGTCAAGAGAATGTCTGCTGCTACGGTTCAATTGAAACTTTACACACCATAGATAGCTTGAATCTCCTTAAAGAGAGAGAGATTTTCGTGCCTTAGTTTAAACTGGTTTTATTTGAATTTTTCATTTCATTGTAATTTTTTATTTTATTACAGTGTATTTCACTAACAATGTTAAGGAGATCCACTATAGAGCTTACAAATGAAAAATCCACGGAAAGTTTTGGAGATCCCAACAAGCCATTCTATTTCAAGGGAGTCCATTTCAAGAGATGGAAGTGTAAGATGCCTTTCAATCTAAGCCTTCTCAACGTCTCCTATGTTCCCACTGCGAAGAATCCACACAAGATCACTACCGAGAACATGACCGAAGCACAAATCAAACCTCATGAAGAAAAGATTGAGAAATATACAAAGATGCGTATAAGTGTCGATATTACCTTTTGAATTGTCTTGCTGATCAATTTTATGATTTCTACAATACCACTTACTCCTCTACAAAGAAGATTTGGAAATCCTTACAGAATAAATATGATACGGAAGAAGCTAGAGCAAAGAAATATGCAGCAAGTCGCTTTTTTCAATATCAAATTGTAGACGGAAAGTCCGTCGCAGAACAAGTGCAAGATTTCCACATGGTTGTAGCAGAAGTTCGATTTGAAGGCATCAAAATTGGAGACAATCTAAATTGTCTGTGGCATCATTCACAAGCTACCACCTTCATGGAGGGAGTTTCAAAAGTTGATATACCACAAACAAAATGAGACGTCCTTAGAGACCTTAGTTACGTGTATTCGGGTAGAAGATGAAGGTAGAGGCTAGGATGCGTTGAGGGTTCAAAATGAAAATGAGACTTCCACGACAAAGGTACATTTAATTTCTGAAAATGGTATCTTGCCCAAAGGTTAGATTTCAAAAGATAGTCATTTGAAGTCGCAAAGAAAAAATTTCAAAAGATTTAGTAAACCTCACAAAAAAGGTTTTTCCAACGAAAAGGACAAGAACCAAGGACCATCTTCACAAAATCAAGCTTGTTTTGTCTGTGGAAAAAGTGGGTATTTTGCTCGAATTTACAAATTCCAAAAGCGAGAAAATAATCCTCAAGTGAATGTAACGGAGGAGCCATTTGTAGCAATGATTACATACATTAACATGGTTCAGTTTGTTGAAGGATGATGGGCAGATTCTGATGCCAATAGGCACATCTGCTATGATAAAAATTAGTTCAAAAAGTATACTCCTTTCGAAAAAGAGAAATCTATTATGCTTGGTGATTCAAGCAAAACCAAAGTCCTTAAGAGTGGTGAGGTTAAGCTGAAGTTCACCTATGGACATATATTGATGCTCAAAGATGTGCTTTATACACTGTCTATGAGGAAGAATTTGATATCAAGCTTTTTACTCAACAAAGCTGGTTTCAAGCAAACTATGGAATCTGATCAATATGTTATTACTAAAAATGGAGTTTTTGTGGGCAAGGGCTATGTTTGTGATGGAATGTTTAAATTGAACGTTGACAATAAAGCATTGGATGTTTCTATTTATATGCTTTCTTCTTTAAACTTTTGGCATGCATATTTATGTCATATTAATAGTAGATATGTTGCAATCACGAGTAGTTTAGTATTAATTCCCAAATTGAAAAATGATTTTCAAAAATATGAAATTTGTAGTCAAGCAAAAAATTACAAAACGGCATCATAAAAATGCTGAGAAAAAACCAAATTGTTAGATTTAATTCACACTAATCTTTGTGAATTTGAAGAAATTTTAACTCTTGAAGGAAATAGATATTTTATCACTTTTATCGATGATTTTTCAAAATATATATATATATGTTTATTTATTAAAAAATAAAAGTGATGCTTTTGAAAAATTCAAAGAATTTCTCTATGAAGTTGAAAATCAATTTAGTAGAAAAATTAAAAAATTTAAAAGTGATAGAGGCCAAGAATATGATTCAAATGCTTTTAATTATTTTATTCAGTCATTGGGAATTATCTATGAAACTACTACACCATACTCACCTACTTCTAATGGTGTGGCTAAAAGGAAAAATAGAACATTAATTAAATTGAAAAATGTCATGCTGATTGATTCAGGTGCTCCCTCAAGTTTTTTAAATGGAGTAATTTTGACTGTTTGTCATGTTTTAAATATGGTGCCTTATAAAAATTCAAAAACTACACATTTTGAATTATGGAGAGGCTATAAGCAAGTTTGAGATATTTTATAGTTTGGGGTTGTTTGGCATTTGTAAGGCTAACAGATCCTAAAAGACCCAAATTGGGTGTTAAAATTACTACTTGTGTCTTTCTTGGATATGCAAAAAAGAGCACAACCTATAGATTTTTTGATATTGAGAATAAAGTGATTTTTGAATCAGGCGATGCAATTTTCCATGAAGAAAATTTCCTTTTAAATCAAAAAATCTATAGGGGTTAAGAATTTAGACAAAACTTTTTTTTTTTTTTTCAACTAGTTCTTCTACTCCTCTAGAATGTGAAGAAAATTTTGGATTAAGAAGGAGTAAGAGAGCTGGAATTGAAAAAGATTTTGGTCCCGACTATTATATTTATAATATTGAGGAAAATCCAAATACTCTACAAGAAGGTTTAGCATCACCTAATTTTGTATTTTGGAAAGAGGCTGTGAATGATGAGATGAATTCACTAATTTCTAATAAAATTTGAAAATTAGTTGAATTACCACTGGGTTGCATTACCATAGGGTGCAAATGGGTCCTTAGAAAAAAATTTAGATCGAATGGAACTATTGAAAAATTCAAGGCTAGACTTGTCGAAAAAGGTTTTAAATAAAAAGCTAACCTTGATTTTTTTGACACATTTTCTTCAGTTACAAGAATAACATCTATTAGATTATTGATTACCGTTGTAGCAATATATGATTTAAAAATTTATCAAATGGATATTAAAACAACTTCTTTGAATGAGGGCCTTGATGAAGAAATTTATATGGATCAATCTGAAGGCTTTGTAGAGCCTGGCCAAGAAAGAAAAATGTGTAAGTTGACAAAATCCCTAGATGGCTTAAAACAGGCCCCTAAACAGTGCATGAGAAATTTGACTATTGCATGATTGAGAATGGTTATAAGTCAAATGAAAGTGATAAATGTATTTATCATAAATCTTGGAAAAATTCCTATGTTATTATTAGCCTATATCTTGATGATTTATTGATTTTTGGTTCTAATTTGCATGTCATAGATGAAACAAAAAGCATGGTTAGCAATCATTTTGATATGAAAGGCTAATTTTATTTTAGAAATGAAAATCACAAATACATGTGATGGTATTTTTCTGGATCAATCGCATTATGTAGAAAAACTATTAAAGAAATATAATTATGTTGGATGCAAGCATGTTGTTACTCCTTTTGATCTTAGTGTTCATTTATTTTCTATTGAAAATGATGATGATGTGAATAATAAAAAGGAATATGCTAGCATGATTCGTAGTTTACGTTATGCGACTAATTATACTAGACCTGATATTGCTTATGCAGTAGGAATACTTAGTAGATTTACTACCAAGCCTAGAAGAGACCATTGGTTTGCAATGGATCGGATAATGAAATATTTATCCAGTACAAAAAAGTATGGCTTGTTTTATAAAAAAAAAAAATATCCTACTGTACTCGAAACCTTCAGTGATGCTGATTGGAATACCTTGTTGAGTGCTTCTCTTTCAATTACTGGTTATATTTTTACCTTGGGTGGTGGTGCTATATGTTGGAAGTCTAAAAAATAAACTATTATTGCTAACTCAAATATGGAAGCTGAGCTTTTAGCTTTGGCTTCAGCAAATGAGGAAGCAAACTGGTTGAGAGATCTACTACATGAGATTCCATTGTAGGAAAAACCAGTTCCACCCATATTAATTCATTGTGATAGTACTGCTACTATTGGTAAAGTACAAAATCGTTATTATAACGGCAAATCCAAATCTATAAGAAGAAAACATAATACAATGAGATCTTATTTGCGTAATGGTGTCATTAATATGGATTATGTTAAATCTTGTGATAATCTAGCAGATCCACTAACCAAGGCCTTGACAAGAGAGAGAGTCTGGAATACATCGAGGGGAATAAGATTAAAATCCATACAGTCATGAACCACATATGAGGATACTCAACTCAGAGATCAGAGATCCTGAGAACTGGGTTCAATGGAAAGAACGAATTATTTGGTGGTCATAAGAAATGCACTATTTACTTTATTTGAGAGTTTTCTCCATTCTTATGGTGTAAGTGCATTAATCCTGTAATGATGGAAGATGAGTTTCTTTTTTAAAGAAACTCTTAAAGAAATTTTGTAGCTCCTATATGTAGGGTGTTAGAATTATATGAGCACCCTTGACAGATTTCACTTATGTGAGTGTGGGAGTGAGGCCGCACTATATAAGAATTGAACTTATTCTCAAATACACTCATGAAATCAGGAATAACACAAGGCCGTAATGTGCTGGTTAATAAACCTCATGTCAACACCTGGACTATTATGTGTGAACAATAATTTTTTTTTATTTCCCTTAAAAGTTATAGTTCAAGTACGAGACTACTACTAACTTTGAAGTAAAAATTATTATTTCGTAAGTGAGGGTTCAATACAGAGCATACATTCATGATACATAATAATCATTATTTGTCTAGAAGTATTTCTCTTTTTTTTTTTTATTAAAAAATAGTGAGGGAATGTTGGTATTTTTTTAATAGATTATATTTGAGTAAAAAATTATATAGTTTGACGTTGAACTGTTCAAAATCTGTTAAGGGAGGTTTATAAGAAATCTTCTTTTTTTTTTTTCATTAAGATTTATTCCTTTTTTTTTTGGGCATCCATTATTTGCAAGTCAACAACCGACTAATCAAATAAAATCTTCTTTTATTTGCTTTTAACGGCTATGGGAAAGCTAGGCTATGGGAGAAGCCGTCTTTCTTTTCTCTCCATTGTTCTCTCTCTTAATTCATTTTCGATTGCTTTCTATATTTTAGGAGGCACATGTGAGATCTGGTTTTAGAGGACCAAGTCACCAATGTACAGATTTTGGCTTTCAAAATTCTATAAATAGATGGCTGGGTTGTTCGGCGGAAGAGGTAGAAAAAAAGTTCATTTTTTCATCTTTATACGTGTAGTGAAAATGAGATAGTTTGATATTGAGAATTTCCTAAAAAATGGAGATGTTATTTTTAGAGAAGTTTTGAGCTAAACAACTTGTACAGAGTTTATTCGAGTTTTACGACGATCAGTTGGGCTGTTGTATCCTAGAAGAGACAAATCAAGATGAGGTCTGCTGCACCAGTTCAATTGAAACTTTACATACCGCAGAGGACTTAAATCTCGTTAAAGAGAGTGAGAAAATAGAACAGTGTATTTTCATTTAAAATACACCCCAAACTGGTTTCATTTAAAATTTTCATTTTATTGTAATTTTTTATTTTATTATAGTGTATTTCACTAAACAGAAAATACTCTAGAGAAAATAGCTAAAGGAAAATAACACAGAGGAACGAGAGGTAAAAAAATGAGGATTTTGATGCTTGCATTTCGTGGACAATTAATGTTTAACGTCCAAGAGGATAAAAGCATGAAGGACGATGAAAGATCCCAAAATATTAAGGGTGCTACTACACGTACCTAAAGAAAACTTAAGAAAAACGTACGCACGTGATTGTAATACAAAGTGAAGTAAAAAGCAAACAATGAAGTAAGAGATTCAAAAGTAAATCCTACTTTTTGTCTCCTCTCTCTCTCTCTCTCTCTCTCCTTGGTAGCGTTCTTTATTCTCTCTCCTTACTTTGCCATTGCTCGTAGGAGTATCGAGTCTTTTTTTTTTCACTTCTCTTCCTTCTGTGAGCAGAACACATCAGTGCAAATTCTTTTTTTTTTCTTCTCTTTCTTGCTGGGAGTAGAACATAGCTATGCGAATTCTTGGTTTTTTTTTATTTTTTTCTCTTCTTGCTGGGAGTATAACACAGCAGTGCAAATTCTTAATTTTTTTCCTCTTCTTGCTGGTAGCACATAACAATGCGAATTCATAATTTTATTTGTTCTCTTCTTGCTGGTAGTAGAACACAACAGCTTTCTACATAGCTTCTTCGAGGAAGAAGAAGATGGTTCATGAATCTCGGCTTTTGTTGGTGCTTCAATCTATTTGGGTGTTTATTGTCTGTCCATAAACATTTGCAAATTCAAAAAGAAAAGTACAAAAATTTGGATGCATTTGCCAAAAATCAATCTGCATGGGGCAAACCAAAGAAAGAGAGAGGATAGAGGAGGAGAAAGAGAGAATGTCAGGGGAAGGAGAGAGGAGAGAAAGAGAAAGTGAAAACATTCCAAGGAAGAAATCCATGATTTTAGCACATGAGTGATGGTGATGGACGTGGATAGAAGAAACGGAAAAATGCCATAGACTATGAGAGAAAAAAGAATTTCTTACCATGAGTATATACGTTTATGAGTGGAGAGATAGAGAAATGCCATAGATTGTTCGTAGACAGAGTTTGCTAAAGAGAAGTGTTGCGTAACAGCACTCTTGAAGAGGTGGAGACGATGGGCCTATCATTTCTATGTTTGCTTCTTTGATTTTTCTATTAGTCCATTTTTCTCCACTTTTCCATTTGTAACCTTGCCATTTATTTCCTTCTTTTTGTCAGCCATTGTCAGCTATCACGTGTGGGGTATTAGTGGTAAGTTTTTGGTACGTTTTCTTTACAACACTGCTAGGGACAACCGTCCCATATCCTCGGTGTGGCCTCGCGGCTGACGTGGCAGTTCAACCGATAATATTATATTAAAAAAAACGTAGGGAAGAGGAAAATTCATTTTGAAGAACAAAGATTTTGTCTGGGAAGCTCAAAATGAGAGGAGGGAAAAGTTCGAGAGATTTCATCTAGGTTCCTTCTGGGTCTTCATCCATCGGCATTTCCATGTTTGCCAAGTTCAGTTGGAACTTCATGAAAATTTCTTCATAAATCAAACAATCAAATCCATATTTAAGCTCTTAAGTCTTTACAATAAAGTGGCCAAAAATTATAGAAGGAATCGAAGGAAATTACAAACAATAGCTATATATATGTGCATCCTACATACAGAACAAAGAAAATGCACCAACTGTCTCTCCTCTCCCCCACATTCTCACAACAAAATGAACAAAACATAAAAAGAAAAAACCTGACCAATCAATCAATGACATGAAGTCCATGAAACGCCTCAAAATCCATCAGAAAAGATTGAACAAGATGGAGAAGCCGAGCACGATGAGCCAAACAATATAGATGAGAAGGAGGGCCTGACCGGAGAGAGGGCCTGGACCACCGTTTTCGACCTTGCAGAACCCCAACTTGGCAACCTTGACGCCGGCACAGAGTGTCTGGGCAGCCGCACTAGTAGGTGACGCTATCGACACCACAAACTGGGTCCAGCACGGAAGCAATTGATGGGGCAGGAGGCTGGCACGGAGACTCCGCCGTAAAGATCCACATCGTTCTTGTCGTTGTCTTGGGAATGTAGCAGGAGGACAAAGGAGTGGTCATCAAATCGGACGATAGGGACATAGCAGACGGTGAAGAGTACAAGCCCAAGGATTTTAATAACTTTGGTGGGGGCGGTAGCAATGGTGAGAGAATAGGGAGGGATTTTAGCCTTTTTTTTTTAGCCACATAGGCCCCGAGGCGCAACGGGGATATAAGGCGGTTGCATATAGACTTTTCCGTTTCTTTAAGTACAAAAAGCATTTCTCAAATAGTAAAGCGTAATTAGAAAGATTATTATTAATAAAGATAATAATATTAACAATTTTAATTAAAATAATAGCTATAATAAGAATCTATATTTAAAATATAAACAACTTATTAATGCCATAGAATCTGATAAAATCGATAATACTAATAATAACAATAAGAGAATTGTATAATAATATAAAAAATTGAAAAATAAAATTATTCGCGTTCAACTCCTAATAATATCTAGGTTTGGTTGCTACAAGTTTCCTTTTGTTAACTAGAAAAATGGTAATTATTCTAAAACTTATTGTAATAATCCTATATATGTTTGTAAGTCCTCAATGGTTTTCCAGAAACCTAGTATTCCAATACAAAAGGTTAATTCTTCACAAATGGAATAAAGGCACAAGAAAAAGCTATACTTCAATTGTGATGAAAAATGGAGTAGGGGTCATGTTTGTAAAAAAATCCAAAATCAACTTGATGGATGATGTACAGAGTGATGAAGAGGAGCATGAGGTAGTATTGGAGGATTATGAGCCTATGGTGTGTGATGGAGAAACTGAAGTGGTGCAGGGAGTTCTTGAAAGTTCATCACATGTAATTACTAGGTGTCCAAATCCCAGAACTATGAGATTCTTGAGCCAAATTGATCTCATTCGGTGGTATTTTAGTAGATTCGGGTGGCACCCATATGGACTCCTTGATTATGTCTAAATGTGACCTTCTTGTTTATTCTAAAGATCAACTTTGGATGAAAGTAGCTAATGGGGAATCGATTGTGAGTAATGGAAAGTGCAGGGGCTTCAATTCTCTACAGAACTCTATGTCATTACTTTGGGAGGTTGTGATGTAGTGCTTAGGTTTAAATGGTTGTAGTATCTAGGACACAGTGTATGGGATTTCCTTAAGTTGACTATGGAGATTTTTTCCAATGATACAACTCATATTCTAAAGGGGCTTACTTTTTCTAATTCCATTTTGGTCAATGATGATTGTTTAGACAAACTTCCTAGGATGGAAATAAGGGGTGATTCTGCAGTTGATAGCCAGTAGTGAGAAAGTTAACTCAATTAAACAATTGGGTGGAAGTAGTGATTGTTTAGCAATAGCTCCACAAGAACATCAAATTTGCAAGTTGTTGAATGGGTTTGAGGTCATACTTCAAGAACCATAAGGGTTACCTCTAAACAAAAAGCAAGACCACCAGATTAATTTGAAAGACTTAGCCAAACCAATTTGTGTACGTCCTTGTTGCTATCCTTTCTATCATAAATGTGTGATAGAAAAGATAGTTGAGGAACTTTTAAAGTTGGGGTAATTAGGGCCGGTCAAAGCCCAATTTCTCTTCTTGTTTTACTGGTTTTGGAAGGCAAATGAAAGTTGGAGGATGTGTATTAATTATAAAGCCCTAAATCAAGAGACAATTAATGACAATTTTTTTATACCAATGAGTTATATGTTGCTCTGATTTTCTCTAAGCTTTATATACGTTAGGGTTAGATCGAATGATGATATACATAAAACTATCTTTAGGACCCATGAGGGTTACTATGAGTTTTTTGTGATGCCCTTTGGGCTCATTAATACTCTTTAAACTTTTCAAGGATTGATGAACAAATCTGGTGTAACCAGTCTAGTTTTGTACAAAATTTAAGACCAAACCGGTATACACTGATTTTGTATTTTTCAAAACAGATTACGCACTGGTTATCCTCCTAAACCAGTACCTTCCATTTTACCGGTTTCTAATCCAGTTTTTCGATTTTAATAAAATGCAAATTTCTCATAAAAAATCTATTTATATAAAAAAAAACTACTTTAAAAACATCTATTTTATTAAAAATATGTTACCATTTACAAAAATATATTTTATAAAAAAAAAATTTGATATAAAAAATCTAGCTTATAAAAAAGATCTACTATATAAAAAAATTTTGCTATAAAAAAATTTGCTATGTAAAAAAAATTCTAACATAAAAAATTCCATTTTTATTAATAAAAGCCATCACTTATGGCGGAAGAATACCATAAACAAATCCCTTGAGGTCATGCATCCCACTGGTAAGAAATCCCCAAGAAACCCAACAAGAGACCCCCCAAAGCCAAAAACATAATCTACGTCTAAGATAAGGTATGCCAAATTTGTCCATCAAATAATTCCTCGGATAGGGCCTTGAATGGATGTATCATCTCAAAACTGTAAATTAATCCCTTGCGCCTCTTGTTTAGTTAAAAAATCAGCTACCATATTAGCTTTTCTAGATATGTGGCGGAAACGAACATTTTACTCCCCAATAATAGCTAAAATTTCCTCCCAAAAATTCCAAAGAAACCAATATTTACAAACTTCTGAAGCCAACCATCCAACTATTACCTTGGAATCTGATTCTACCAAAATGTCTCTAAAGCCCAATTTCTTACAAAGCCGAAGCCCATCAAGTAGTGCTCTACATTCTGCGATGGTGTTAGTAGCATGCTCATATGAATGAGCAAAACCCGCCACTACTCCACCTTTTGAATTTCGAATCACACCACCTCCACCTGAGTCGCCCAAGTTACTACAAGATCCACCATCAACATTCAATTTTACTCTTCCTCTCATTGGTGGACACCAAGCAATAAGTTTTAGATTCTTAGAAACAACCGGAATAATTGGGTATGCTAAAGTCTTCAGGATCGACCTCTCATGATTGCTGATGGACCGAAATTCTTTTATCTTGCTCGACAAATCTCTAATAAGAATTTTAATAGATCGAATAATACCATCAGAACTAAAAACCACACCTTTCATTCTTGCCACACATTGAGCTCTCCACAACGCCCATGAAATAGCAATCAGAAGCACCCTCGAAGCTAGCCCATCTGCGTGGACATGGAAGCATGTTGCCACTAGAAACTCATCATCCCATCCCAATTACGAATTTGTGGAACTTTCATTCGGCATGCATCCACAAAAAAATTCCATATTTTTTGAGCTCCTCCACCATCACATAAAATATGATTCAAAGTCTCCATTTGAGGTTGAACACAACACTCACACTTAGAGGCAATATAAATGCCTAACCGCTGAATAATGTTATCTACCAGGATGGCCTTCCTCTTAGCTCACCAAACAAAAAAAGACCACTTCTTTGGCAACCAAGTCTTCCATAGCCATTTTTCCCAGGAACATATATCAACATGCTGTCGAGTCAAGTTCCAAGCAGACTTGGTAGTGAAATCTCCATTGATTGTCGGTTTCCAAATGCACCTATCCAACCCCGGACATAACTTGAGGCTCGCATCACAAATCAGTTGAACAACATGTTCCTGAACTCTTTCCCGCAAATCATGAATAATCGGTTTTGTGCACATGAGGACGTCTGCCACTTGCAAGTTCAAATTGCCAATAACAGATAGGTAAGTAATTAACGGCCTCTCACCTATCCAGTTATCCATCTAGAAATTCACATGACCTTCTTGAATGATCCACCGTGAGTTATTTAACACCTGTGGCATGAGCTCCATTATCCCTTTCCAGAAAAGAGACCCATTGTTAAGGTGCGTAACTGAGTATAAATGATAATTTCCAACATACTTGGTAGTGAAAAATTGCAACCACATCGACTTATCATTGATTAATTTCCACGCAAATTTCATAAGCAAGGAAGCTTGAACTTCATGCAAATCCTGAATACCCAATTCCCCCTCATCCACCAGGAAACAAATTTTACTCAAAGAGATCCATTTCTTTTTTTGGGTTCCTCCATAAAAAATTTGAGAAAATCCTCTTTATCCCCGAGATCACACCTTTTGGTAAATTCAAGATCGAAAGCATGTGTATAGGCATACCATTCAAGACATGTTTGAGAAGAACAATTTTACCTCCAAATGAAAGTAACTTAGTCTTCCAGCCCGCCAACTTCTTTTGAATTTTTATCAACATCGAATCAAAAACTCGGATGGTCATTCATCCCACAATTAACGGAACACCCAAATATGTACACGGCCAACTACCTTCTGCAAATCCCGAAATATTCTTCAACTCATTTTTCCGGCTAGCCTAAATAGAGGATGAAAAATACAGTGACAACTTGCTCAGATTAATCAATTGACCAGACATCACTTCATACCTCTGCAAAACTCCATTAGCAAAAATCAGAATGCCGTCCGCATATAATAAATAAGAAATCAAAGTACCTCCACCAGGATGGAAAGGCTTAATCCGACCCTGACCAATTGAAGCATCCGAAATAGGATCTCCTCCGACAAAATAAATAGATAAGAGGAGAGTGGATCACCTTGGCTTAGTCCACACGACGGCTTGAAAAAACCTCTGGAACATCCATTTACCATTACCGAGTAAAAAGGGGAGGGGACAACATTAAAAACAATATTTCGCCATTTTTCAGAGAAACCCAACCGTTGAATAATCTCTAGAAGAAAATTCCAATTCACTCTATCGTAAGCTTTGGCCATATTAATCTTTAACAATACATTGCCCTCCCTTACCTTCCAATTAATAACTTGAAACAATTCCTGAGCCAATGAAATATTTTCAAAAATGCTTCTCCTAGAATGAAAGTTGCCTACTTAGGAGAGATTATTTTATCCAAAATCGACACAAGTTTATAGACAATCGAGCAAAGGCTTATCAAGCGAAATTGACCAAATCCCAAAGGCTCGCCAACCTTCAAAATGAGGACTAAATTAGTAGTCCCAAAGAAGGTAGAAAGCGGCTGTCCTGCAAAGAAATCCTCATCCATCTCCAACAAATCCTCTTTCACAATGTCCCAACACATCCACACTGCGCTCAATTGGTGACACCGAAAGTAAATTATGAAAGAATTCGATTGCTTCTTCATGCACCGTCTCCCTTGTTCCCAACGTTCCTCCATCATCAAGTCGCATTCTGACAATTCTTTTACTCTGTTTCTTGAGCCGCATGGAAGCATGACAAAATCCTGTGTTAGCATCCCCTTCAGCCAACCACTTAATGCTTGACTCTTGGCAGGCCATCACTTCCTCTCTATGAATCCACTGCAAATGATCTTGTTTACAACTCAACCAATCGTTCTCAATCTGAGTCGAATAGGAATTAGACAGCAGTACTTTCAATTTTGAGATGCGGTTGTAATACCCTAATCTTACTATGTGAGTTTTTACGTCATTTTATTTTATTCCTTAAGTTAAATATGTTCATGTAAAGATTTTTATTATTTTATTTAGATGGGTGTGTTTTTACTTTTATGTGGGTTGTTAAAATAAATTAAGTACATGATTTTAAGGCCTTATAGTATTTTCTCCTTAAATCCTAAAATTTTATGATTTATGAAAGAGCACAAATGATTCCCACCATTGGATTGGTAATTGGAATAGTTATCTTCCTAAATCTAATCCTAACCCTCCATTTCCTTAAGCTTTTAATGACCAAAATTTAACTAAGCCTTCTTCTCTTATGAACCATTGGTCTACACATAATAGATGAAAGATTTTCTCTTCAAACCCATTGGTCTACAC
Organism: Carya illinoinensis; assembly: GCF_018687715.1. Classification (NCBI taxonomy): domain Eukaryota; kingdom Viridiplantae; phylum Streptophyta; class Magnoliopsida; order Fagales; family Juglandaceae; genus Carya; species Carya illinoinensis. The sequence goes on along the minus strand of NC_056753.1, from coordinate 16,702,241 downwards.
CTAATAGATGAAGGATTTTCTCTTCAAACCCATCCGTCTACACCTAATAGATGAAGGATTTTATCATCAAACCCATCGGTCTACACCTAATAATGAAGGATTTTATCTTCAAACTCATCGGTCTACACCTAATAGATGAAGGATTTTATCTTCAAACCCATCGGTCTACACCTAATAGATGAAGGATTTTATCTTCAAACCCATCGGTCTACACCTAATAGATAAAAGATTTTTCTCTTCAAACCCATCGGTCTACACCGAACAAATGAATCCCTTCAAACCCATCGGTCTACACCTAACAAATGAAGAACAAGTCTTCTTCATCTCTCTTCCCATGCTAGCCAACGCCACTTCCCTCTTTTCTTCTCCTTTTCAAGAAATCAAACTCCTCTCATTTTTTTCAAGCTTTGGACCTTCACTTCACCTCTTGAAAGAATCTAGGAGCTTAAGGTAAATTGTTTAATGTGATTTTGGAAGCTAACTAAATTGTTTAGTTTATGTTTTGATGTTATGTTTTGTATATCTACATATATGCTCTGTTTTAAGGGATTAATTATATATATAAGGCTGTTTTAATGTTTTGTTTTGTGTATATATATAATTATGTTCTGTTTTAAGTGATTAAATGCATATATGGAGTTGTTTTGATGTTATGTTAACTATTTTCTTATGTTACTCTTGTAAGGATTTGTCGAGAGGGTAGTTAATTGAGGTAACATTAAGGGTAGAAAACGATGTTAGATTTTAAATATTTTAGCCATCGTTAAAAGGGGATCTAAAAGATGTTGGATGAGTTTTAACACACTTGTTTTTTATTGGATTAGGATTTTCTGAAGTTAAAGGGATTGCAGCGGATCGAGATAAGTAGCTATGACCATTAGCCCATGTCAAGTTCTCTTGTGGAAGAATATTTCTCTCTCTCTTTCCAAACGTTCCTCTAATTAAAGAATAAATGAGTTTATATTATGTACAAGCCTTTCTTGGTAGCCCTTGTTAAGTATCCTATTGATTATAATTTGTATGTATATATGGTAATGCATACATGTAGTCCCTAAGTCATGAAATTTTTATACATGCTTCTTGAAATAAATAAGATTTTATTTATATGTAAGCATGACATAAAATGCTATTTTCCAAAATAAAAGCATATTCATCAGACTAAGAAAGATATTGAAAATGTTGATTTCAAAGAAAGAAAAGGAATGAATTAATGTATGAAAATATGTAATGGCCATATGAAAGGAAATGATATCAAAGAAATGGGCAGATTGCAATACCGGGTAAGTAGTATTGGTAGTGCACCCAGTGCTGCTCCCTGACAGAAAGGGGTTCCTAACCTGTGGCCACGGGTGGAATCCGGGTCCAATAGGACCGCTAACCCCAACACACGGGGTGTAATAGTGTGTTGGCCACAAGAAAGTGAAAGATTAAATGAAGTGTATGCATGAAAATATGATATATAAGTATGTATGAAAATAAGAAATAAAGATTTTGCATGAAAGTATGAAGTGAGTATATGCATGATAGTAAGAAGTAAGTGTATGCATGATGTTATAAAGAAAGTATATGTATGGAAGTATTATCAGAATTAGTATTGGTTTATGAATGCATGTTTTCAAAAGAAAGTACTATATGCTTATTAAGTTAACAACATGGTGTACTACTTACTGAGTATTAGACTCACTTTGTGTTTATGTTTTAAACGTCCAGGTACAGATGAATCTACTGAGGAGCCGAGTATTTCTGAGGAGGGAGGGGCCGATGTTTAGTAGTCTCTTGGTAGTTTGTTTTTTTTTTATAAAAATATATGTTTCTTATGTTTTAATACTGGACCCCACACGGGGATGTTTTATTGAGTTAACTTCTAAACAAGATACCTTCGGGTATAAAGTATATAGTGGGGTAATGGAAACCCCTCATGCTTTAAGTTAGTTTCCTTTTGTAAAGACTGAAGGGACTGAGTCCTTTTTGTTTAAAGTAGTTATGTTAAATAAATGGATGACGGACTCTGAGAGTCCTTTGTATAGGAATGTAAAGGTATGTCTATTAGATGTTTCTTTCAATTAGAAATTAGAATTTATGCGTGATGCATTCGAATCGTCTCGCATTATTTTTAAAAAAAAAAAATTAATAAAATAATAATAATAATACTAATAACAATATGGGAATTCATATATAAATAAATTTACTGCTATAATTGGAAAAAGAATAGGTACGGGATCACGGTCTCCCTCTTGATAGGGTGGGGTTGTGACAGCGGTCCTCTACTTTTTTTAACTCCACCTCCACCCAACCAAAGACATCCCTGTTTGATATCTGTAAAGCATGCTTCAGCCTTTTCAATCTCGTACTAATACAAACCATGGCACACCATCTACTCTTTCAGTCCACACCGCCTGTACTAACGAAAGGAAGCTCTCATGTGAGCCCCACATGCGAAGAAACTTGAAAGGCCGCAAAACAGCCACCCTTTCTTTGTTGAGCTGCACCAATAATGGCGCATGATCCAAAGAAGTCCTAGGTAGATACGAAACCATAACATTGCCAAAATAATTCAAGAAGGGCAAATTCGCTAGAATTCGATCCAATCAAGCCCAAATTCTTCTACCCACTCACCTACCATTACACCACGACAAACGATTACCTTCACAAGGTTGGTCCACAAGCGCACACTCATGGATACAATCATTAAACTTCCTCTTTGCCTGAGGGGCCTACAAAAGACCACCCACATTTTTAGTATCATCTCGAATAATATTGAAATCCCCCCAATAAACCACGAAAGCTCACATGGATTTTGGGATTTTAGAAACTCTCATAATTCCAATCTTTTAGCCAAAAAACAATTAGCATAAACAAAGGTTGCAACACTCGACAATTCCCATGAACAAACCAACCACTAATAGCTTGATCTGACAAAGAAATCAATTCGAACTCAACCTCAGTAGCCCAAAAAATCCAAAATTTTCCCCCTACCTCAGCATTATTCAAACAAAATGGAAACTTCATCCAACGTGTCCATCTACTGCACTTATTAGAATTTAAAAGGGTTCTAAAATGGCCACCACAGAAGGGCGACTTTTATTCAAAATGAAGTCTACTTTTTGACGAAAGAATTCTCCTAATATTCCTCTCATATATAGCAGCTATAACTATATAATAACTAAACCAATGGGGGTAAGTTTTATCAAATGAAAATCTTAATTGGTCTTAGACTCTTAGGCCTTAGCCCAATTTAAACAAAGGATATAACTGCAATAATGTTTGCTGCACTAAAATCATAGAGTATTGCCTAAAATGTTTGTTAAGCCTTCATAGTTTATTCAAATCCGAGAAGGTAGGCTGTCTTAGCATACCTTATCTATAATATATTAATATATTATATATACTAATAGTCTAATACTATGTATTATACTATTATAGTGTTACAACTACATATAGTATATATATTATAATGATTTAGTGATACTAATACTATATGTTATACATTATGGAATATATATTATATATTATATAATAATACATTGATACTAAATTATTACTAATACTATATATGATACTAATAGTGACATTAATACTATATATGGTTATAGTGAATCAGTGATTAGCATAACTATGTAATAGTATTAGACTATTAGTATTAATATAATTAGATATTAGTATTAGTTATAATGATTTAGTATAACTATATTAGTATTAGTATAAATATTAGTTAAAGTTATAGTAATTATTGATTAGTGTAACTACCTATCAGTATTTGTTACAGTGATTTTAATTTAGTATAACTATATAATAATATTATTGTATTAGTATTACTATATCACCGATTCACTATAGTATCATATAGACTTACTGACTTATAATGATATAGTATTAGTATCAGGGCATAAAATGTAATTAATATACTAATATACATTAGTATATTAATGTATACTAATTTATTAAAACGAAATATAATTAATATACTAATGTATTATGTATTTATGAAAGATTCAAAAGTAATATGTTGAGAATTTATTAGGCCATAAAATGTTATTAAAATGTTATTAATATATATATTTTTTATGTTTAAAGCATATGATCAAATAAATTTTCGTGTTTAAAATTAAAATTTTATGTTATAAATTATAATAACGTTATTTTATATAAAATTATAATTTATAATATTATATATATTATATAATATAAAAAATATTATATATAATATTTAAAAAATTAATTTAAATATATATTATAGTGAACGGGTCCGGTCCGGTCCTAAAAATCATGGAACCGGAACCGGAACTGGAACAATTCCAGCCGGTTTTGGTATTTTAGAAACCGGTTTTGGACCGGTCCAAAATCCGACCAGTTCTACTAGTTCAGTTCGATTTTCTAGTTAAAATTTACACCCCTATGAATGATGTATTTAGATCCTACTTAAGAAGATTTGTTATTGTCGGTATTTAGACCCCATTTAAGAAGATTTGTTATCTCCTTTGATGACATTTTGATCTACAACAAATTAGTTAAAGATCATCTAATGCATTTAAGAACAATACTAGCCACATTGCAACAGCACCATCTTTATGCAAAGATGTCAAAATGTACAAAATGTAAGTTTGGGTGCAAGGAGGTTGAATATCTGGGTCATGTCATTTTGGAGAATGGTGTTAAAGCTAATCCAGCTACGATTGAATCCATGTTAAGCTGGCCAATTCTCACCACTCTCAATTCTTTGAAAGGTTTTCTTAGATTAATTGGTTACTACAAGAAATGTATAAAAGGATATGGCCTCATTGATGCACTACTCATTGCTTTGTTAAAAAAGAACTCATTTAAATGGAACCAAACTGCAACTAATGAATTCTAAAAGCTCAATTCAAATGTTACTTCACCACCAGTGTTGGCTCTCTTAGCCAGGCATTGAAAGGAATAGTTTTGAGTCTTTCTACTTATGAAACAGAATTGTAGGAAGTGGAGGCCTTCCTTTTTAAGGAGACCTCTCACGGTGAAGACGGATCACACAAGCCTTAAGATTTTGCTAGAGCAGGGGGTAGGCACACCTTCTCAGGAAAATTACAAGGTTACCGGGGCATGACTTTACTATAGAATATAAGAAGGCAGTGAGAATTGTGAGCTAATGCGATTTCTTGAAGGTAGGAAACTGAGCATCAGTGTAGTAGACTCAAGTATGAGGAAGAAGGATTGTTCTCATCTATTTCTTATACTTCTTTAGAGTGGCTTGCTGAAATCAAAGCCTCTTATCAGCATGATGAAAAGGTCCAAGCAGTAATGGAGCAGCTAACCTTGGGCCAAACACCTCTGAAAGGTTATAGCCTTAAGGATGGTCTACTATTGAGGAAAGGAAGGATTCTTGTGGTGAATAACTATGCTATAAAGGAGAAGATATTGGATTATCTTCACAGTAGTCCTATGGGGAGTTACTCTGGTTACTTGAGAACTTACCAAAGAGCCAAGGAAGATTTTTATTGGCAGGGTATGAAAAATTATAATGGATGGTACATCAATGATTGTGATGTTTGTGTGAAAAACATCCACCCAGTTGGGCTCTTATAGTCACTCCCTATTCCTCATAAGGTCTGGACAAACATTTTATAGATTTCATAACAAATTTGCCCTTGTCTTATGGGTACAGTGTAGTCTATGTGGTTGTTGACAGGCTCTCGAAATATGCTTATTTCATGCATGTAGCACATCCAAATTCTACATTAAAAATAGCACGATTATTCTTTTCTACTGTGTTTAAGCTATACGGATTACCTACAAGTATTGTGAGTGATTGCGACCCAGTTTTCACAAGTGTTTTATGGATTAAATTGCATTTGTTTTAGGACCCTCAATTATCTCTGAGTTCCTCTTAACGCCCTCATGGGCAAACTGAGGTGGTTAATAAGTGTGTGGAACATTACTTTCGTTGTTTTGCAGGTAAGAAGGTGAAGCAGTGGTCTACATGGTTGCCTTTAGCAGAATGGTGGTATAATAATAAACACCATTCTGCCTCTAAGATGATACCATTCTAAGTGTTCTATGGCATTCCACCTCTGAGATTGGTAGAATACATTCCTGGCACCACTCTGAATGCAGCAGTGGATAACATCTAAAGTCAAAGGAGACAGTACTAGCAACTTTACACTACAATTAGTTGTTAAATTTTTGGTAGAATACATTCCTGGCACAACATCTTTCTCTTTCACTTGATTAAATTTTTGGACTGAAGACACATCCCATTATTCAGTCACTTTTAATTCTACATTAGTTGTTATTTTTGCACCACGTCTTGTGACCCTAGTTGTTATTTAGGGACCAAATGAGACCCTAGTTTGTTGCCTCTCTCTCTCTCTCTCTCTCTCTCTCTCTCTCTCTCTCTCTCTCTCTCTACATATACATATATATATAGGGGTCCTACCTGATATTGATAGACTAGAAAATTACAGTGAATAGTTTTGAGTGATCAATAATATAATATGTTCAAAATTTTATTTTATACGTCATGACCTTTTCGCTCTGGTGCTGTCTTGGGATCATTAAGATCGATGGTGCTATTTTAATTAGATCAATCTTTTATTATCTGTAGCATATCTGGTTAGGAGCCTGACTATTAATAAAGCAATATACAACCTTTCATGAATAAATCGTGTACAATAAAGAGCCTGACTATATGAACTAAGAAAATATCCACATACAAACCGTGTACAATTTAAAGAACCTGGCAATATTTCCCACAAATCATTTTGAAACAAAGCCTCATGATTTCTCACATTTTCTCAACAACCAAACAAAACTTAATAGGCAACCAAATCAGAATTTAGTTTATCTTATTATCAATCACAGACTCAATTTCTAACCTCAGATATTCTTCAATCGATGGAGGCTGACGGGGGTGGGGGGGAGGAGAAGACAGTGGATGGTGGGAGCAGGCCGACTATTGTTTTCATATAAAGCGAGAGAGAGATAGAGGAGGACACCGACGGGGGTGGGGAGAGGAGGAGATGCACAGGACTGATTCCTTCTGCTCAATGAAGAGGTATTGCGTTTGGGGGAGCTGGATTCGGGAATAGAAATTGTGACCTGCTGCATGTACGTCGATACTCAATATAACTTAAAAGTCATGTGGCAGTTGTTTATTTGCCAGTGTGAAACAATGTGTGACCGACCAGCTCCAAGTCTCTCCTTTTTTAAGGAACACGTAGCCTGTAAAGAAAGATAGCAGTTAGTGGGGACAAGTAAGGTAGTAGGAGTGTCTTAGCTGAAGAGTCTTGTACTTAGTATAGAATAGCCCATGTGCAGAAATTGTAAAAAGAGGGGACAATGTAAATACAGAGATTCATTTGGTGATTTTTTTCTTCAATGAAAGAACGGGATCAGGTTATCCCTTCCTCAAATAAGCCATTCGATTTTCATTCTTGATCCATTTCTTTATCCTTCTTGTTCTAATCTTTTTGCCAAGATTCATACCATCGATCCATTCAAAGAAGAATTCTTGATCAATGATAACATTCCTGATAACATTGAAAAATATTAAATCTCTTATACATAATTTATCTCATGTAAGCTTGGTATATTAACTGATTGGGGGCATCAAGGGAAGCGTTAATTAATCATTTTCCCTCCAAATACTTTTATTTTTTATTGACGAGGTTAAGTTTACCTTTAATAAATTCAATTATTTTCTTTCATTACAGAATAATATCATGTAATCTAAATTCTAAATAATAAGGATATATCCTATGTACCTCTCTTTTGATAGATTAATGAAAAAATTTATTCATCATCTATTTTCTCATCATTCTTTCATCATTCCATAATGTGACAGTAGATATAAGTTCACAAGTGAAATGTAAAAAATAGTCTTTAATTATCTAATAGATAATGAGAGGATGATGAGAATTAAGATGATGAATACTAATATTACACTAAATTAATATATGAACGGGACAGAGACTACGACATCTTATTAGGGGCTTCTATTCCTCTTCCATCTCACTTTTCAAAATGCAACAACTTAATATTTCCTCTCCACTTCTCCTTGTAATTAAATAGATATATAAACATGATGAGGGTTGGGGATTTCCAAATACTGAAATTTCTCCCTAAATCCTGTGGGCGAGACCTCAGTGCCAAACGATATAAATCCATACGCATCTTAAACTCTTGTTTATGTTATCATAGTACTGTTCATCCGGGTTCTAGACCATGTACCAATGTATACTTGGCTCGAAACCTAAGTTTCAATCATGTCCAGGTTTCAACCCAAATTAGCTCGGGTTATGACTCGGATGAATTCAGATTTTAGAAGGCCGGAAATCCGATTACTGGATTGTACTCTTTTATATATATATATATATATATTCTATCGAGTAGATTTTTTAAAATCTCAATCTTATTTTGAAATTCAAATTTTTATGATACTGTCATATAAGCCTCATTTTAGATTGTCACTTTTGAACATGCTAAAGATCATAAGAAATGGTAAAATGATAAATGTCAGGTTGTTGTAAGTACTGATGATGAATGCTTATGGAAAAATATGAAACATTGTATCGGCCATCGGGTGGGTGAACCCCCCAAAATTTTCAAACCATTCTTTGAGACATAGTGTTCATAAAAGAATTGCTACTATGCCACCCTGGTTATACCACTCACTTTGCCCATAGGCATGACATCACATGATTTATTAAAAATAAAAAATATATATTTACAATAAAATGGCATCCTCTACCCAAATTAAAACTCTAGGTTTCCTCTATCCCTTTCACATTTGTGTTTTTTTATTTATTTTTAATAAACTACACGGCATCACATGGTAGTGTTACGTCAATGGGGACAAAGTGAGCTTAATAACTACGGCAGCATAATGACATTTCTCTTTTGTTAAAGACATTTTAGCCACCTCCAAGAATTTTCAAAAATCTTATTTAGTACTTAATTTTCTAATTTCCTTTTATTTTTCTCAATAATTTTTTCATACTTACACCTATTTCTTGGTCATTAATAAAATCTCACATTCTCACGTTTATTTTTTGTTAACTTTTGTCACACCTCATAATAGGCAAGAAATTTTCTTAGTCTCTTTTTATAAACTATTTGGTAAATTTACAACTTCATTTTTTCTATTTGTTGACACCTTTCTTTTCAAAGTCTTCCACTAGCTAGCTTATTTTGACTGATTTTATTAGTAACATCTACACTACCATTGAGTTAACAATTATGAGTGACAGCAACATATCTCACGTGGCCATTTCTATCTATATAACATAGGCATGACAACATTCACTCCTAGATTCAACAATAAAGTTTAGTTTTTTATTCTTGCTTTGGTGATGGATTTGCACAACAATGTTGGTTTTTTTTTTAATATTATTTGATCGATTTTGAATGATTACAATATTAATTTTTAATTTCAAATCTTTAAATAGATATTTAGTAATGCACGCATACTCATATAGAGAGAGACTATAAAAACTTACATGCTTTTATATTTATGTCAATTGGGCCCCAAACAAAAAATTCTGATTCCGCACGTAGTTATTTTGAGAAAAAAAATGTTGAAAGTTAAGATGATCATATCAAAGCCATCTATTACAAACCCTCACTTGCTTAAATGTGACCAATATTGGGTAATTACCATGTTTTATAATTTGAGGATGCAAGGTGTAGTTCTTCTCCCTTGGATAGAAGGAAAGCATACATAATTCTAAAATGTTTTGAAGAATTGTTGAGGTTTTTTAAGTGAACCAGCAAAGTCAACCGGGTATATTCTTTTCTTTTTTCTTTCCCATTATGTACCTATAGTGGAATCAGCACCCAAGCTTCTAGAAGTTGACCTTAGAATCAAGTGCCAAACTCTTAAGTTGGTTATTGATGGAGATGATGAACTCTTCTCAACCCCATCGTGCTGCCTTCACTTTGGATGGGATGGCATACTTTATGAATGTGGCAACAATTTTATTCATTGGTGTTCCTTTTTGCACTCGTGGGTTATTGATTTTCTGAGCCACACACCACTAGGAGTTTATTGAGACACCAATAACAAATAGATATTTCCACTTATTTAAATGGTTATGTGATTTTATTTTCTATTTTTTGTGAAATTGATCATCATGAGCTATCCAAATTTTTATTCATCTTCCCTTCGATCGATGGACATTTAAACCATTTGAAATGATGATCTTGATTATCTTGAGTTCCAAAGAGATTAACGCCAGCTTAAAACTTGAGTTCAGTCTAATTTTAATTGAGTCTAACATCCAAATACCAAACTCTTAAATTATTAAATTCATCTTAACTTAAAATTTCTTTACACAGGGGATCTCCAACCTTTTTCAACACAACACTCATTTATACGCGGCACTGATCACAACCTTTCTTAACTTTCCATAAATATATTTAAACCTATCTTAATATTCAAACACATCTAAAATCAATTTAAGTAGGTCCTACAAAACTTACTCTACCATCTCAACTCATTACTATTTATAAAGAATTCAACTCAATTCAAAATTTAAATGGAGCCTAAAAATCTGCCTGAGATATTAGGCCACCAAAATTCAGGATGGTATGATAGAAGCACAGCAATGATTTGGAATACATGACTATTTAGTTTTGAAAACTTGCTAAAATCAGTTTCCGCCCACTTGTTAAGAGAAATCTACCCGTAAGAAAATCAATTAAAAGAACTACTTTGTATGATTATTTTATATAATTAAACTTAATTGGAACTCAAAGCTAAACTCTTTTTAAGGCTCCAACCACAGAAACTGGTAGATGAATGATAAATGCGTTCGTTTACTTCCTCCATACTTCAATACAGGATCTGTTGTACTACTTTACCATGGGACAATCTCTAGTTTTACAAGCCAACTTCAGTATTCCCCCTCTTAAAAATGCGTTCTTATAAAGAACCATGTATTGGGTGTGGCATCCTGTTCCTCATTAAGGTCTAGGTGGATCTGTGGTGCCAATATATAGTTAGGAGTGAGAATGGTCTAGTCTGGGGGGAGATGGACTACCCAGACTAGACCAAACATCCCTAGGGATCGGACTAGACTAGTAGCTATCGGTCTGGTCAGGTTCATTTGGTCCAACCCTTTTTTTTTAAATCTTTTAATAAAAAAAATATATAAAAGACTAATTACAAATAAGTGACTTATTAAATGAAAATTACATAATAAATTATACAATTATTAATATATACTAGTATTATATATTATAATTATACATTAAAGAATATAATAGTTATGTAATATTGTGATATATTAATAATTAGTTATATACAATTATTTATATAAATAATAAATTTTTTTTTTCATTCAGTTCAGGTCGGTCCGAACCAGCCGAATCTCACCCCTATCAATAGTTCTGGCCAAATATCAACACCCAAAAAGGAATTGAACTAAGTGTGTAATTTTTCAGAGGGAAGTACAAGTGAAAGAAAGTTATTTATGTTATCGCAACATAAATTTAAGCAAAATACGCTGTAGTGACAACACTAGCTATTAAGTACCAGAATATTAATCTTCACAATGAAAGGAGGCCTCTCACCCTTCATTGACTCCTAAGATATTACATCATCTAGAGATACATAAAGTTTGTCACCTTAAAGTGGCAGATCAAATACAAGTAATTGCCATACTTTACATTGTATGTTATAAAGGAAGGCACAAAGTAACTACGATGATTACCAGTCTCCATACTCAAAACTCTGGTGGGTTTGACTCTTCTTCCTTGGGCATTATGCCGGGATTTGGATTTGCATCAAAATTCTTTGTTCGAATAATGAGACCATAGGTAGGTTAGGTTGCTATGACAAGACTGTAAATGAGAGATAATACTACCGAAGATGCTATGAACACTTTCATGAAAAGATTACACAGACATGTAATGCATGGTGAGGAATTACCTTCATTCTTATAGCTATGTGCATCCTTAAATGCGGCGAGGAATCACCCCATCAGATAACACATGTACATACATAGGCATGGCGAAGAATCACCTATGGGGATGTTGCCCCTTCTTTTGTGCAAAATTCAAAATACACAAAAAAAAAAAAAAACAAAAAACAAAAAAAAAAACACAATGGTGTTAATATGATGAAGAATAATCTTTCTCTAATACAAGTATATAACCTCGTAAAAATCAGCACTCGGTTTGTTTCAGCCCCAATAACATTCTTCCACCGCACAAATGCTCATCACAAAAATATTCACCACACAGACTTCTCACACAGAGATACTTGTTGCACCGATGATGCTTCTATCTATCAAACCAACTCAAGGACAATAACACATGATACGTCAGGGGATCCTATCTCCTGACCATTAGGTGAGGCCAATCACGACACCGCTCAACTCCAATCACCACAAGACATTCTCCTTCTTGTGTGAAGCACATGGCAACGTTTTGCGGAAATGGTTCAAAAAATTCTCCATCCCATCCCATGATTATAGATTCATGCTATTGACTTCTTAGATAGAGATAGACAATCTCATACAGAGATAGACATCGTCACATAGAGATATTAAGTTCCTATATAGCTAGGGATTTAGAGTCATGTATTGAAAACAATTAACACATTCAAAACATTGGAAATCAGTGCGTAAATATAGGCATAAACGTAATGATCAAAATATTTATTAATGCTTTTAAAAAGGGGGAGAGAAGTCACAGAGATAATGCAATGCCTCTTACTCACAATATTTACCCCACATTTTTCAGCACTATCTTGGAAGCTAAGCTACCTCTCTACATCAGAAATCCCCTCATTGTCACTCTGCTCCTTGCTTTCCGAAGCAATTGACTTCGCGAGCTCTTTGGTAAATAAAGTCTCAAAAGAGAGATCTTGTCCCACATCAAGGTCCTTTAAATAGGGTGGGATTCTTATATATCATTTTTTTCTCATTTCGAACTTTGAATCTACGATTAGGATTTTCTTTAATCCTTCCTGGTCATATTGCAGGATGACAGAGACAGACTATCAAGCATAGTCTACATGCTCAATCCTATGGCTTTCCTCGAAACAGGGTCTCAATCGTGGCTTGAGTGCAGGCTTCTACATGCAATACTGCCACTTTACTGAGCACTTTCGTGTAATTCTAGAGAGCTCCCTCACTTACCCAATCCCTAGACTGCTACTCACCTTGGTGGGTAACTCTTTGTCTTGTTAGAGTTAATTGCTTCAGCGACTCCTTGTTCTCACCCTCACGGTAAGTGACTTTTCATGCTCATCTTTCGTACTACAGCACACTTATCTCTACCTCACTCTGGGATGTGTCAGTAGAGTGTATGCAAGGTGCTAGCTCGCCCATGTGCTAGAATGGCTGCACTTTACAATGCCTATTGCTAATTCCTTAGGCCACTTGAGTGTTTCTTATCTTTTCTGCCTACTCAACTTCAGGAATGATCTGTCCGCTTTCTTTTCAAACGGTTTCTCACAGTGTGGATGTCAATTACTCCCCATATTTTATTTTTTATTTTTTATTGTATTATGTACTCTTTACATAGTGTGCCAAAGTATCTATTGCCATCAAGACTAGCAATGCTTATAGATTTTTAAATTTATTAAAATTCAATAACTTAGAGCATTCACATTTGCCTCTACATATTATTTGCCAAATTTTAGTAAAAATAGGCCACCTATTCTCTATTTTTACCTACTCATTTTTTTAAAAGGAAAATGCTAGTTAAACTGATAAAAGTAATCAATAAAAGTGACCGATTGAATATTTTATTGTTTATTTTTTTACTTAATCATTAAGTAAGTGAATATTAGTGAATTGATATTTTTTTATTTCTTTTAAGTTTTTAAAGATGTATAAAAAATTATTAAAGAAAAAGCAGAAACAAATAAAAAGGTACATTTGCACTTATCAATCGAGTTTTTCGGATAAAGTCTCGGTCCTTGTAGCATGCCCCTTTCTAAGACCTCCTATATCTCTCCGTATTCTTTCTCTATTTTATTAAAATAATCTTTATTTATTATTTATTATTATTATTTTAACTTATTTCTTTTCAACGCTTTTTGAACAAGAGTTATATGTTTTCTTCATGTTTTAATTATTTATCTCCAATGATTATTTTTTTAAAATTTCAAATTATTTATTTCTCATAGAAAGGATAATGTTTCTGACATCTATAATTTTCTATTAATGATAAACTTGTTTATAAATGATGATAAAAATGTAAATAGTAGTAAAAAACAATCAAGCTATAAAATAGTTTGAGAAAAGACAAATAAACTATTATCTATCTAGAAAGAAAAAACATTTTAAAGAAGCAAATAAGAAAATAAAGGATAGAAAAAATAATACAGTAAGTTTGGGGAAAGCTACAGTAACTCCCTAAATTTGAGGATCTGTTGTACCAAAGTTAAATCTATCTCTCAAAATATACAGCCGGATGTAATGTTAACACTTTTTTTTCCTGCAGCATAGGAGTCAACAAGAAAGGATGTAGAGTGTGCATTTGGGATCCTTCGACAACACATTGCAATCATTCGTGGACTTGCTAGAATATTCAAAATTACTAATTTAACAAATATATTGAAAGTATGCATAATTCTACATAACATGATCATCGAAGACGAGCGTGATAATAATGGAGTTCTCGAGTTCGAGTATGAACAACTTGATGAGAATCTTCCTGAACTATCGCGCAATCCTACAACTGGACTCATGGAGTTCATTCAGCTTCACCATGAGATTAGAGACACTTATGCTCATCACCAATTCCATTAAGATATAACGGAGCACCAATAAAAATTATATTCCCATGAGTCCACTATAATATATATTGTCAGTACTGACTAAATATTCCTGATTGTAAAATTTCTTTTTCCTAAAAATTGTTGGCATAACAACATTTGCCAAAATATCGAGTTGTATTTTCCCTATTTGTAATTCTTGAAATATTGGTAAGAATATTTACCATCTTGCCATCCATGCACAAGTTTACCACATGTCTATTTCCAAAATATGTTCAAAATCAAATAAACACGAAAAATAATAATGTGTTACAAATTAACCAATTATTTAACATTGGTGAATGCAGTTAGAAATA
The DNA here is from genome assembly GCF_018687715.1 of Carya illinoinensis. NCBI lineage: Eukaryota > Viridiplantae > Streptophyta > Magnoliopsida > Fagales > Juglandaceae > Carya > Carya illinoinensis. The sequence goes on along the minus strand of NC_056753.1, from coordinate 16,687,184 downwards.
TACAAAAGAAAAGCCAACAAATATTTTAAAACAACTATCATTGCTTCTTTGCGTTATGCTTCCCCACAACCCTTTGATGTTACTGGAAATATGTTTATTGTATTTCAAGTAACCAATAACATCCATTAACTTGATCCGCTCGTCTCTCTCTAATTGATCCATCTCCAATCTCTCCTCCACTTTAAACCGAGCAAATTCAAGTCTCACGGCTTCCAAACTGAGCCGCTTGTCCTCCTGCCATATTTTATGCTCCTTCCTTTTCTACCATATTGCATCTTCTCCTCATTCAAACAGAAAAATTGTTTCTCTTGAGCATGTGACTTCTCAAGAAGAGTATACTTCATCCTAATCAACTCAATAATGTCCTCTGCTGGTCTACATGGGACCTTTCATTATGCTTTCTCAACTTTCCTTCCTATTGGCCTCTCCAAGAACAATATCATTGTCCAGAACATTCTTTGCCTCAACATCATTTACTAAATCTACAAATGCAACTGAGGTACAAGTTGGGGTTGGGGACATTGTGGATATTCGCTTTGGACCTTCCTTTGCAACACTTACTCCATTATGGTTGGTCCTTCAATAGGTGCTAACAATGCTCGAATGAAAATGAGTTATTCTCCAGTGATTGTTGGTACATAATCTTAATTTTGTTAAACTTGCAAAACATGGACAAACAGAAAATAATTACCAAACTTAGGCCAAAATCATATAAAAAAAATTTAAGTGCAAAAAGTTCAAAGTAGTCGATGGTTATACCTTGTCTTGCTCAATCATGTCATTTTGATTTTAACCCTTTGACTTGGGCTAGTTTCGCACGAAGTTTATTTGTCAACTTTTTGAATGGCTAACCATCAATATACTAAGGACCCAACACTCTACTCATTTGTACTTTGTTTATACTTAGAAAGTGGCAACATCCTCAATGGTTGCAATAATTGGTTAACTGTAGTGATTGGCCATTCAGGTTACCTTGCCATAAAGTATGCCAAAGTTCCTGAGTCCCCACTAAACTTTGTCATCATCATAGCTGAGGGGGGAAACAGAAAGAAAATGAACTTAAAGAAGAAACTAACCCAATCCCAAAAATTGAATAGCATGTCTAAATCATAGCTGAACAACAAAAATAGCAAACTAATCCAACCAACAAAGTTAAACAAATACCTAAATCTTGACAAAACAACAAAATTGTTAAGCAACATGAAATATCATAGCACAATAAGTAAAATAACTAAATAATCCAACCAACAAAGAACAGATTGTGTTATTCATGATGGGGGCTTATAAAATAATCAAGATTTGAGGATGAACTAGCATGGATAATCAAACCATAACAATGAAAATAACAAGCAAATTGATGAGGTAAAAAACTAAACTGCAGGGAAGAAAAGTACACGAATAGGTTATGTTATTAAGGAAGGAAGCATAGATATACCAGAGAGCAATAAGTAAAATAAGAAACTAATCTAATGAAAAAAAACTGAATATCATGTCTAAATCATAGCTTAACAGCAAAAATATCACACTAATCCAACCAACAAAACTGAACATCAATAACAAAAACACCAAACTAATCCAATCAACAAAACTGAACAGTATGCCTAAATCACAACAAAACTGCAAAAATATCAAACTAATACAACCAACAAAACTGAACAACATGTCTAAATCACAGCAAAAGAACAAAAGTACCAAAAGAGAGTTCATAACCAAAAGGAAGGTACGAGTTATCAGTTTTTTGTTCCATATGCAATTAACTTCCGTCCTGGTCATGCTTAGAATGACTTATTTATTTATTCAGGCATAAGAAAGCACATAACACAAGCTAGAATGGCTGCTAAATGAATGCCTTTGTGAAACTTTCACAGAAAAGATGACCATCCGGGTTACCCTGCCATATAGAGCGAGCTCCATCCACAACACTTATGATTTTACACATTTTGCATATTTAATTTAACCATCATCACAACCTAATTATGTTACACATACAGCCCAACGACAACCTCTGTATATCAATAGTTAATGTTGTATTTTTTACCAAGTCGGGGGTCCTTCTCTTTCTCTCCCAAGGTAGAGTAGGTTTTAGTCTCCCTACTTCTGCAAGGGAGATTAGTCTCTTAGTGTGTGGGAGTCATAGTGTTTATGGGCATGGGAATGGAGGAAGAAGAAATGGCTAAGAGGTGGGAGAGACTGCATTTATCTCTGGAGGAAAGTACTATGTTCCAAGTGTCTAATGAAGTAGTGAAAGAAAGTTTTTCTCATTGGAAGTACTGCATTATAGGGGGGATACTGGCTGATAAGGGTCTAAGCAATGAAGCCTTTTATGTTACTATGTCACAAGCCTTTTGGATGCAATTCAGACCTTGGTAACCACAAATTCTTGATTGAATTCCAGCATATGTCTAATAAGGACAAAGTCCTTGGGGGAAGGTCGTGGTTTTTTTATTGAAACATTCTATCCCTCCAAGAAGTTGATAAGAAAATTCCTTTGAGTGTAGTCAAGTTTAACTATGAACCTTTTTGGGTTCAATTGCATGGCCTTCCTGTGCTGCCATGACAGAAGAAGTAAAAACTCAACTTGGTGCCTTTGTAGGAGAAGTTATCAGAGTGGAGGTAGATTCTGATGGAAGGGCTTAGGGCAAGTGTTTGCAGGTGCGAGTGGCTGTAAATTTGAACAAACCTTTGTTAAGGGGGAAGTGGTTGATGTTGGATAATCACATATTAAACATGTACACCAAACAGCACATATTAAACATGTACTCAAATTAATCCATTTGACTAATATCAACATTCAAAACTTACATTTGACTAGTATCAACTTCAAAACTTACATGTGACTAATTATATGTATCAAAATCAACTTAATACAAGTTTCAAAAAGTTGATTTTGATACAAATTTATTACAATAATAGCAACCAACAAATTCAGCAACCAGCAACAAGTCCTCCAGTGGCTCCAGCACCCTTCAACAGCAACAAAAACAGCCTTGCCATTGAGTCCTCCAACAGCTCCAGCACCAGCAGCAGTAGCAAATAGTACAACAATATTCTACCGACAACAAAATTCACCCAACAAAATGTTCCCACCCACCACCAACCACCAACAAAATAAAAGGCCCATATAGAGATATAAAAAAGGGTTTCGTGTTCATAGAAACTAGCAGTATATAAATATCCAAGCTATGTCACCACAGTGTCAAAAAAATATATATCAAAAACTGCACAAAACAAAGCATACAACTATGTACGAGACATGGCCTTATTTCTTTGTTCCTCAATAATTTCTATTTGAAAAGTATGGAAATACTCTTGTTGCACATAATTCATAGAACCAATATCCAATTTCATAATTTTCATATTATTTTTCATCTTCTTTTCAGCTAATATTATAGATCTTTCTTCTTGAGCCTTAATTTCCATTTCAACCTTTTTCTTCTTAATAGTCAATAACTCAGAATTGCGGTTTTCTAACCTCATTATGCTTTCTTTTCTCTCCAACAGTAGAATCTTCCTATCATCTGTCATTTCCCTTAAGGCATTCTAAATTTTTTATCTTCTCTTTCCTTACTTTTTCTTTTTTTCTCTCTTTCTTTTTTAGCTTTTTCCCCCAGAGGTCTCTCACATTCCACGGGCACATTTACCATTGGGTCCTCTAATTGTATTGAGTTTGGAGTACTACCTAAACGTGAGACGTTGTCTCTTCTTCTTATGGTCTCCATGTGTGTTTGCCATTTCGGTTGATTCCTTAAAAGATTCCAACAATGATCCAAGGTGAAGTTGGTTTTTAGGGTCTCTCGGTACAAATTTTTTGCCTTGTCAATCTACAAAATAATGGAATAATCAGTAGGACAAATCTGAAATAATTTTACACAATGACAAAATAAACGATTATACCTTGTCTAGCTTGGTTGCACAGCTTGGATGCATTCCTTCAACTTGGGCCATAAAACCACAAAATTTATTGACACATTTTTTAATAGTTGACCACCAATTGGTCAAAGAGGGTACAGATCGTTCTTGACTGTTAGGTTTTTTATAAGTGGAGTAGTAATCATAAATTCTACTTCACAATTGTGTGGAGGTTTGGTCAGTCCCCCGTATGGAATCTGTACTAACGTTAAGCTAAGCTGAAATGAGGAGAGTATCTTCCTCAATAGTAAATAACTCACCCCGCTGGGATTTATGTTTAGGTGCCCTTTTTTCCCGTTGGGGTTGTGTCGCTTGGACATCAACGAAAGCAGCATCCACAGTAGGGTTGCTTATACCACCCTCACCACTTTCCAACAATGTGGTGAAGAAGGGATCTTCATCAATTAAAGTGTTCATCTTTCAACAAAATATTGAAAGACAAAATGTTACTAAAACAGCACATATTAAGCAAAATAGGGCCAACATGTTTAAAAAATTCAGATTAAGCAAGGCCAACACGCTTACAAAATTCAGATTATGTAGTTTTTAAGATGATGTACAAATTTATCTAAATGTAGTTTTTATGAGTTTAATGACGATGTGCAGATTTATCTATATGCAATTAAAACAGGACATAAATACACGACATAAAGCAGGATAAAAATCATCCATTTTTCTTGTAATTGTTCTAATAAAAATCTAAAAGCTGGATGCAACAAGATCAAAACTATGTTTCCCTTCATTTGGTTCTGCCTAAGAGAGGTTTGTACCGGGTAGAGATGCACACTGACACATAAATGTAATTAAATGTAATGTAAAATGAACAAGAAGCTAGAATAGAAATGATGGGAGGGGTTTTTTAGTTAATTGTTTTCTAATTAATCAGTTCGCACAATTAATCTTGGTTTTACTTACAGTAAAGTTAGATTTTTTCATCCAATTCTTTTCAATTATTTCTTTTTTATAATTTTCATTTATCAGTACTTGCAGGTACTCTGCAACACCACATTGTTGAAGCTAGAGAAATTAGAATCACTTGAGCGCTTCTTTGTGTAATTCTATTGACTAGGTATGAACTATACATGAAATGCTCCCACACAATTCTATTATTTTCAATTGTTAGTTTTCACCATTTGAAACTTTATTTATGGTTTTTAATCCTTCTGCTTGAAGCTTAGACAATTAGCTAGAACTGGGTTTGTTTCATTTATTGAGACATTTACTGGTAGTTGAGCATCCCAGCTGAATTTAGGTTCTTTAATTGGCCCTCTTGATATCATCTTTTTCTATATCAAACCACACACTAAATTTGTGAAATTTAGATTTCTTCATTTATTCATTATTTAATATCTGATGTTGATGTAAAGGATCTAGCGTTTATTTCAATGCAGATTTTTCATTACTGTGTTTATTAGCTTTGACTTGAACCACATTGTTGAAGAAAATCAAATACTTTATATAGTTTTCTGGCTATTTGCAAATATTCTCAACCTTAACAGTATACATTTCAGCAATACGTTTGGCCCCTCCCATCATTTCTATTCTAGATTCTCGTTCTGGTACATTTCAGCAATGGTCAAGAACAGAAAATAAATGCCATGAGATTCACAAATCAGAAACCCTAATCTAAACCAAGAACAACATGAAATGAAGAAATGACAACAGAAAAACATCCAAACACTTTCACTAATCTAAAACCCTAACCGAAATAGTGAAGAAAAAGGGAGAAATCATACCTGAAATAGCAGAAAACTAAGAAAACCAGCAACCGTGATGATTCCCAGCAGCAGTCGCAAGCTCCGTTGACGACCTTCGTGAGAGAGAGGTGCACGGATTTGCTTCTTCCGGTGGGTTGTTTGGGTCGAGAGAGGGATGGGATTTGGAGAAAAGAAACCAAGAGGAGAAGCAAATGAAATAATCCCGTTAGGATGGGTTTCGGGGAGAGAGAGTGTGGGAGGAGAGAGAAATAAAGATTAAAATATAACTTGGAGAGTAAATAGTAGATATGGAAAATTGTAAATGTATTGTTTATAGTTAGCTAAATTTTTAGAGATAGAGAATCTAATGCAACTCAATTTATGTTAATATTATGCAAAATTGGCTTTGCATATGCATATGTATAGTACAATGTAGATGCTCTTACATGGTGATTTTGCATAAATTGTGTCTTCGAAACCATCCTGCATGGTTCATGTTGTTTGTCGCATACTGGCAACACTTCTCTTTGTATCACTCTTACTAGTTTGCTAATAATTTTTCATGAGCTTTTGGTTCATTCAAAAACTTTACAACTATGCTCTCGGTTTTCTTAACTCGACATTTATTTTAATGTTGATCTATTTTGTTAATCTCCCTTTATTGAAAACATTAGGGTACCTTCACTCCTTCAGGAAGTTCTATCTTGTTGAATCTATCAAATTCTCCTCTCCAAACCCTCTCTCACTACTCCAAGTCTACTTCCCATATGACAGCCCGCTAGAAATTCAATGGTAAAATTTCTATAAGCTTTAAAAATCTCGTGAAAACCCTGTAAATCTTCACAAATCAACTAGTCGCGTAGGTTTTAGTCTGTCAGCATAATTAGTATTACTACTCATTGTAGTGTCAGCAGGATGATTTTTTTTATTTGAGATAGTTAAAAGTGTCAGAATGCAATATGATCCATGCCATTAGACTAAGTTAATTATTTAGGATTTTATGCAGTAATAATCTCATTTTTAGTTTTCAAACAAAACTATTGCTTGAAAACACTTTTTTTTTATTTTTATTTTGAGGCACTTCGGGGTTGAATTTTAATAAAATAATTCTAGTTTACTGGGCATATTTAGGATTTTACAATACAAGTTTATTTTTCACTTTTCTAGAATGAATAGTAACCTTAATAGTTGTACCAAATGCAGTATTTTCAAAATCACAATGTAGAATGTCCAAATTAGGTTAAAGTAGTTTTATTTAAACACTTGGTAAGATCTTAGCCATACGTGGTAAATAGTATTAGATACTTGACACCAAGAAGAACAATGAGATGAATTGTGAAGAAAATCAAGGTGTCAGATCATGTCATCTAAGCAAAATCCTATTTCATCCAACCATCCAAATTGTGCCAAGTCAAAGAGGATTTCAACTCTAGTGAAATCCTAAATGGTTGGAATCTAATTGAAATTCCAAAAGTTTGGTTGAAACCAAAACCCAAAACAATTTCTCCAAATCCTAAAGTTAGTCTTCAAATCCTATTTGATCTAGTTCCTAACATTGTGTTTAATCACTTGATTAAATCACTTCTACATGCTATTAATTCCGTAATTTCATGTTATAACATCATTTTAGAACCCATTAAACCTTTAAAATTTGATTTGGCTAAGAAAATTTGAATTTGGGTTTGATAATATCTCAAACCCTAACTAAACCCTCTTTAAACCCCAAATGAAACTCACTTGTGTAAGGCCCATTAAGGCTCACGAATTTTGGCCATCTTTCCTAAATTTCTTGAGGAAGTTTCACCCCACCCATGGAAGACCAACCTCTTCCCATGGCAGACCCAAATAGTCCCTTGGTGTGACAGGAAAGTCCATCTTACCCCCTCCCTTCTACACGACAACAACAGCAGTCCATCCCAACTCATTATTTGCACCTTTTTGTGACCTCATCACCATCCATCAAAGTGTTACTCAAGCCCATACTTCACTTTTTAGAAGTGTATTAGGCTTGCAAGTTATCCTTTTACTCATTTCACCCCGTTTCATTTTCGTTCTTGGAGAGCAGAAGCTCTCTCGAGCAGTTTTCTGAGTCTTTTTGCATGCCATTTTTTAAACCCTTCTAAGTATTTTCTTGCAATTATTCCTTCATGAAAGTTGTTATTCTTTAAGTCTAGTTTCCATAGATACTTTTTTTTTATTTAATTCAATGGTCATTTGATTGATAAAAATTTATTTTAATCATAGAAAGATCAATCTAGGTGATAATCTGGATAGTATGTTGTATTTTGAAGTTTTTGACCATTCTAATGGAAAAATCTAGTTTCAAAATGTTTATGGAGTGTTGTCAACATTTTAGTTCTTAAAAATGTGTTATGAACATGTTAGAAAAAAGTTTTGGATTTTTGAACATTCTTGGAGATTTTTTGAAAATGTCAAAACTTTGAGATTCAAGGGTTTGTGTTTTGGTTAAAAGTGTGTCAAGGGTTGTATTTTGGTTAAAGTATGGAACTTTTTGTTAAAAACATTTGTGCTTTATGGAGTATATATTGTTGGATGTTTTTAAGCATGTTTTTAAGCTTAGAATATGAGGATCTTTGTTGCAATATTTCAATTTGAGTATAAGTTTGAAGTTAGATAAAATTGCAACAAAAATCAAGAGATATAGCCTTTAGAAGTTTCAGCCCTATGATGTTTTTTATGGTAGTAATTGATTTTAAATTTTTCTAAGTTGATTTTTGAGTTTATGACAAAATTTCTTTGAGGAATGTAAATTTTGGTAATTTTTAAAGTTTTGATATGAAATCTTTAAATTATGAGTAAAATAGTAAATTTTTCACATGTAGAGGATAAAATGGTAATTTTGCTCTAAATTAGTATTTTTAATATTTTTAAGTCATCACTAACAAAGTTTCTATTATTTAAAACTTCTACTTATAGTTTCTCGTGTTTTGTACATTGCCTCATAATCTGCAACAATCATTGTAAGTTAGCTCTAAACCTTGGATGTAAAATAAAACCGGTGAACTGGTAAATCGGACCGGACTGGATCGAACCGATGGGTTTGGTCCAGTACCGAGTTTGGTTCAGTCTGGTACTCGTTTTATTTTTTTTTTAAATTGTTCAAAATCAATCTATTTCCAATTTTTCTTTTTCTAAAAGTGGACCGGACCGGTTCGTATATATTTTAATTTTTTTATATTGTATATAATTTTTATACATAATATATAATTATATGTAAAATAGTTTTGTATTATATGATAAATTACTGATTAATATAATATTAAATTTTAAAATCTTATATCATTATGGTTTATTGTATTAATAGTTATACTAATACTATATCACTATATATTATAATATACTATAATATATCACTATATTATATATTATAATATATCACTATAGTCTATAATAATATTATAATATACAAAAATATATTATCACCACAGTATTATATACTATAATATACTATCTTATATATATTATCTTATATATATTATATAATATATAATATAGTATATTAAAATTGAAAAATCAGACCGAACCGAACCGAAAACCGGTAAAACCAAAGTATTGGTTTACGAGGATAATTGGTGCATAATTGATTTTAAAAAATTCAAAACCGTTGTATCCCAATTTGATCCTAAATTTTTTTTCAAAACCAGACCCGACCGGACTGGTTAGACCCCTACTCTTAATTTATTATCAGATTATTAGGCATGTGTGATGGGCATGTGGACTACAGTTTATATATATATATGTTATCATATATGTCATCTCACTTCATGATTATTTATTACACATAATACTCTATCACGAAATACTTATCTATTACATAATTTATTATGTCATTTATTTCTATCTGTTACAAGTATGTCATGTACGTAATGCTATCTATTACATGTATGTCATGTCATGTAATATTTTTTGTTACATGTTATGCCATGTTATGAAATATTATCTATTATATGTTATGTCATATTATGAAATGTTGTATATTACATGTTAAGCCATGTTATGAAATGTTGTCGCATGTTATGTCACAATTTTTCTGTCTTATAGTACGTCATGTCATTCGTCTCACATTCATGTCATGTTACGTTACGTCAAGGCTTCTATCCTTTCGTTTCATGTCATGTTTTGCTTTCAGTATAGTTAGTGTATCTCGAGAAGTGGAACGGCCTTTTAAGTCATGTTAAGTATGTTTACGTCTATCACAACCCTAAGTGCTAGAATAAAGTAATATCCTAATAAAATTCCTTTGCTCACGCTAGAAGGTCTAAACTAGCATGAAATCCCCTAAGTTGACAAGGTAAAGATCAAGAAGCTGCGAATGGGACCTAACTAGTTACCGAAGCGTAGCAGACACTAATGCCGATGGTGCTGCCACATTTCAATTTCATGATATACATACTCATGCAAATGCAGATACCCGACACGAGATATGTGTGTCCACAACAAGTATAGATACATGTGAACTAACACATATGTTAACGCACTCACAACTGGTCCATATACCTGTGTTGTGATGTAGTAATTGGTAGAGACACATGACTTAAAGAGACCCATGTAGCACCCATATGGTCACTTTTATTTATTATGCTTATTGACAAGATTCTAAGTTCATATATTTCACATTCATACTATGTTCAAGTCCATGTTCAGTCATATTTCAAGTTCACGTTCTGATCATATTTCAGTTCAAGTTTATGTTATTTAGATCAAATTCATGTCATGTTAAGTTTCAAGTTTAGTTCAAGTTTTAATTCAAGTCATGTTAGTTTATGCCATTATACACGTCAAGTTATTTTATGCTTGCTTATGACTTTAATTATACATTCATGTATTTACTATCATACATACATTATTAACATGTATGGAAATTCTCTATTAACTTGTTGAGATTTGTACTCAAATCTCACTATAGTAATCCCAACTACCTTTCTTCATGAATGGTAGGAAATGTATCAGAACTAGGAGAGGAAACAGAGCTTGGCAGACTGGAGGATGTTGATTAGGCTGCACTGACGCAATGTGGAGTTTGTGGCCTCCTTTGTTAGATTTTTAGATAATATTATGGCATCATTGGTTGAGTTAAGCGAGTTCCTCGATGAACTAGCCCAGTAATTAAACTTTTGATGATGTAATTATGGAGCTCGGTCTTCCATACTTTTGAGATTACGTACAGTCTTCTGAGACTCGTACTGTAAACATAGATGTTTATCCTTTCAGTATGTATGGATCATATTTTAAGTATTTCGGATTTCTTTAGTTTGGTGCATAATATTGCTCAAAAAAATTATCTGCTGCGAATATTACATACTACTAGATGTATATGAGAAATATTATATCTTTATCTGTCATGAATGGGGCCAAGTAACCTTGTGTTATATGTTCTGATGTTTTAGATGTTCCTCCGATCCCAAGCAGAAATCTGGGGGCGTCACATGACTCACATCCCCCTTTACTCTATTGTTTTCTCCATTTTCTTTGTTGCAAAACCATATCATTTTAAGCATCCTTGATCGCCATGCACATCAGATCCCACACTTCTCACCATATACCTCATCCATCTTCACACCTTCACTACCCTGCACCCACCCAACACAAGGGTCACGAGTCTTTAGAGTTGTACATGCATCATGACCTTCATTATCTTTTCCCTCCTTTCCATTATTATTATTCCCAATGATAATCAATAGTACCAGATAGCCATATAATTCTCCTGTTAAATTTGATTGTAATGATTTTTACTGCAAAACAATTAATGTTCTATCCAAAAAGAGGAACAAGAAAACTTTTTGATTACTTTGGTTTGCCAAATTACCAATTCTAAGCTTAAAGGAATATTTCCAAAATTAGCTCAAGAAAACCATGGTGAAAGAACACCATAAGAAGGGAGACCTAATTCATTCTAATACCTTATTAAAAGATTTGTAATTAATGACTAGGTGAGAAGTACCTCTCTCAATCTTAGCATTTTTTTTAACATAGAAAATAGCACAAGACCATGATGACTTATTATGCCTAAGAATTTTTTTAACAATTTTTTTTATTTAATTTCCTACTTTAGGAACTTCAAATGTTTAGTCTTGGCAAAGGTCAAAGCATTCAAAACTTTATTAGTAGAAAAGTTCTATTCATCATTCTCACATATCACTTTTTTTTTTCCTCTTACCAAATATGTGGTACATGGATGATGAACAGAAGGAATTTTAAAATAGACATTGTCTTAGCAAGCACGAGCATTACTATATATATATATATATATTAAAGATTTGTACAAGTTTTTAATAGACAACTTTTATACAATTCTTTATAAAAATAAAAAAATATAAATAAATAATCATACCATGAAAAGTGTAAAAACAATTACCTACCTATTATCTTTTTGTGATTTATATCCAATTTTTTATAAAATATTTGTGAAAAATTTATATACTTAAGACCTATATCTAATATGTTTTATATATATATATATATATATATCTACTATATATATAAGTGCGAATGTTGGATGAACAGTGATAGGGGGTATTTTCATTAGGGCCTAAAGCACATGATACTACCCTAGGCCCATTACTTCACCAGACCCCATGAGCTCTAGGAATGCCGGTAACACCCATGCGAGTCAAGGGTAATCATCGACATTGAGATGAGACGTTACAGAAGGGTGCGAGAAACCATAATTGGGGAAAGGGGAAAAGACGGCATCCGACAATTCTGCCAGAGGCCCACGCTACATTAAATGATTGACACCAAGGAAATCACATTGTATTAAATGCAGTATGGCAGTAGAGACTCCAAGGAGAGGCGTCCCTCTGCCCTAGAACACAAGACTTAGGCCCCCTAACTTGGAGGACCCACTATAAAAAGTCGCCCAGCACTGCGAGGTGAAAGAGGACAAATTCAAGTCTATTGTCAATTATACACAACTGTTATCTTTTTCTTTAAAAAATTTTTATCTCCTCTCTATACTAACTTTGGCATCGAAGGTTCCCCGGGCTAATGCAAGGCCACCCCTCTCCTGCCTCAAGACACATCACGAGTGAAGACCCATGCCATTGAGCAACCGGGCCCATGGGCTTACGAAACATGACGTTAACATTCGGCACATTTCTTAGGGGTGATTTTTATCCTAGGCCCATGAGGACCCTCAAAAAGTCAAAGCCCAAGCCCACCAAGGGCGCTTCACTAGAGGATGAAATAGGAAAAAATGAGAAAGTACAAGAAATGAAAGGGGAGGGGAGAAAACAATGTCAAGGAGGCAGGGGATGAGGAAAAGGATGTGAGGTGAGTTGATGTGATTGAAAGGAAGGGAAAGAAAGGGATAAAAGGAGGGGACGGACGACTTAGGGGACTTCTTCTGGGATCTACGAGGGAACTTTTCGAGGGAAACTTGGCCAGACTTCTGAAAGGCTTCACGAGATGGCTTCTACAACCTCCAAACCCGGCATCCAGTGATAGTTTCAAACCGATAGAGTAATCTATAAATATGTTGTATAATGAGGATGAGAGACCCCGAGAGACTGTAAATAAAACTTATATAGTGGATTCTCCCCTCCCCAAACCTCATGGATGTAGGGATAGTGTTGAATCACGTAAATTTGTGTGTCTACTTCTCTCTATTTTCCTTGCATTCATATGTTGTTCACCTCCATGGCTATATGCATGGACTCCGTATAGCAGCACCGAACCAACCGGGGGCTTGCACCACCTCATCCAAGCCCAGCACCACTAGGCCTGCACATCGCCGACCTGGGGCCACGTCAACCTCAATGTGCAAGGGGGTGATCATTCTGCTCTTCCAGCCTATTGACGAAAATATGTGTTAACAAACAGTAATTTTGTCTAATATATTTTTTTCCAATTTTATTCCTTATTTTATAAGGAATTTACATGTTTTTTTTTCTATTATTTCTCCAATGAATAATACCTTGTCCACTGATGACTTGCAAAAATTTCGTATTGCAGATTTTACAAGTTCGCTCGAGCGGAGGCTTTTGGCCGCTCGAGCGAATTCAGGCCGATTCAAACACTCGACAGGGAGCTCGAATGGGTTGTTGAAAAATAAAGATCGCTCGAGCGGAGACATTGGCCGCTCGAGCGAAATCAGACAGAGTCGAACGCTCGATGTGCGCTTGATAGGACGCTCGAACGAAATCAGGCAGACTCGAACGCTCGACCTGCGCTCGACACCCCGCTCGACCGAACATCGTATTTTGACAGATCTAGGGTCTTCCGCCGTTAGACCATATAAAAGGGATTTTTCACTCTATGGCCGTACCTTTTGACTGGAGAATACTTTTTGGGACAGAAAAACACAGCTAGAAGGATTCAAATCATCTGTTTTGGAGAGGAAATTCCAATTATTGCACGTACGTTGGAATCATACACGAGCACAGACGGGAGAAAAGCATTGAATCGTTTCCTTGGCCGCTTGACAGTGAGCTCGAGGAGTATTTTTCAGCGTTTATTTTCTTCCAATCTTCTCAGAACAATTATGGTGAATTCATTTATGTTGAATTCCATTTCTAGCATGAGCTAAATTTTATTCATTATAGGAAAACGATGTAACCTAGTTCCAAACTATGCTTGATTGTTTATGCTAATTTAAGGCAATTCTCTCTTTGTTTATCTGATTTATTCTGAGTTTATTGCTTCTAATTAACTGGCCATTGATTAGATGATAATTAATCTTGTGATTTGCTATCGAAAGAGGGAATCATAGGGTAGATCTTGAATATTTCAGCATAGGTAAGTATAGAGATCGAAAGACTTGTATGAACCTATGTAGTAATTAAATCATTGGTCCTATTACTTTCTTGATTATTTAACTTGCATATTCTTGTGCGAATTGATAAACAAGAATAATTTCCAATTGACTATCGAAAGAGGCTATTGGATAATTAGAGATTTGCTAATGAACAAAAAGAATTAAATTAAATTAGCTGGATGAGAAAAGCATAGTGAAGAATTAGGTGAAATCGATTTCCTAGAAGTTTTCTTTCCCATTAATTTGATCTTCGAATGTCAGTTTTATTTCCTTTGCGTATTTCTCTTTGAGTTGATCTAATT